>NW_017729012.1:86167-119536 GCF_001723915.1 Gavialis gangeticus
GCCCCCCCCCCCCCCCCCCCCCCCCGGCCTCATGAATGCTGGTCAGGGAGCAATGCCATCAGCAAAAGCAGCCATGCCACTTCCAGAAGTGGCCACAGGACTTCCAGAAGTGGTGTGGCCACTTTTTGGTGAGACTGGGGGGAGTCCCCCCCCCAGTGGCCAGTCAACAAAATCAGCTGCCAAGGGTTCCCCCCAGTCACTGACTCATGTTGGGGGGGGGGCATGTATGATTTGAGGCACCAGTCACCCATGTCCCTTAAAGTTCCCCTAGAGGCAGATCTCCTCTGGAAGGCACTTCGGAGGAAGTTGTGGGGGCAGGTGGCTCAGCTCCTCTTGTTGTTATGCCTCTGCCTGGTGAGGCGGGGGATAAGGCGGGATCCCCACCTTCAACCCAAAAGTGTGTGGGTAGTGTAGTGTAGGATCATTTTGAAGTGGTGGATATTCCCAGGTACGTTACCTACCAGCACTGCTGAAAGCAAATCAGCCGGGGCAAAGATGTGAAACACTTTGCCATCATGGTGATGTTGCTGAATCCCAGGAGGCAGCACCCCCTTGCCCTTGTTCTTCCTCAGCCTGTTGCCCTGTGGGGTCAGGCCAATTCTCAGGATCTCAATATTGCACTGTTAGACAGGAGGGTGTGACACAATTGCATATATACAAACACACAAAGCAATTAGGTGCATACACACACTACCAACTCGGGTGCATACACATCCAAACCAGTCTAGGCACATGCATACCTATCACCAATTCAAATGCATACACTATACACCTCAAAAGTTAGACACAGATCACTAACTCGTATATCATGCACACAATGACATTATATTTATATATATATCACCTACACATACACACAGGTAAGTTCCTAACTTGGATGGTACAGTGTGTATGTGTGTGCTTGGGTTACCTGGGATACTTGGGGAAAGTGTTAAGGTGAGAGAGTTAAAGTGTAGAGAGTGAAAGTTGCCAGAACTGGGATTAGAACCAGTGGACTACAGAAAAGCTGGCTGAGGAAATGAGGCTTGGGTTTACTTAAGGTCAAGTGACCCCAGGGTTACTCAAGGTCACTGGTGCAAGGGCAAGAAGGAAAAAAAAAAGCCTGGTGGCAAGGAAGAGACAGCCAGGAGAGAGAGAGAGAGAGAAACCTGGGAGCTTGGGGCTGAAAACTGAGGCAGACAGCGGAGATTTTTTTGGGGGGGAGGGGGCAGATAATGGTGGCAAGGAGGAGACAGCCAGGAAAGAAACTGAGGCAGAAACCTGGCTGCTCAGGGGAAAAGGAAAAGGAAGTGGGGATAAGACAGTGGCAAAAAAACAGGGGGTTTGGAGTCGGAGAGGAGCTCAGGACAGGTGTTGGAGGTGGCAGTGAACCAGAAGCAGGAGAGGGAGAAATGAGACAGAAGTTAGAGGGGCAAGGAGCAGAGATTGGAGTAGGGCCGAACCATAGTAAATCAAAACCCAACTTAGGGGTCCAAATAACAGTTTTATTAAATAGACGACATGGTACTGGAAGTTATTGGTTCACGCATGCACACACGCACACACATATGCACGCACTGACAATGGCAGCAGGAGAAAGAGACTCAGTGGAAGGGCTGGAGTCCAGGTAGGGAAGAGAAGAAGAGTCCAAGTCCGTGGTTGAAGAGAGGGTGGGGAGTGATAGCTACCTATCCAGGCTGGAAAGGGGTCTTTGTCCAGTAGGTGTTGTCCAGAGAGGGGTCACCGACAGGGCCTCTGGGTGGATAGGTAGTGTAACACAGTGCTGGTCCAGATGGAGAGGGCGTCCCAAGGAATTAGTCTTCGCTATCCCTTTTATGGGGCAGACTACCTCTGATCTCCTATGGGGAGGGCCTGTCCAGGCAATGTCAGTCCTGTTCCAGAGGGCTCCAGGTGTTCTTACTGAGCATGTGCAGCCTTGGCACAATGGTGAGTTGCCTCATCTTTGTTTCTTGAATGCTGAGGGTGGTTCCAAAGGCTGGGTTGTTGGTCCAGGTATTGGTGTTGATGGTTTGGTCGTTCAGAGGGAGCTATTTTTAGACCTACTGCCATTTTCTCTCAAGCACCCTCATTCATCCAGGAACCAAGTTACATAGGAGAGGTAGGTATGAGTCATGGGTTACACAACCGGGCATGGGGATAAGATGGAGGCTTGACATAACTTGTGTAACTTACATATATAGGCCCAAAATAGTAATCGCACAATATAAAAGCAGTTAAAAAAAAAAAGCAATACAAACATAATTATCACTTTTAAAACTGTGGATATCTATATCAAAAAGCAGGGTACTTGTTAGCAAAGAGTGGAGAGAGAAATAAACCTTACTACCTAAAGTAAAATGTTAAAGCTGATCCTCCATCTTAGCTTACGTATACTTATCTGTAGGGAATACAGAGGGAGAGAAAAAGTCAGAATGGTTGGGGGAGGTGAGGGGATGCATTTTAAAATAAATTAGAAAAATTGCGGGTTTTGCTACAAGCCTGGCACCAGGGGGAAGTCCCCCTCTCACTCCAAAGCCCCCATCCCCGTGAAGCAGAGGCAGGCCACCCTGAACCAGTGGGGAAAAGGTGGAGACAAAGTGGGGCATGTTCTGAAGGTGAGCGAGGTCACCCAGAGCATTGGGGAGATGCTTGCTGTGGATGGCCAGCCCTTCTCCTTTAGGCATCCAGGGTTCAGGCAGCTCATAGTGTTTATGCTCCCATCGTACCAAGTGCCCAGACACCACCTTTAGTGGGATGGTGGTGTCCTCCCTGTATGAGGCATGCAGGGAGTAATTGAGGGAGGAGCTGCAGAAGGCAGGTCTGCAGGTAGCCTTGAACTTCACCTCAGACATCTGGAGCAGCTGGGGTGGAGATTATGCCTACCTCTCCCTCACAGGGCACTGGTGCAATCGGTCAGGCTGTCAGAGGGCTCTCTTTCAAGCGGAAGTGATGGATGGATCCCACAAAGCAAGGGAGATCATGGTGGTCGTGAACCGCATGGTGCAAGGGTGGCTCATTGGACAGGGCAAGCTTACCGCTGAGTTCATGGTCACTGACAATAGGGCCAATATGGTCAAGGCAGTGTGTGATACCAACTTTGTTGGCATCCACTGTGTTGCACACAAGTTCCACCTCGTAGTCGGGGATGCCTTGGAGGGGGACAGGACTGCTGGTGATGGTGCTGTCAGTACCAGCCAGCTTACTTCAAAACGCAGGAAGGTGGTGGGCTACTTCCACCGGAGCATCAAGGACAGCAAGATGCTGCAGGACAAATGGCAGAGCTGAGCATCCCGCTGCACAAAATCATGCAGGATATGGAGGCTCAGTGGAATGCCACATACCTGATGCTGGAAAGGCTGGTGGAGCAACAGAAGGCCACCCATGAGATGGCTTTGCTCGGGGAGACTGGGATCTGCAGCCCCTTTAAGAAAGCGGAATGGAATACCATTTCCCAGATCTTGGTGGTCCTCGAGCCGTTCTTCGATGCCACTGGTACCCTCAGTGCTGGTAATGCCCTCCTTAGGCAGGTGATCTGCATAGTCAAGGAGCTCAAGAACCACATGGAGAAGTTCCAGAGGATTGATATTCCTGGCTGGGGCAAGCTACTTTCACCAGAGGTGCAGGCACTGGTGAAACAGCTGAAGGAGGGCATCAAAAAAAATGGATCAATCACGGTCCAGTACGGTCCATGTGCAACCCGAAGGTGATGGGAAGCATCTGCAGCAGTAAAACCCTCGATCACTGGATGGAAGTGCTGGTGAATAGTCAGGAAGGCAGAAGGGCAGAGGTGAGGGGATGTGGAAGAGGGGGATCCATTTTCCCTTGCCAGCAATCCCAGCACAAGCCAGTTTCTTCCATGCCAGCTGCTGCCAACGTGGACCAAGGGCATGGCTTCAATGTTGGGGTCCAGAGGTACTAGATCCCACCATGCAGCAGGTAGCACAGAGGCCTTTGTGGCTACCTATCTCACCAAGGATGTGGAGCTATTGGACAGCAACCCCTTGGCCTCTTGGGTTACCCACAGCCAGGTGTGGCAGGCTCAGGCTACAGTTGCCCAGGAACACCTGTTGTGTCCACTGACCAGTGTTCCATGCGAGATGGTGTTCAGCATTGCTGGGGATGTTGTGACACCCCACCACACTTGCTTCGATCCTGGTTTGGTGGAGCAGCTGGTGTTCCTGAAGGTGAGCTTCCCACTGCTGGGGTTCCCCAAGCTCCAGGTGCAGATGGAGTGAGCGCCACCCTCCTCACTCCGTCTGCACCTATTGTTTCTTTTATTGACTTTCAGAACTTGAGGTTCACTTTCACAGAAACCCCTGCACCTATCTCCTTGAAACTTGGCAGGCTTCATGCCCCCAGAAGAGGCTACCATCCCTGCTGTTTTCATCTGAATCTGCAAAAAAAAAAAAAAATGAAAACGTTACAGGTATTTTAGTGATTCCCCATTATAGTCTATGGCTGAATCTCTGAATCTCTGATGTGAAGGCTTATCTCTGGTAACCAGAGACACTGCTCCTGGAGACCTCTAATATCGTTCTCCAGCGCTGAAGAGACGCATCCATCACTATGGTAAAAGGCAGATGGAAAAACACAAAGGCCACCCCTCTGCATGCTGAGGGAAAGATCCTTTCACCATATGAAGGAAGATTGTATTAGCCATGATAATGCAACATCTCATCCAGCAGGGTCTCTCTGGAGAGTAAAGTGTATATCAGCCCTGCAAGTGAAATTTGATAGTGTGTCATGGAAGTGTAAGAAGAGAGGTGCCAAAAGATTGACAGGCAAGATCATGTTGTTGTCCTTGGCCACTTCTTGACCTACAGAATGAGTTCCATTAGCACCTAGAAACTGATCGTTTGGATGGTATGCTTACACTTTAACAGACTTCAGAGTGACTTACATGAAGTCAGGCCTCTGTACTGGGACTAGACTTGGCTTTTGTCTTTGACCATGAGTCCAAGAGATTGAAAAAAGGACATCCTCCTTCAAATATGATTTGACACCCGTTCTGAAATTTGGGTTTTTTTCCACCCCCAGAAGCAATCATCTGAATAAAGAAACATTCCTGACCCCTTTGCTTCCTGAGATATGTGGCCATTCCTGAGAGGACCTTGGTGAAGACCACTGGATCTGTAGAGAAGCCAAACTTAAAGTAGTTTCCATGTGGAAAGTCTTATCTAAGTGTGGAAAAATATATCCTAAATTGTTACCCCAACCCCTTAGATCAGGGAGCCACTGGGTTGTTGAGTCAGAGAATGCTTGTGCAACAGGAGTTTCCCCTCCACTAACATAGGTTTATTCCACAGACAGCACATTCCTATACTAAAAAATGTACTAGTTACCTTACAGGTGCATCTTGCTTCCTATCCTGTTGATCAGACAGTTCAGGGTCTCACGAGGACATTCAGAGCTGTAATCCAGTAGTCAAATGAACTTTTGTTCCCCAGCTGTTTTTATACATTTTGTTTCCTGTATATTCATTATTTTTTATTACCTACTACTCCTGGCTACAGGCTACTTATATAATTGATTTCTTACTACTGGGCATTTTTCTAAAACCTTATATGCATAAACCCACCCACAACTGCATACCTTTCTTATCACACATCCTCTCTCTCTATCCATTTGTCTCCCCACTATCATTGACAATATTGATGCTTTGACAATATTTGTAGCTGTTTGCTCAGCTTGAACCAAACTGTGACCTTCTCACCAGCTCGTTTCCTATGCCACACTTTGCACTCGTGGACACAGGTTCATCTTGCTGTAACCATAAAAATGCCAATCTCCTAGATGTAGGGATGGTCCAAATGCCACCAAGTTGGTTATCATGAATATGAACAGATAGATCAGGGCATAAGCAACACGTACCCCCAGAGGCTGGGGGCTATGGCCACCACCCGCAGGCAGTGGCACCAGTGTTGGTGGGTGGCAGCAGCAAGCGGGGAGCTCCCACAGGATGGGGACAGGCTGAGCAGGGAGCTTCTGCAAGCAGCCGCAGCAGTGTCGGCAGCAAGGGCAGGGTTGGCAAGTGCCGACCAGTGGTCAGCAACCACCTGCAGACTGCCAGCAGCGTCAGCAACGGTCAATGGCAATAGGGGACTGCCGCAGATGCCATCGGCGGTGGGGGGAGGCGGTGAGTAATGACCACCCACAGGCGCCACTGACAGTGTCAGCAGTGCTTTTTGCAAGGGGTGCGCTGCCAAACTCAGGAGGTGCACATGCATCTGTGTGCACCTGCTACGTGTCACCAATGGATCAGGGGTCAGCAAACCCTGGCATGTATGCCAGAGAATGGCATGTGAGGCCATAATGCTTGGACCAGCAGCCTGGCTGCGTGCAGGCGTGTGTGGTTCTGCGTGTGTGTGTGTGGTTCTGCATGTGTGTGCTTGGGGGGCAGGGGTCTGGTTCTGCATGGGTGTGTGTTTGGGTTTTTTCATAAATTCATAGACGGTTAGGGGCTGGAACGGACCTTGCAAATCATCAGGTCTGGCCCCCCTGCTGTAGGCAGGAAGACAACTGGGGTTACATGACCCCAGCGAGGTGACTGTCCAGTCTCCTCCTGAAAACCTCCAAGGCAGGTGACTGCACCACCTCTAGCAGGAGTTTATTCCACATTCTGGACGTACTGACTGTGAAGGAGTTTTTCCTGGTATTAAGCCTGAAGCTGCCTTCCAGGAGTTTCTATCCATTGGTCTGGTCTTCCCTGGGGGTGCCCTGGTGAACAGTTGTTCACTGAGCTCCTGATGCGCTCCTCTGATATAGCAGCAAGCTGCTATCAAGTTCCCTCTCAACCTTCTCTTCTTTAGGCTAAAGAGGCCCAGGTCCCTCAGCCTTTCCTTGTATGGCTTGCCTTGCAAGTCCCTGATCATATGGGTGGCTCTTTTCTGGACCCTCTCAAGTTTTTCCATGGCCTTATTGAAGTGTGGTGCCCAGAACTGGATGCAGTACTCTAACTACAGTCTCACCAGTGCTGAGTACAGTGGCAGTATCACTTCCTTAGTTTTATATAAGACGCATTGGTTGATGCATGCTAGCATGTTGTGTGTCCTGCTGATCACCACCTCACACTGACAGTTCATATTCATGCAATAGTCAATCATTACCCCTAGCTCCCTTTTGCCCATGGTGCAAGTCAAACTGTCACTACTGAGCCTGTATGTATGTTGAGAGTTGTTTACCCCCAGGTGGAGCACTTTACACTTCTAAGTGTTAAGCTTCATCTGGTTCTGGTCTGCCCAACTCTTGAACATGTCCAGGTCTGCCCGTACCTGTAACCTATCTTCTGACATGACCACACTGCCCCATAAGTTGGTGCTGTCCATGAACTTGACCAGTGAGCTTTTCACTCCCTCATCCAAATCATTAATAATGTTGAAAAACACCAGTCCAAGCACAGACCCCTGAGGGACACCACTGGCCACTTCGTACAAGGACAACACAGATAGGTTCATAAGAACTCTCTGGTTCCTACCCTGTAGCCAGTTTCCCACCCACTGAACCATTGAGCAGCTGAGCCCGCAATCTTCCAGTTTCCCACAAGGATATCATGGGATACTAGATCAAAAGCCTTTTGGAAGTCTAGGTATATAATGTCCACCATGTCTCCCATGTCCAGGTGGCAGGTGACCTGGGGAGTCTGGCACATCTAGTTGTGTGCATGCGTGCATGCTCATCTGATTGTGTGCACGCGCGTGGGAGTCTCATTGCGTGCATGCATGTGCGTGCAGGTGGGCATGTGTCTGGGTGTGTGTGTCTGGTTGTGTCTGTGTGCGCACGCGCGTGTGGGCGTGTGTCTGTGTGTGTGTGAGCATGCGTGTCTGGTTGTGTGTGTGTATGTGTGAGCAAGCATGTGTCTGGTTGCGTGTGCAGGCATGCACGTGTCTGGTCGCGTGTGTGAGTCCGTGCGCGTGTGTTTTGTTGTGTGTGTGTGCATGCACGTGTGCATGTATCTGGTGTGTGTGCATGTGCCTGTAGGTCTGGTTGTGTGTGTGTGTGCGTGCGCGCACATGTGTGTCTGGTTGTGTGTGTCTGTGTGCGCGCACATGTGTACCTGCCCGCATCTGGTTGTGTGTGTGCATGCGCGAGTGTGTCTCGTGTGTGTGTATGCGTGTGTCTGGTTGTTTGCGTGTGCACACCTGTATGTCTGGTTGTGTGTGTGCACATGCCTGTCTGGTTGCGTTTGTGCACATGTAGGTGGGCATGTATCTGGTTGCGTGTCTCTGTGTGTATGCGCGCGTATGTGGTTGCATGCACACACGCGCATCTGGTTGTGTGTGTGTGTGCATGTGCGTGTGTCTGGTTGTGTTTGTGCATGCACATGCGGGCGGGTGTGGGTGGGCATGTATCTGGTTGCTTGGCTGTGCGTGGCTGTATGCGTGTGTGCGCGCGTCTGGTTGCGCGAGAGTGCATCTGGTTGCATGCACGAGTGCCTGGTTGCAAGTGCATGTGCACACGTGTGCCGTGTGTGCATGCACATATGTGTCTGGTTGTTTGTGCGTGCACAGGTGGGGGCAGGCATGTATCTGGTTGTGTGCGCACACGCGTCTGGTTGTGTGTGCCTGTGTGTGCATGTCTGGTTGCATGTGCGCACGTATCTGGTTGCATGTAGGCACATGCACGTCTGGTGGTGTGTGCGCACGGGCATGTGTCTGGTTGTGTGTGTGTGCATGTGCGTCTGGTTGTGTGCGCGCGTGTCTGGCTGTGTGTGTGCGCATATGTCTGGTTGTGTGTCTCGTGTATGCGTGTGCCATGTGCATATGTATCTGGTTGTGAGTGCATGTGTGTCTGGTTCTGTGTGTGTGTGCATGCGTGTGTCTGCTTGTGTGTTTGTCTGGTTCTGCGTGTGTGTATGTCTGGTGCTGCCTGCAGTTCTGCATGTGTGTCTGGTCCTGCACATTGCATTGTGTGCAGTTCTGCATGTGTGTGTGATTCTGCATATGTGTGTATGTCTGGTTCTGCGTGTGTGCAGTTCTGCGTGTGTTTCTGGTTATGTGCATGTGTGTCTGGTTCTGTGTGTGCATGTGTGTCTGGTTCTGTGTGTGTGTGTGTGTGTATCTGGTTCTGTGTGCATGCGTCTGTCTAGTTCTGTGTGTGTGTATCCAGTTCTGTGCGTGTGTGTGTGTGTCTGGTCTCCATGTGCAGATGTGTGTGCATGTGTGTGTGTGTGTGTCTGGTTCTGTGTGCGCATGTGAGTGTCTGGTTCTGTGAGTGTGTGCATGTGCACATGTGTGTGCATTTCTCTTTCTGTTTCTGTGTGTACACATGTGTGCATCTGGTTCTGTGTGCACGTTTGTGTCCGAGTATGTCTGGTTCTGTGCGCGGGTGTGTGTCTGTCTGGTTCTGTGTGTGTCTGTGTGCATGCATGCACACGTGTGTCTGCTTCTGGGTGTCTGTGTGTGTGTGTTTTGTGTGCATCTGGTTCTCTGTGTTTGCGCATGTATGTGTCTGGTTCGCTCCTATTTTTCTTTAGCTCTCCTCTCCTTTTTTCCTTTTTCTTTCTTTCTGTTTTTTTCTATTCCTCTTTCTTTCTCATTTTCTCTTCTCTCTCTCCTTTTTTTCTCTCTCTTTTTCTCTCATTACAACATGTTTAACAAAAAAAGAAAACACAAGAACAAAAGTAGTATATAAAACTTTATTTCTTGTCACCAGGTTTAGACTTTTTAGAAAACCTGGTTTTTACTGTAAAAAAAAAAAAAAAAAAAAAAAAAAATGGGGGGGGGATTTTTTTTTTTTTTTTTTTTTTAAAAAAAAAAAAAAAAAAAAAATCCCCCCCCCATTTTTTTTTTTTTTTTTTTTTTAAAAAAAAAAAAAAAAAAAAAATCCCCCCCCCATTTTTTTTTTTTTTTTTTTTTTAAAAAAAAAAAAAAAAAAAAAAAAAAAATGTGGGGGGGAATTTATGATTTATTAGCTATATTTATATGCGGTGCATCCTGCCATGTACCCCCTGCCCTGGTTTTGTTTTTATGGCATGCCGGCACTCCGGCACCATACAAGGTAGACATTGCAGTTTTTTCAGCACTCTGGCCAAAAAATTGCCTAGCCCTGGGGTAGAGGAATACATTAAGTTTTCTTAGCTGGAACAGTGGAATACCACCCTCTTAATAACCACCTTTACCCCCTAGAAAGCCTCTTGCCAACATTAACAGAGATAACATAATGGTCTCTTGTGAGAAGGGTCTTGGAAAGATAGATAAGGGAAGGTTTGGAGAGGGTAGCAATGCCAACTGGGAGGAGTACCTGTTCACTACCAGTTCTAGGATCCAATTCTGTGAAGTGACACTAGTCCAGGTGTAGGCAGTTATGAAAACAGATGCTGAAAGCAGATGTTTTATATCCCCCTGACCAGTTTTTAAGGCCCAGCTGAGCAAAGCCCCAACTAGAAAGATTTAACTGGGGATGGGCCTGCTTTGAGCAGGGGGTTTATTCAAGGAGAAAGGGGACAAATATACACCCGTAAAGAAAACTTTAGCTATTAACTATCTAACTGAAACTCCAAGCAATTCAGTCTCAGCAGTCATTGGCAAACTAACCCTAGGGACCTATTACCTAGCCTAGTCTGTTGGGGTGGAAGACTTGCCCAGCGCTGCTGCCTTAGAAGTGTACCATCCACACCAGCCCAAAGTGGCTGGTACTGGGTAGGGAGGTCCACTCTGATGCTCTTTGCAGCCCATAGGTTTTTAAGGATTAGTGTTAGCACCGGGTTGACCTTGCGTCCCACCCGGGACGTAGAGCATATTTTTGTGTAAAAAAAAAAAAAAAAAAAAAAAAAAAAAAAAAGTGAAAACCAAAATGTTTCAATCAATTCAAGACAACTTCCCATTTGCCAAACTGGGAAATATATTTTTTTATTTTTATATTTTTTTAATATAAAAAATTAATTCCAAACCAGAACAAATCTCTTGAAATTTCAAAATTGGCAACATATTAGAAAGCTAATTTTTACCCAGCTCCAGAGGTCAGTGGAATCATTTGGTATCTATGAGGACACAGAAAATATGACACAGGTAGGACTGTGCGATGTCACAGGAGGACTGTCAACCAAACTTTACTAATATCTGTCTTTAAAGTAGAGCATAGAAGGTATACAGTAGGCCAGAGTTGGTATATGAGCAATGAGGGAAGCCAGAGGCTGGCTGGGAAATTGGCTCCGTGGTCAGACCCAGGGGGTAGTAATTGATGGAAGTCAATCATCATGGTGTCCTGTGACCAGTGGGGTCCCCCAAGGCTCTGTCCTTGGACCCATATTGTTCAACATCTTCATTAATGATGTGGACATTGGAGTCAGAAGCAGACTGGCCAAGTTTGCTGATGACACCAAATGTTGGAGCAAAGCATCCACACCACAAGACAGCCAGGTGATCCAGGCTGACCTGGACAGGCTCAGCAAATGAGCGGATGAGAACCTGACAGTGTTTAACACCGAAAAATGCAAGGTTCTCCACCTTGGGAAGAAAAACCTGCAGCATCCTTATAGACTCAGCAGTGCTACGTTGGCTAGCACTATGAAAGAAAGAGACTGGGGGGTCATCATTGACCACAAGATGAACATGAGTTTGCAATGCGATGCTGCAGCTAGTAAAGCGACCAAAACGCTGGCTTGCATCCATAGATGCTTCTCAAGCAAATCCCGGGATGTCATTCTCCCTTTGTACTCAGTACTCCAGCTGCAGCCTCACCAAGGCTGTGTCCAGTTTTGGGCTCCACAATTGAAAAAGGATGTGGAGAAGCTTGAGAGAGTCCAGAGAAGAGCCACGTGCATGATCAGAAGTCAGGAAAACAGACCTTACAATGACAGGCTGAGAGCCATGGGGCTCTTTAGCCTGGAAGAGCACAGGCTCAGGGGTGATCTGATGGCCGCCTATAAGTTTATCAGGGGTGACCACCAGTATCTGGGGAAATGCTTGTTCAGAGCGCCCCAAGGGATGACGAGGTTGAACGGTCATAAACTACTGAGAGACCGTTTCAGGCTGGAGATAAGGAAGAATTTCTTTACTGTCTGAGCCCCCAAGGTCTGGAACAGCCTGCCATCAGCGGTGGTTCAAGCACCTACATTGAACATCTTCAAGAATAAATTGGATGCTTATCTTGCTGGGCTCCTATGACCCCACCTGACTTCCTCCCTTTGGGTGGGGGGCTGGACTTGATGATCTTCTGAGGTCCCTTCCAGCCCTAATGTCTATGAAATCTATGAAATCTTTTCAAGAGAGCAGTCTGTACTTTGCATGCAGCTAAAACAGTGAAGAGGGATGGGAATGATTTGGGTTCACACAGGCTTCTCCCTCTCATCTCACCTGTTTGCAACTTCCATGATGACTTGGGTGTCCCAGCATTCTAAGCACTGGTTGAAGAGAGTTACGAAAGAGATGTTCAGGAGTATAAGAAAGGGCAGCAGTGGCTCTAGTCATAAATTAATGGTTTCCTCCAAAATGCAAAGATGATCCTGGTGAAAATTACTAGGGATCAGGTTAATTTATCCCTCCTGGCACTCCACAAATAACCAGAATTGATAAATGCAAATTGAACCACTAAATATTAATAGAAAGATCCCACTCCTAGCAAGAAAGCATACAGAAATACATACCACTGTAACAGACCCTACAACTCAATTCAGGCCAAGACAGCAAATGAATAGAGGAACCTCAGAGTATTCTTCCATCAGCCTTTTCCACTGTAAACCAACGGCTGTTAATTCGAGAGTCACCACTAAACAAACTGCAGCAGCAGCACCATACTGGGAGAGCAAATCAGATATTTAGCTTTAGGGCTTCATGGGCCCAAACCTAGATCTGAGAAAAACTGAAAATGACTGCAAATCCTGGAATGCAATAATACCAAGTTTTTTTTCTAGAAGCCTGCTTTAGCTCTCCTAATCAATCACTGCTGAGAAGAAAATCACTGCTGGGACAGGAATATCTAGCAGTAGGTGAGAATCACACTGAGTTCCTAAAATAATCAAACGGCATGGTTAGATGGATCAACTGTCCATCAAAGCAACTCTTTCCTTTGGCTGTCTCTACTTATCTACTAACATTACCTCCATCTTAGTTGAGGCCAGAATCAGTCATCTTTCATACCAATCCTAGATTCAGCTAGACACCGCACTGCCAAAGAAGAACTCTGCATCCTACAGCTTGAAGTCTGAATAGAAAAAGCAGATCTCTGCTCCCTTTGTAGTAGAATGTTATCATGCATAGCAGGACTGCTCCTACTAAGCCCATTCAGAAGACAAATGATGCCAGCAGTGTCCCTCTGTGAATTTTGCATTGGAGCTGTGCTGCCTCAAGAGTGGTGCTAAACAGGTATGTGCTTCTTTAGGCAGAGATATTCCAAACCCCAAGGCAGTCAAGATCCCACATTCCACAGCTGTCTAAAATTAACACCCCCTAAATAAGAATTTTTTACTAAACAAAGGGATTCCTTTAAACAGATAACGTGCATATTCATCTCTGAAGGTAAATTACTTATGAAGCTATGAGATGGAGGAGCAGAAGGTAAAAAGAATGACTCTTTGATCTGGTTTCCATTATACCTATATAAAGCTAGCCATATTTCCTGTCATAGTTCCAGTTTCCTCCTCTTTGTGTGTGGAAAGGACTATTGAGTTTATCACATTTATGGGGAAACTTTTCTTAGGGAAAGAAATTATAAAAAGTTCAGTAGAGAACAATAAAATAATATCTGTTGAGAGCAGAGTACAGGAAAAGGCTTATTTGTATTTTATAATCTCACTATGATTGAGCATTCAAAAGTCTAGATACCCAAAGATTTTATTCTATTACACAAAAGGAATGATTGGATAAGGGCATTAGTCTTCAGGGTAAAAAATCCCAAGCTCCAAGTTAGCAGCGGATTCCCATGCCAATGGCCATGAATGTCCCAAATGTGCCACCACTCTGCATCATGGTTTTGCCAATTCCACCCATTAGTTCTCTTCCTCTCATGCCAATCCTGAAAGAAAAAAAACAAAAGTGTACACATAAACAGATTAGAGCCATTCTACAGCTGAAGCAATAATACATCTTAGAAAAAAGTCAAAAGCAATTCTGATTTGCCCACTTAGCTTTTGGTATTCTGACCGGCAGATTATAACTCATTCTCATCTAGGTTTTTAAGCCAAGTTTTCAGTTTTGGAGCAAGTGGCTACAGGGTACATAGGGTAAGAGAAGAAAACGGACAAATTCCCTTGTACCTATCACCCACTGCAAGTCTCTCTGCAACGTGTCAGCTATATTCAGGAGAATTCATTCTCTTCTGTATATATGGAGTGCCAGTGGGTGCAGAAGGTCTATCTAAACTCTTGCATCTGTATCCTGTCTGGCCGTGCATACAAGAAGCAGTAGATTTCACTTGGCTTAAAAGGATACTATTGACTTAAATATTACATTATAAGCTAAATCCTTTACTGCTAACACCATCTTCAGTTTTTAAAGCCCAATTAATTTGTTTTGATGAACATTTGGCCCACATTTGCTTTTCTCTCAGGTTAAACAATGAAAATCAGTTAGCTCAGTTTATTTATCACATTCTATTTATTTCAATATTTGGGGTTAAAATACTGTACAGAATGTTACAGTATATAAACAGGTATGCATGCTGGAATTTAAAAAAAAGTGCTGGAGGTATCTTTTTAATGTACCATAGGTTTTTATATTTTTTTTACAATAAATTTTCATTGCATTTCAGCAACTTATGGCCCTTTAATCAAGTTAATGCATTCCATACCATTATAGTACATATGAATGACATGCACAATGATCTGAAGACCATCATCACAGATTTACTTTTTCTTTTACAATCATTTTAGAGCATATTATATGGTTGTTTTTCTCCCAAGTAGGTAGTCACTACCAAATATCACTGCTACTAGCTAACGACAATTCAGTGCTTATATATTTTTACTCTAATTGCTCATCAGTTTATCAGTCCTTTTAGATTATGATGTACATACAGAAAACATAGTATCTTCTCTCAACTGGAAGCTTTCTGGGATAGAGACTTGTTTTAATTTTGTGTCTGTATACTCCATTATGGGATCCTTGTCTGTAAGTAAAGCTACTAGGCACCGCAATAATTTATTAGATTTATATGGCACCCTCCCCCAAAAATGCTCAGGGCAGCAAACAATAAAAGATAAAATAACTTAAAAAATGGAAAAAGTATTTAAATAAAATTGTTTATAATAACAAATTTCCCAAATGATACTTAAAAATCTTAAAAATTCCATCCCAGCCCCATTCCCCTGCTTCTCACCTGGGAGAACATCCACACCCTACCCAGCCCAACCTTGCTTCCCAATTAATTTATTTCATTAAAGACAGAATTGTTCTTCCCACACTCCCCATATCCCCTCCCACTATTCCTTCCTTGGCTGTCACCCATAGGAGTCCCCTTCCCCCTCCCCTAATGTCTTTCCCTTTCACAGGGGGACATGGCCATCCCCAAAACACAGTCCTCCTCAAACATATTATTCGATTCAAAAGAATTATAACAAGAAATACTAAAAGCAACCCTGTTGCTACCAAAGTCTGGTGCTAAAGATGCCCTTTAGCACTGCCAGGGTGGCGTCCATCTTGGGAGCATGTTAAGGAGGCCTGCAAGCTTTTCAGGGGCTTTAGATGGCTGGGTTTTTTCCCCTCCAGCTCAAGTAGCCAAGATGGTGCCCGCAGTGGATCCCAGCCCCCCTCCTGCCCCCCGGGCTGCCATCCACAGGGAAAAAGAGAGGGCAGCAATGTGAGCAGCCCCCACTGAGAAGGGAGCTGCAGCAGTCCATGGAAGATCCAGGAAGTGGTATAAAGAGCAGTCTTCAACCCAGATTAGCCCCGCAGGCTTTGTAGGGGCTGCAGATTTAATGAGCCCTCTTCCCTTCCAGCTTTGGTGGCCAAGTTGGGACCTGTGCTGCGACCTGGTCCTTCCCCAATCTCAGCTGCCAGCCAGGTATGTGTTATAATAAAAGCAACTACCCTGAAGTGGAAATTAAGTTAAATTCTAATCTAACATATGAGTGTGCTGACAAAAATAATTAGATGTGTTAGCCTGAAGTCAGACAGCAGGAAGGCTGGTGCCTTAGAAGTCGCACTAGCAGTTCCTAAAACCAGTGCATTCATAAAGAATCAAAACAAAATGTAAAGACAGGAGAAGAGCCTTCAGGATGCCACATTCAACCTTGCTGCTAAGAGGTTATTTTGTATTCAGATTCACAGTGCCAAACATAGGCAGTTTACCTGGTTCAAATTTTTGACTCATCTCTTAAAAATATTTTTTCTTCAGGATTTATCTAAATCTTTTCAGAGAAGGGATTGAATAATACTTTGAGAGTCAGTCTATATTGAACTTCAGCCATGAGAGGTAATCCATTAACAAATGAGCTGTCTCCAACCTGGTTCCATTTTGTAGCATAAATGGAACAGTGCTCAAACACCCAAAATCTTGGCATAGTTTAGAGTCCCAACAATCAAAACTAACTACTGAAATGAAACCAAAGGCAGTGAGGTAGTTAACTATGTTAATCTGAACTCAGATAGAAGGTAGGGTGGGGTAGGATTTCAGGTGGCATCAGTTAGTCTTTAAGGTGCCACCCTGCCCTACTTTTTGCCAAAAATGAACCAAGTCTACACGTGCCCTCCTCAGTCCCAGAGTAATAGGGCCAAAAACTATTAACAAAGTATGTAAGTCAGCCTTTTACGCAACATACCTGAGGCTGGAAAACGTGCCAAACAGTGCTCCTGCTGCCATTCCAACAGCAAAGCCCATCATGAAGCCCATTTTCACTCTGTCGAAACAGTTGGGCTGGGACTGTCCATATGGCCCCACAGTCACAGGCATCTGAAAAAGAAGCAAGACACTAAAGCAAACACAGATCTCCCCCCACCCGCTTTTCTTCTGAGTGGCAAGCTTCCTGCTGCAGAACTATACAAGTGCACTGGGTTAGTGCCTTGTTCATTAAACTGCAACTACTTAGCATCTAAAGGAAACTTTTCTAGTGGGAAAAGCAAAACTCAGTGAGGAGACCGGATTCCAGAGCCTTGGCTTTTTCTTCTTGCCACTCTTCAGTCACCAAGTAGGCTATACAACAGTGAGCCCAGCAGGTTTTCAGAGCCTTGTACCCCAAGACAATAAGGGAAGCAGCCAGGAACAAAAGGGTTTCCCTTTATATATGACAACGCTTAGTCTGAAGGCAAACTTATTTTGCCCACGTGAAAGCCTTCAAAACCCCAGAAACAGCCATCATATTTCTGATAAAGGATTTGAAGGGACTTTCAGGTCAGCAGGAATATGTTTTACTAATAAGTCTTGCCTGGAGGGCTTCCTAAAAGCATAAATCCTTCCTTTCCTGAGTATGCCACCTTTGCAGCATTCCCAGTTTCCACAGACTAAGGTATGAAACCACCACCTCCTAGATCTGATGGCCCAGAGCTCACCATCTAAACAGCCTTTCCAATATGCTGATTTTTAAGCTGCAAAAAGAAAACTGCCAACTTGCTGAGATGGGACAAACATGGAAAACCAGAATCTCTGCTGCAGGAACTCAGCATCAAGAAATATGGCAGAATCATAGTTTGCACAAGAGGTCACATTTCTCCAGGTGCAACATGGTCTGCCCAAGCTGCAGTTCTTAGGAAGGCTCCTGACTGGGGCTTCAAGACTTAGCAATCCTGTTTCCAGAAAAACCTGCAAGGCCTGGGCAGCAGCAGGGCAGGTCCTGTGGGGCCCTTGGTGCACTGCTGGGCAGATACTCATGGAGTGCAGCTTCCAATGACTCACGCTGGCTACCTGTGGAGCAGTGCTGCTCTCCCAGGCTGAGATCAGAAATAGCATGAATGACTAGTGCCTCCCAAAACTGGGGGGGCATGGCGACAGCCCCGCAGGCAGTGGTGGCAGTATTGGTGGCAGCAAGTAGGGACCACCTGCAGGCAGTTGTGATGATGTTGGTGGTGAGGGCGAGCCGAGTGGGGACCACCTGCAGGTGGCCACAGTGGTGGTGGGGGTAAGCAGCATCTGCCAATTTTGGTGCTCCCTCTATGCATCACCTATGAGGAGTAGGGTTACTATACATCCAGATTTTCCCAGACATATCCTCTTTTTGGGTCCTCCTATCTCTGTTTGGGTGTTTTTTAAAATATCAGCAAATGTCTGGAATTTTGCTCTGCCTCTGCTTTCCTGGCACTTCCTGGCTTGCCTGAGCAAGGAGCTGTTCGGGGCTCAGAGGAGGGAAGGCAGAGCCATCACCTGAGTCTGCACTGGCAGCTGGAGGTAAGCGCGTGTTTGTAGGGACACTCTTGGCTTCAGCTGCTGCCACTCTGGCCTGGCCATGCACTGGTGTGCAAGCACACGTGTGTGTCTGCCTGCCAGAGCTGCAGGATGGGGAGGAGGTGCCTGCCCCTCCAGCGAGGGAAGGGGGGTAATTCCTGGGAGCAGCAAGGCTGGAGGACAGGGGGCTGTGGGTCGGGAGTGAGAAGCTCCGGCAGGAATGGCAGGGCTGTGGCTTGGGAGAGAAGGGCAGAGTCAGGGCACGGGCATATCACTGCCGGCCCCACAATCAAATACTCCTCCCACGGGCGTTCTCTTTGTTGAAACTGGAAATATGGCGACTCTGGGCAGGAGCCCATGTAGGACAGACCAAGAGCAGCTGCCGCCTGGGGTAACACGGAGCTCGTGACTGCGCGTGTGACGTCTCCGCGGCAGCGCCTCCAGCTCGCTGCGCCAGGCCCACGAGAGACAGCAGGGAAGAGCCAGAGACCAGCGCGCGGAGCCGCCCGTAGGGCCTCACCTCACGCCTCAGCCGATTCTGCGTTCCTCCCTCGCTGGCCCTCACTTCCGACTCACTCTGGTGACGCATGAAGTCCTTCCGGGTTGCGGGTGAAAGGTCAGGGGCGGCACCTGGCCGGCCCAGTCGGAGCTGAGGATGTTGTTGCTGCGCAGGGTGGGGTCGCTGCGGGGGCTCGCGCCCTTCCCAGCCCGGCGGCTCTCGGCGGCGCCCGAGCACGGAGGTGATGCCCGGTGCCGGGTGTTGCGAGTCCGGCCCGCGCCGCTACAGGGGCCGGGGGCAGTGTGCTCGGAAGTTGATCTACGAAGGCCGGGGACCCTCTTCCGTGTGGGCCTGGGCGCTGCGCTACCCGCCCTTGGCTCGGGGAGGGGATCTCGCTGCCGAGGCTGGCGCTGGAGCCGGCCCGATGTGCTGCGCTTGCCGTTGGCCATTCTGTATACCTAAGAGACCAGGGCGGGCGGCAGTCAGGGTCTGCGGGGCAGGCTCGGCGGTGGCCGATCGCCTCGCTCCCTTCCTCAGCGTGGCCTGACCCAGGCGGGGCTGCTGCTGCTTTGGAGAACCCTAGAAAGGTCCCGCGGGCCCTGCCGAGTCAATGGTGCCATTGACATTGGTTGCCTGCGCTTGCGCTGACCTAGGGAAAGGGCTGGGCCACGTGGGTGCAGACGGGGTTGATTCCTGCTGACTCTTCAGAATTCTTCACTGGAGACTTTGGTTGTTTCTACTCATCTTTAGCATCTGACTAGCAACTGAGGGATGGAAATTTCTCTTGCTAATTGGAGCTGCCTTAGACCCCAGAGGTCCTGTTACTTGCTATCCAAGCCTAAACAGGCCTGTAGGAGCAAAGCAGGGAGCGTACATGCAAAAAAGATCATGTTTGTTTTTGCACAGCTTTCTGATTCCTAAGTAACTTTTCTAAGAGGTGTAAAACCTAGTCATCACTTACTGACTCATTTCTTTTAGGCATGTTACCAAAAAGGGATCTTAAGGAGAGGTTTAAAGGAAGAGAAGACAGTAGCCTTAGAGATTAATTTGAGGATGGCATTCTTCACATATAAAGTCACATAGAGGCATAAAGTCTAATGATTAGGGTGCTAGCCTATATCTTGGGGAAACCTATGTTCAATTCCCTGTCCTACCACAGGCTTCTGCATGTCCTTGAGGAACTGCATGCCTCTGCTTCGCATGTGAAATGGGGGTAATCAGAGGAGTATTGTGACTTTGAAATACAGTAAAGATTTTGAGGCACTTGGCTATAACAGAGGTGGTGGACATAGAATTACCTCAGATGACTGCGTTAAAGATTTACCAATCCTCCTAAAGTTTTTACTTATGTACCATGTTGCCTGTACCCATAGGTGGCTGACATAATTGTTTGCTAGGACTTACAAGGGAGTTGTCTTTTTTCCTTCCTCCCCATAAAGGTAGTGACTAATTTCCTTCAGCGTGCCAGATCTGTTGTGTATTCTCATTACAAAGGTTCCATGCTGACACATTCCCCAGATTCATTTTCCCTTTGCTTATATTGGGAAGTTTTGCCTCTCTTTCCACCCTTATATTGGATCCTTCCTCATGCCTTGTATTAGTTATGCAGATTTCATTGTAGTATTTTTCTTTTTTCTAGGAAAAAACAGTGATGAACAATCTAAGCTCCGGCCACTGTACATGGATGTCCAAGCAACTACTCCTCTGGTTTGTAAAATAAAGTGATGGGAATGTATCAAACATACTATAACTTTGTAGTTGTAACCAGCTGAAACACATGAACGATGGCAAGTGCAGACTTCAGTAGCTGAAACAGAATGCTTCTGAGGAGTTCCATAAAAGTTGTCCTGGAGTAATACTGTTTTCAGTGCAGTATTCTGATCCAAAAGAATGATCCTATGTTAATGAAGAACCAGGATCTACTTTTCTTGATGTGCTTGTACCACATTATTCCTTCTGTTGACTTCTTTGTCTTGTCACAGCAGATTCAAGCTATTTTACTGCTACATAATCTTGCTCCCACTTATTTTTCTGCTCCTAGCTCTTTCCTTCTCATTTGCTGCCTCACCATACCTGCCAACCATTTGCTGCTCATTTCTTCTAGCTCTTCCCTTCTCTTTGCTACCTCCCTAAGGAACACATAAAATGGAGGTGGGGGGAGAGGGGTTGTCTTAGTTGAAAATAAAGTTTGTTTGCTTATGCAGTTTAAGGTCCCTTGCTTTGTTGTGATGACTGTGGTGATAAGCAGCTAAACCAAATCAGCACAGGTCTGCACTT
This sequence comes from Gavialis gangeticus, assembly GCF_001723915.1. Classification (NCBI taxonomy): domain Eukaryota; kingdom Metazoa; phylum Chordata; order Crocodylia; family Gavialidae; genus Gavialis; species Gavialis gangeticus. Next base: position 107,172 of record NW_017729012.1, read on the forward strand.
AAAGTTCTTTTAATTCAGTTAAAAAGGAGGATTAGGGCTTTCTCCAGAGATTTTTTTTTTCTTTTTTGCTTAGTATACCTTTATTATGATTAGCATGTTTGTCATCAACATGAACTTACTTTTATGGGGTTTTTGAGGTTTACTAATGAATAATAAACCTTTGGTGGAAGATGTAGTAAATGTACCTTATGGCAGTGATTTATCATATGCTTACCTACAGTTTAAATCTTGTAATGATGGAGTTGTCTTGGATAAAATGTATTTTTTTCAAAACTATGTTGCATAATTTCCCATAACTTTGGATCTTGCATTTTTTCTGTTCTCTTGAATCTGGTTCATGATATGGATTGAGATTTGACTTGAAAGAGTGTTGTCTGTCATTGCAAGATGTCATTAGCAAATATTTACCAGGCAGTCACTGCAGAGGTTAATACAGAAAATGTACAACATGCCGGTATTTTCACAATATTTTTGAGAGAAGCTGCCTCCTTGCTTGGAATAAAGCTGAGGGTATATGTTATAGTGGGAGGTCTTTTAAAGAAGGAAAGAGGAAGGAGAAAGAGAGTGCATTTTTTTAACACTGTATGTTTTATCTTGTAGGACCCTAGAGTTTTGGACAGCATGCTGCCTTATCTAATATGCTACTATGGCAACCCCCATTCCAGAACTCATGCCTACGGCTGGGAGAGTGAGGCTGCCATGGAACAAGCTAGACAGGTGAGGCTTTTCAGTTTTCATTGTGTATGTTTGAGCTCTTGCTCATGAGCCAATTACTGATCTAACTTAAAAGCAACAAGAACATCTCAGTAATTATAGGTTTACTTCCTTGGAGGCTAGAGTTGTCAACTTGATCTCGTCCAATAACCAAAGAGTTTACAATGTAATAGCTATTTATATTGTTATAATATAATTTAGCAACTCAAAAAAAATACAAGAATGTGATATTAAAGCAATGTAAATGCTAGGAAAAAATTACTTGGACAGGAGATTGTTAAATTGTTAAAAAGTAACAGGTAGTATTTGTAATCCTGTACATTCTAGGCTAGCCTTGGGGCTGAGGCTATGTTAAGGGAGGCATTGTGTGAATTCCTTGTTTGTTAAAAGAAAATGTTCATATCTTAAAATACCAAATCATACTTTATTTCTTTTAACCAGCAAGTCGCATCATTAATAGGAGCTGATCCTAGAGAGATTATTTTTACCAGTGGTGCTACTGAATCCAACAATTTAGCAATCAAGGTAGGTGGTTGCTTTAAACAGAGATGCACAGTAAAATTGCAATGAAATCTGAAAGAGTTTGGAATTAAGATCCTACTGCTAAAAACTATTGTTTTATTTGTGGTTCAGAAGTCCTAATAAATAAACAGTGATTCCAGTCAGAGTATTTTGGTTTTATTACATTCTTGGGTAGCCTAACCCATGACACAGGAGCAGACTAATCATGCTGTAGAACAGGTGTAGGGAGTGGTTGTAGGCTTTATTAGGCTTTAGACTACTTAGTAGTGGAACATTCAACTTAATATGTGCCTGAAGTTGCTTATTTAGAGTTAGGATAAGAGAGGAAGAAGCAAATTAAATGATAATCAGTGAAAGAGCCTCATGGACTAGAAGAATTAAAAATGCAGAAGAAAGTCAGTTAAGTAAAGTAGGCGAATTTAGGGTCACTTTGGGCTATATTTGTGGTTTTGTACTGGTTAAATTGGGTTTTATTGCAGAGGCAGCTTTGTCATTGACTGCCCTTGGGAGACAACTGATACATTCAGTTACTACACTAGAAAGAATGATTTAATTTTATTTATCATTATATTTATTTATTATTATTATTATTCATAGAATCATAGAAGTGTAGGGCTGGAAGGGACCTCAGGAGGACATCTAATCTTCTCCCTACTCAAAAGAGAATCATCCCTGACTATACTATCCCAGCCAATATTTGTCTAATCTTCTCTTAAAAATTTCCAAGGATGAAAATTCTACGACCTCTCTGGGTAGCCTGTTCCAATACTTAACCATCTCCATAGTGAGAAAGTTCTTCCTGATATCCTATCAAAATTTCCCTTGTTGCAATTTGAGACCATTGCTCCTAAGCCAGTCTTCTGTGTCCTCAAATAATAGCTCTGTCTCTGTCCTCTTTATAACTACCTTTCAGGCATTTGAAGAGTATAATCAAATTTCCCCTTGGTCTTCTCTTTTCTAGATCAGATAATCCCAGTTCTTTCCACCTTTCATCTTTCAGCCTTTTGCTGTAAGACATGTTTCAAAGATCCCTTTTCATTTCTGTTGCTTTCTGCTTGACTCTTTCTAATATGTCCTTATCTTTCTTGAAGTGCAGTGCCCTGAACTGGGCATTGCGCTCCAAGTGAGGTCTCACCTGTGCTAAGTAGAGATGAAAAATCACTTCCCTTGACTAGCAAGTGAACATAACATAAGTCAGTGTATTCTTGAGTTTTGCAAAAACAAAAAACAGCATGCCGTTACCTCGTGTTCTGCTTATGGTACACTCTAACAGCATGTCTTTTGTGCAGTACTATAGCCTTGCCTGGCATTTCACAGTCTATATTTATGCACGCATTTGTTCCACTAAGTGCAGGTCCTTGCATTTCTTTTTATCAAATTTCATTTGATTATTTTTGGACCATTTCTCCAGTTAATCAAGGTAATTTTTAAATGTTAATCCTACCGCCTGGACTGTCTGCAACCTCAGCCAACTTGATGTCATCTTCCAAATCACTAATGAAGAAATTAAACAAAACTGAACCTAGGATAGATCCCTTTGGAACCCCACTTAATACTTCTTCCCAACTAGACTTTGAGCCATTGATGGATTACTCTTTGAGCACTATTATCAACCTGTTATGTATCTGTCTTGCAGTACTTTTTTGCCCACCCATGATCTAAAAGATCCAGCTGCAGGCTGGATCCAGCCCATGGAGGGGCTTTGTTCGGCGCATGGTGGGTGCTACCTGGTCCAGGCACTGTCTGGCTGTGGTGTGTCCTGCCACCCCCTGAGCATGCAGCAGGGCTGCGGCAGCTCTGCAGCTGGACTGTCCCTAGCCCTGCAGTTCCAGTGGGGACCCGCTCCACAGCCCTGACCTAGTGTGCCCTGCATCTACTCTGGACTCACCTGTTCACACTTAACAGTGGCAGCAGCAATGCCGGCTGGGCAGAAACTTGCTCAGCTATGTGCGCGTGTGCACCCCCCCCCGCAATATGTAAAAGTAAGACTTCATTTTGAGCTATTACGAAATCACCTCTGTATACATGCCACAAACATACACAAATGAGGACAAAAATATATTTTTTAAATAAAATGAAAATTTGTTATTGTGAATGTTTGATTATTAGTATATAATTTGTTTGGGTTTTTTTCCATTTGCAAGATGGGAAACCCCCTTCCCAAATGGAATACTTCTGGGGTGAGGGGAGGGCCTTCCAGTAGCAAAGATCAAGGGGTAGGCAGCCAGACTTCTAGTCCCAAGATGACAACCAGGGGGTGGGGCACCTGTCAAGGGGTGGGGCTACCCTTGTGGCCCTCAACAGCTCAGTAAAACTTGTTAAGTGGCTCTCCAGCTGATATAATTGCATGACCCTGTTTTAGACTGTATTTTTTAACTTGGTAATGAGAATGTCATGGAGGACAATGTCAAAACCCTTGCTAAAATCAAAGTATGTTCCATTCATTGCTTTCCCTTCACACTCCCATTTATAGAGCCTGTCCCTTTGTCATAGAATGAACAGGTTGGTCAGATATGACGTGGTTTTGATGAATCCTTGTTGGCTGTTCTCGATCACCTTGTTCTTCTCCAGGTGCTTAGAAATAGGCTCCTTGATGACCTGCTCTATGATGTTTCCAGGTATTGAAATCAGACTGATGGATCTGTAATTCTCTGGATCATCCTCCTTCCCCCTTTCTGAATGATGGACATTATATTTGCCCTTTTCCAGTCATCCAGGGTTTCACCCAACTTCCATGAGTTCTCAATGGCTCTGAAATTACCTTGATCAATTTCTTCAGTGCCCTAGAATGCCTCCTGCCTGGCTCTGCTGACTTCAAAATATCCATCTCTTAAATTATCCTTAAGCTCTTTTTTCCACTACTCTAGGTTGCTTAGCTTCTCCACTACCATTCCTGCTAACTGTGCACCTTGTTCAGTAGCTGATCTTATTAATCAAGACCAATGTTTTTTTTTAAAAAGGCATTAAATACTTATGCATTCTTTGCATCATCCATACTTGATTACCCTCTGCATTCAATAGGACTTATACTTTCCTCGGTCTTCCTCTTATTTCTGACATAGAATGTTTTTTTTTAATCTTCTGTGTCCCATGCTAGTTGTATCTTAACTTGTGCCTTTGCCTTCTTTCCTTCCTTCTTGCCCACATGAAACTTTTTATACTCTTCCTTAGGACTATGGCCATGTTTCCAGTTTTTTGTGGGATTGCTTTCTGACTTTCAACTCATTGAAGAGTTAGGTGTTTACCGAGCCAGTCTTCTGCTACACTTCCTTTCCTTTCTTTGCATTGAGACAGCTTGCTTTTGCACCCTTAATATGGCCTCCATAAAGTACAACCAGCTCTCTTGATATCCTTTTCCCATCAGACTTATCTCCAAGAGGAGACAAGTCTGCTTTTCTAAAACCTGATGTCCTTATAATCTGATGCCCTCCTTCCTTACTTTCTTTAGCATCTTGAGCCCTGTCTGGTTCAAGGTCATTGTCACCAAAGTTACGTTCCACCTTCATATTCTCAGCCAGTTTCTCCTTATTTGTGAGCCTCTCCATCAGCTGTACCAGAAAGTCATCTCTGACACACTCAGAGAATTTGGTGAACTGCCTGTGCAGTTGTATTTCCCTCCAAACAGATGTCACAGTAATTATAAGTGCTTTATAAAAACCAGGTTCTGTTAGTTGGAAACTTTAGTTAGTTGTTTAAAAAAACCCCAACGTCCCTGTCCACCTCTTCCTCCTGGTGTTATGGGCTGTAGGAGACACCCACTGAGGGCCAACCTTTGGGGCAAGCATGTCACGAATTAGCCACACCCTTTCCCCAAGTAGCACTCTGATCCCTTTCCCCTGCTTGATCTGCTGCTCTGCTTTCTGCTGTCTGCCCCCTCCCTGGTTTGCTGTGCATGTGCCACACAGGCTACTTGTGCTGTAGGGTATCAGTCTTGCTGCTGTTCCCTCTGACCTTGTCCTAGAGGCTTTAAGCAGGCCTACCTCTTGAGTTGTATTACACTTCAGAACAAGCATATGTCTCTCTTACATATAGAGTAACACTTGGATGAGATGGCCTGTTAGGCAAATTCGTATGTCTGCTAGCCTTCTTTGAGATGTTTATTTAGCAAGGTTTTTTAAAGCCTGGCAGGATAACTGGGGATAAAAGCCCAGGTCCACCTATGAATTTTTGCTCTTCAACCTTGAACCCTGGTTCTTGCTGAATTGTCCATCTGCAGGTAAACCAAGATCAGTACTTCTTTGAAACTTAACTTCTTAGGTTGCAAAGACTTTCTTCTCTGACAGGCTTTCCATTTTTTAGAGATTTTTAAAACCTTAAGACTCAGAAAATTTAAGAATGACTTATTTCTGTTTTCAGGTAATAACAATTCTGTTAATCTTTTAGATCAGTGGTGCTTAAACTCCAGCTCATGGGCCAGATCTGGCCTATGAGGCTGTATAATCCTGTCTGTGGGGCTCCCAGTGGGTCCAGAAATTTGTAAGTGGGGGAGGGGTGGCAGAATTAATTGTCGCTCCACTGCTGCCAAAGTTATCGACCTGTGGGGAACCCTGTAGACCAGATGACATGGCCCTGTGTGCTAGATTACGTGGCACATGTTGGGCCAACATACAGGGTTACTCCAGGGCTGGAGGTGGCATCTGGGGTCTGGCTGGTGCACCAGATTGATCCAGCGTGGGATCAGGACATGGGTGCAGACCCATGGGTTGACCTTGTCTGCAGGATCCAGCCTTTGGATTAGCCCTGTGCCACTCATGTGAGTGCCAAATGGCTGAGTGCCAAAATAAGTCACTGTTTTAGGTTAATGAGCATTTTATTATTTTTAATTAGTGGTTGACATGACTTATCTAGATAGTATTATCTGTTATATTCATTCTGTGTTTCAATAATACAATGCATTTAATTTTGTGAGTACTGTATTTTCTTGCATATACATGCCTTGGAATATAATATGCACCTTGTTTTTGAAAGGCAGAACAAAGAAAAAAAAGATATTTCCTTTTAGTAAGTATCTGAATAGCAGTAGGTAGGGAGTAAAGCCTGCTCAAATATGCACTGCAATTTTCAGCAGTGGTTTAGGAATAATAAATGTGTGTGGTATCATGTTTTTTCACACATTTGGTTTCACTGGGAAAAGATTCTCAAACCTTCATTGGTCCCCAGAACTCAAAGTCAGCAGTAGATTGGTTATGTGCAATAAGAAAAGACTTGGCATGATGCATGCCTTAGAGTAGATGCAGTGCTTTGTTTGTCCATTCCTTAAAATGAAAAAATCTTTTGACTAAGCTGTTCCTAAGTAAGTTGTTTGGAAATCTTCTGCAGTCAGCGTGGCTGTATTAGTAAATTCTTTGGGCTTTGAACTGTCCATCCTTGATGTTGGTTGTAAGATGATTTTTCTTTTAAGCTTGGACAAAATCACTTTTTGTTTTTAATTACATAAATATAATGCAAAAATTTATTTGTCCCATGTGTACTAAATGAAGTTTTGCACTTACGTAACTGAAATGTTAAGAAGGCGTGGCAGAAAGTCTAATTATGAACCAGTTGTCTGATAGTTTTTGATCCTTAGTTTACACTTAAATGTTTTCATTTTTGCTAGTAAATCGTTTTTTTTAAAAAATTGTGTAAACTCTGTTTCAAAGTAGAAAATTACTAGTTCTCTTTCAATACATACTTCTATAGTATTAAATGCCTTCATTTTTTTCCAAGACTTGTTCTCTGAGAAGTGGTGCCTAATGTGATATAAAGGTTTATTTGGTAAAAACCACATGTTTAAAGAAGTAGTTAAATTTACATGGTGCTGGGAGCAATTGTGAAGAACAAGATGTTCTTTTAACAAAAATAATATATATGATCAAGTAAATAATTAGAAAAGGGTGGTGAGGTGGTTCGTTGGTGAGGAAAGCTGGATTATTTTCTCGCTGCCCTTAATAAGTAAAATTTATTGGAGAGTCGTGACTTATTCTCCTTAGATTTCTTACTATGTATTAACCAAGGGATGTCAAACTCCCACTGCCCCCTGGGGTGGATCGTGACCATGGGGTTCTTCACAGGACTGATCTGGACTCAGTGCTGGGATAAGCTGACACCCCTGCAGTAGCCCTCCACACTGCCATGTTGTGGAAGCTTCTCTTTGCTCAGTATCTTGTAAAAGAATAATTGTATATAAATCTGAAGTAACATCTACTTCATCTCAATGTTCTTGTTCCTTTACTGTGTACCACAGGGTGTAGCAAGATTCTATAAATCCAGAAAGAAACATATCATTACAACCCAAACAGAGCACAAGTGTGTGCTGGATTCTTGCCGTTCCCTGGAAGCTGAAGGCTTTCGGGTCACATACTTGCCTGTTAAAAGAAATGGACTCATAGATTTAAAGGTAAGTTGCTTGTGGCTAAAATAGTGGCAAACGTGTGAAAAATTTTCACAGCAAGTTGTCATGTATAAGACGACTTTGAAAAAGACAATGCTGTCAGTAATGTTTTCCTAAGTATTATAAGACAGAAGAATGAAAGTTGCACACAACTCATGTTTTTAAGAGCTACTTTGACAAGAGATGTTTCTCTCCATCCTGATTTGTTTTCTTAATAGAGTTGATATAATTAACAGATAGAGAAGAGGGGTATTGTGGTAGATTGGTAGTACTGGAATAGTTCTAAATCCAAATTTTCTTAAAAGAGCAAAACCATTCTGTAAAGTCTGGGTTCTGAGTATGTAGAGTGGATTTCATGTGTAGTTTGTGAACTTTAAGGGAGGTTTTGGAGCACATTAAAGATAAAAAAGGTAAGTTATGTCCTCTTAACCCCTTTTTAAAAATATACTAAAGCAGCATGAAGTTTGAAATTAAGGAGCTACATCCATTTACTTTTAGTAATTGGGAAGAGTGTAAAACATTTAAAACATTCTGTGTTTATGCTTATACTAGCCAATTGCCCATCAAGAATGGTAAAGAAATCTGCCTTTCTGATATAATCATTCTCTTTTCTCAAGGTTGTTTTCTGTTGCTCTTGTCACTTCTGTAACAAAGAAGCTGGCAGTCTTTTCAGAGACAGAGAAAGTGATCTGACTTTTTTTCCCCCTTTCCTTAGTTGGTGATTGCCTCTTGCCTAGGAATGAAGCAAAGCTCAAATAATTCCTACTAGGCTAAGATGCCTTTTTCATCTTGAAGGTTACACTCAATCAGGGATGCCTCTGAGTTTTGCCTTCAAGTTAATTTTTTATGGCTTCCTTCTTTTGCTCAATTTAGAGTCCAATCCTTGAGCCACAGATCCATCCACAGAAGTTGCAGGTCTTTCTGCAGTGGAGGGTAGGCTGTATGCTGAGTTTCCTCTGTTCCTTTCTCCAGTCTCTTCTCTGCTTCAAGAACCAGGGTGACTCTCAAAAAAAAAAAAAAAAATGGAGAAGGGAGTTGGAGTGATAACATGTCCTTGCTTGATCCCAGTTTGGATGACAAGTGGATAGGTTTCTGATCTGCTACAAAGAATGGTCTCAGTTATCTGGTCATGGAGAAACCTCAGAACCTTGATGTACTTTTCAGGACATCCACATCTGGCCAGTACTTTCCACAAGGCTTTGCAGTTGATGGAACTGAAGGCGTTAGTAAGGTCAATGAAGGCCATATACAGACCCTGATGTTGTTCCCAACATTTTTCTTGGACCTGGCAGGCAACAAAGATAGTCTGAAACCACACTGAGATTCTGGCAGGATTTCCTCAGTATGAGGTAGAAGATGGTTAAGGAGGATGCAGGAGAAGATCTTTCCTGTTGTGGAGCTATCCCTGAATAGTTCCCACACACAGTTTCCTTTCTTGAAGATTGTCAAAGTGTTGGCATTCCTCAGGTCCCTAGGGATTTTTTCATTGTTTCACATTTGAAGAGTGGAGTCTCAGTACCAGTTCCTTACTGCCAGCCTTGTAGATTTCAGCAGTATTGGCACTGGATTCAGAACCCAGCCACCATACCTTGCTTCAGGCAAGCACAACCTTCAAACTGACCACAATTCCTCCAGTTGATAATAGGCAAATTTTATTGATACACAGTGATAGGAAATAAGAGCAATGCAGGGAAAGCAAGCAAGATATTTACAACATACATTACCCAAATTTCCCAGTGCCCAGAATATATACAAGGCAAGTGATCTGGCCAGCCGCTATGTAATTGCCAGCTTGAGGTTCTTTGCTTGAATGTCTGGCACTAGCAACCTTGGAAGTTGGGAGCTGATGCCAGCTGCCAACTTGCTGTTTAGAAAACTCCTCCTTTTGTATTCTTTCTTTTCTGATGACTCTTCATCTTTGGGCATTGTTAATTGATCTTCCTGTGGCTGCCATACTGTTCACATTCTGTCTTGTCAGCCAGAATCCTATTTTCATAAATCTGTGACATGCACACATCCTAATTTGGGTTTTTCCAGTGTCGTCCGAATTTGGTTTGTTCTCCCAAAACTGGAAAGCCCATGGGCTTTTGCAAGTGGGCACTTGAGCCCTGGAGCCAGGCCTATCTCTATTATGAAAATAAAGTTTAAAATAAAGTTTGGAAACTGTGAAACTGAGACAAAACAGGCTATTAGAAATCAATGAACCCTTGCTGTTGGCTTGGACCATTGTTCTAATACAATATCTATTTTACCTACAAACCAATTCCTAAAAGCAAACCTCTACATACCATTTTCTAGCCATCAAGCAGGTATGCCATCTGGTCCAGTAGCCTTGTTCTTGGCTTCCTTGATGGCATGCCAGACTTCTAGAATAGGAGAATTGGTGAAGGATCCCTTTCAGGGTGTTGGGGGATGGACTTGGTGGTGGTATCTGTCATGGCTGTCTCATGGTTCAGGAGTTCCTCAAAGTGTTCTTTGCATGTCAGCTGGTGTGTACAACAGTGTCATCTGGTTTGCAGGGCTGCCAGTGGGTCAGAAATTTGGCAGTGAGGCAAACAGTAGCTGCTGTATCTCCTTGAGCCATAGCAGTTAGTGCTGCCACCACTTGTCCTAACCCCAAATTTCTGGCCTCAGGTGACATTGCCCTGTACTCCCAGATCTGATCTGTGGATTGACCTTATGCTTCCAGATCCAGCCCTGTGGAGCCACATGAGTTTGACACACCTGTCTTTATCCTCTGAGCTACTTACTTTTTCGAAGGAGATCAAATTTGTTTGGCATGATTTGTTTCTAGCAAATCCATGCTGCCTACTTGTGATCAGTCTTTCTTACTTAAGTTGCTTAGAAATGGATCTCTGTATGGTAGAATCCAGTAATTTAACAGGTCTTGAGTTGAAGCTAACCAGTCTGTAATTCCCTGGGTCTTGTTTGTTTTTGTTTTTGTTTTTTTAAAGATGGGCCCTATTTTGGTCATTTTCCAGTTCTCCTAGCACCCTGTCTGTCTTGCACAACTTGGTCAGTTATAATGCCTCTTCTGGTAGTTCCTTCAGTACCCTGGGATAAAGTTTATTAGGCCTTGGTGACCTGAATTCATTCAAACCAATCAAAGGTTGTCTGATGGTTTCTTTCTTTATTGTAATCCTTCCTGGATGGCCAGTTGCATCTCTTTTTTCTTTTTTCATTAGGACTATCAAAGTTGAGCAGCTCTACCTTCTTCGCATCTTCTGTTAAGAGCTTACCTTGGCTATCTAGCAGTGTACCCACAACATCCTTGGTCTTCCTTTTCTGACTAGTGTATTTATAGAACCTTTTTTTGGTGGTGTTGTCCTTAGCTTCCATCACCAATTGTAGCTTATTTTTACTGCCCATTTTGCCTCCTGGCTGGAGAGCACCACCACTACATACCAGTGTGGCAATGTTGAAGCTGTCCCTCAGGATGGCTACATCTGGAGTATTGAGGCCATATCTGGAGTACTGTGTCCAGTTTTGGGCCCCCCACTAGTGAAAGAATGTGAACAAACTGGAGAGAGTCAGGTGAAGAGCATCAAAAATGGTTGTGGGGCTGGGGCACATGACTTCTGAGGAGAGACTGAGGGAACTGGGCTTATTTAGTCTGGAGAAGAGAAGACTGAGTGAATTTAATAGCAGACTTCAACTACTTGAAGGGTGGTTCTGAAGAAAATGGAGCTAGACTCTTTTCAGTGGTGGCAGATAACAGAATAAGGAACAATGGTCTCAAATTGCAGCAAGGAAAGATTAGGTTAGATATTAGGAAAAACTTTCTCGCTAGGAGGGTAGTAAAACACTAGAACAGGTTACCCAGACAAATTGTGGACTCTTCATCCTTAGAGATTTTCAAGACCCAACTAGGCAAAGCCTTGGCTGGGATGATCTAGTTGGGGATGGTCCTGCTCTGAGCAGGGGGGTAGACCAACCCTAATTTTCTATCATTCTGTGTGGCAGGGGCCTGTACGTCAGTCTGTGGCCAAAACTCTCCATAATAGAAACATTTCGAATGTTACATCTGTCAGTAAGTGTAATGGAGATGTAGGCCAACATTTCCAATAGTATATCGCTTGTACTGCAGATAACTTAAAGGACTTAATATTAAATCTTACAAAAAAAAATTCTGGCAAAGCTAAAGCTAAGGAGTAGAAAGGTTTTGCTTGTGCTTTTAGTCAAAACTTCTATCTGTGTTGAATGTTTTCACCAGGAATTGGAGAATGCATTCCAACCAGACACAAGCTTGGTGTCCATAATGACTGTGAATAATGAAATAGGAGTAAAGCAGCCTGTTTGTGACATCGGTAAGTAAGCATTGGCTGCCATCAACCTGACATAAATGTTTCTGATTTGGAAAAATCAAAGCCTCTGCTTAATGTTTCTTAATAGCTAGAAAAGGTATGTTGATGTAAAATACTGTATGTATTAGCACACCTCTTCCTTCCCCCAATTAGACTTCCAATATTGTTTTGTGTGTCATAAGCAGGGAAGCTGACTTTTTGCCTAGAATAGCAGCAGTGGCATTTCTGCTTAAGCAGCGTTGAGGGAGCCAGTTGACTTCATGGTTCATTAGACTATACTTGATCCCTGCTAATTGCTTGTCACTCAACAGGTGTTAATGATCTGTTCTCCTTTTTAATGAAATGGGCGTTCCACGATTCAAGCTATCCTTTCTTTATGAGTTTTGCTGAATATTTGCAATTTAGCTGCTACTTCCTAGTTTCCAACCCTGCAGTCCATTTTTACCCTTTTTTTT
>NW_017729012.1:124536-129931 GCF_001723915.1 Gavialis gangeticus
ATATTTGCAATTTAGCTGCTACTTCCTAGTTTCCAACCCTGCAGTCCATTTTTACCCTTTTTTTTTTCCCCCAAAATCCCAGATCCACCTGTGGAGTCCAGTCTTCAGTAGCAACTAGTTTCAGCTTTTGGCAGACCAGCCAAGAGCTGCTGACAGGTCAGCTGTGAAAGCGTTAAAACTGTAGCTTTTGTCTGAGCAGGAAAGGGAGGGTGAGTGAGGTTGAAAATTAGGTTCTGTCCCTGCTTTATCTGGCTGTGACTCTACCATTCAGGCACATCATCTGAAATACATAGGCATTAGATTAATTAAGTATTGCTTTGCCTTCTTTCTTGCTTTTATGTTCTTGTTACAGGTCTGATTTGCCGCTCGCATAAGGTTTTCTTCCACACTGATGCTGCACAGGCAATCGGTAAAGTTCCTGTGGATGTCAATGATATGAAAATTGATCTAATGAGCATAAGTGGCCATAAAATCTATGGTCCAAAAGGTAATGTGATGTGATGAAGTGGTGATATTAGAACATCTCTTTGTAATTCCACAGCTTCCATCATACATACACACACCATTTCTGGAAATACTGCCAGTTCTCCCTAGTGGAGATTAGAGTCGATTAGTGAAAGAAAAATCATATGCCAAAATATTAGTTTTGTGGCCATGGATCCTAATTAAACTGTTTTGAAAGGAGGCGTCTAGAAGACCTGAAATGGCTCTGCTGTTATAAGTGTTTTTGTAGACACGCAATATGGTAGGGCAGTTCATATTCTATGTTCTCCTCATAATCTCTTTGTAATCATCCCAAATGCTGCTGGCACCAAGGACATCCACAAGTGATTGAAGGATTTATATTCACCTGGTGTTCTTAGATGTCTCCAGCTTCAGCCTGTGTTTTCATTTTCTGCCCTTTATTGTAGAATGCAGTTTACTTGCTGTATATTTTAAACACTTTTCAGAAGTATTTTTTTTTTTTTTTTACAACTTCCAAGGGAAGTGGTGCTGGCTCCTACCCTCGGGATCTTTAAGAAGAGGCTTGATGCCTACCTGGCTGGACTCATTTGAGTCCAGTTTTTTTTCTCCTGCCCAGGTGGGGGGTCAGACTTGAAGATCTACAAGGTCCCTTCCGACCCTACTTCTATGATACTCAGTGGAAATCTTCATTCTGAGACTTGAGGTTGTTTCATTAAAATGTTATCCTTCTGCAACTCTAGATAAAACTGACAACAGTGTTTATTGACCAGAAAAGTTGGTATGGCTGTCCATTGCCAATTCTAGAATGCCACACACAGTTCTTGCTTGACTGGCTTCCCAGTTGAAGTGTCCTAAATGTTTCTTCCGTTGAAAGTATAGTGTTACTTAACGAATGGTACAGAGAATTAAGCAGATCTCGGGTAGTACCTGCATTTTTCTTAGGAGTAATTATGCTGTATTAAAAATTTTTGGCACGTTCATTGCACTTTCAGACCTTCCAAGGTTTTCAGCAGCATCTCGGTTCCATCCTGTGTGACTTCATTAATGAATATTTTGATCAAGAAAATAGTAGAGTGCCTGAACCAAGGCCAGAGCAAAGAATACAATATACTGTGCAATGTTTCTTAAGTGGAAGCTGAGGCATTTGTTATTTCTGTGATGGTGACAAGAGCTCGATGCGCACTTGTGGAATGGGCAATGCAAGATTAAGTCTTTAAGAGATCATTCATGCTGCTGCTTGTAAACTCTATTCAAGAATTCTGCCAGGATTATTGTCCTCTGTGCACTTTCTGGAGGGCAGAAGAATGTATCTTGGGGAAACATCATCTAGTCTCAAAAATCTTGGGAGAAGGGCAGACAGGTTCCAATCCAGCTAGAGAGAAGCAGTGAGCAACCTTTGTTATTGCAGTTATCAAGGTCTGTCTTTTCTATGTGACGCTATTTATTCAGAAAGGTAAACTGAAGTGTAGAAGAAGCCTTTCAAAGGTGTTTTGTCATATTTGCTGATTGGAGCTTGGTGCAACTGATGAGCTGTCCATAAAAACAGAAGGGGAGAAAACCTCAGAGAAGCCTGTTTTGCAAAGTTAGGGAACTGTGAGTGAGCAAGTGATGGAGTTAAGAAAATAACAGCTACGTGTATAGAATTCCTTGTGGTGGGACCAACATTAGAGAGAAACAAGCCAAGCAGATGATGCCACAACAGCACAGGCAACAAAAATCTGGCTAACTAAAGGCTTCTCTGTTCCAGAGCCTCAGAACTCTCCATGAGAAGCAAGGAATAAGGCTAATAGTCAAAGCTTTCTAGAATTTGTGCATTATACTTCTCACTAGATATGGAGCCAAGTGGGCAATTTCTGTAAGGTATCTTTGTAGTAATTTCCCTTGCAGTAATTTTATGCATGTACTGAATATGTCCATCTTCTTCCTTTTGTTTTCAAGGGGTTGGTGCCGTTTATGTTCGTCGGCGGCCCAGGGTAAGACTGGAACCCTTACAGAGCGGAGGAGGCCAGGAGAGAGGAATGCGGTCTGGGACTGTACCTACTCCTCTAGCAGTTGGCCTTGGGGCAGCATGTGAAGTGGCACAGCAAGAGATGGAGGTATATGGTATAACAATTCTGTTATACATTTTTATATAGGTGGTTAGCTGTGTCACTCTGAAGACAGGCAGAAAGCCAGGCAGAGTGTAGTACCTTAAAGAGTAACTGGTTCAGAGAGGTACTGGCTTTTGTGGGCAACAGGTCCATTCTTACCATCTGTCAAAGTAGATTGTTGCCAGTCCTTTCCTAGCATGTGATGAAGTAGGTTGCGGCTACAAAAGTTAATGCCTCACTGTAGTCTCTAAGGTGCTACCCTGTCTGTCTTCCTGCTTTTTTGCATATGATACAAGCAGAGTGCACTTATACCTTGTATGTGTGTCCTTGAGCCCCAAAACTCTCTACAGTCTGCTGCTTGATCACCAGGGATCCTGGTTTTCTCTGTTTAAAAAAATCCTAAATTTTCTGATTAAAAACACTAAAATCAGTGTTTTTCCTCAATTAAAATGAAACCCCACTATATATAGGTGTGTATGTGTGCATGTGTAAATATATATATTTATCCATTTAATACAATATTTTTTGATATATTGACAGTTTTAAAGCAAAATGGAAGCCTGTCAGTATCTCAATAATTATAACAACATAAATTCTAAATACCTATGTATTTTTGCACTTGATTTTGGTTTTTTTATCACTGGAAATCAGAGCTCCACCTATCCCCTTTGCTCACCAAGATGTGGGTACAGCTGCAGCTGTCCCCACTGTTGTTTTGTGGCACTAAGCAGCCCTGGTATGCTGGTGCCCCGTTCCTGCCAACACCATTGCCCCTCACTCCTGACCCACAGCCTCCTCTGGCCCACTGCAAGGGGCAGGTCAGGGCTGTGGAGAGCTACTGGCACCCTGGCTGGCCTAGAGGCAGGACCAGAGCCTAAAAGAGGCTGAACATCCCCTCATCACTGCCAAGAGGGGATAGGTGGTCAGCCAGCATGCTGGAATGACGGAGACTGAAGCCCACCCGTGTGATGGAAGGAATCTTATAAGGGAGTCAGAGAGATGGGGCCAGTGACTGAGGGCATGTTTTGAGATGGAGGATGCAACAGAGTGCCCAGGAGTGAATAGCCCAGGAAGAACATCCAGGAGCTCAGCAAGGAGAGGAAAGTCCAGGGCAGGTAGGCCTGCAGTTGGTCCTGGAGAATGACCTAAAACTACACCTTGCTGGAGTTAGATGGTGTAGTGGGGCTGCCTGTGGCAGGGCAGTCCCCAGGAAATGCCACACCAGTGTTTCCTTAGTGAAAGGCAAATATGGAGCACCAGAAACCCTCAGCCCCTGCTGCCTTGTAGGTGACTCTGTGGAGGGGAAAGGCTAGGGGAGCACACCCTCAGAGAAAAGCACCAGGCTTGGGCAACAACACTGGGGCCAGGAGGGCCTGCGGCCCAGGGCCTGAGAAAGTGAGCCTTGGGCGGCAACATGGGCCAGGAGGGCCCCAGGCCCAATGCCTGAATAGGAGTGAGGTCTAGTGGAGAGGCCTGAATAAGAGAGGCCGACAGGGAGGTCCAGGTATGTTGACAGACACCTGAGGCTTAAGTGGGCCATAGCCTGAGTTAGGGGTCCAGGTATGTCAGCAGGCACCTGAGGCCTGAGTGGGCTGAAGACCAAGAGTGGAGTCCAGGCATGTCAATGGACACCTGATGCCCAAGGGGCGCAAAGCCCAAAGCCACAGTGAGAAGGTGGAGCAGTGGCCCCAGTGAGGGGGCAAAGTGTGAGAGGCAAGGAGCCTAATGAGAGGCAAAGAACCTAGAGAGTTGGCACAAGTAGAGGCCCCAGAGTGGGGGCACATGGCCCAGCTATGTCTAAGGACACATGAGGCCAAATTGGGTCAGAGGCTGGGCCAAGGTATGCCTGAGGATGCCTAAGGCCAAGTTTGGGCCAGTTACCGAGTGTGGCCCAGCAACAAGGCTGGGGAAATTGGAAGTAATTTCTGGATGCCATCCGTGAGTCATGGTAAAGGGGAGGTCAGAGCCGTGTATTATGCCCTTGGCATCAGGGCATTAAATAGGCAGCCTCCTGCATTTTCCTTCTGTTTTTTTTTCCCAATACATCAAGGTGTGGCAGACAAGTCAGGGCAGACTGCCCTAGACAGGTGGGCGGACTGACATTATGACTGGTCCCGGGGATGGCCTCTATCAGAGCGTGCATATGACTGTGTGCAATGGCTATTTGTTTATTAGGGGTGCACCAATAGAGATTTTGGGGGCCGAGACCAATAGCTGACTTTTAAGGAAGCATACCAGCCAATACCGATCTGATTTCTGATACAGCTGCGTGCAGCTGGTAAGTCTGTTATGGTGGATGGGGAGGGGAAGCGGGGAGAAAAGGTTTGGGGGGAGCAGATCAGTGCCCACTGCAGTGAGGGAGGAATGGGGCTGGGGTAGGCAGTGCCCAGCTGGGGCAGGTTGGGGCACTGGACAGAGCCACGGCTCATCTGGGAGGTGCTGCTGCATTCACCCCAGGAGGGCATGGAGGGGTGAGGGTGGGTCCCCACAGGGGAAGGACTTTAGCTGTAGGCTGGGGCCGGAGTTCAGTCTTCCTGGTGCGTGGGGAGGGGGTTGGGCTGGGGCTGTGCTTGGGGTGGATGGCAGTGGTTCTGGGATGGGGGTTATGGAGGGGTCTGCAGCCACCCCAAATTTTGCCATGGCTCCGCCATAACCCCTTTCCCAGCACTGCTGCCATCCGCCCTGAGCACAGCCCCCACGTGTGGGAAAAGCCCAGTCCGGCCTCAGCCATCAGCTGCAGCCAATCCCACCCCCCAGTGTAGCTCTGGGGGCACAGATCCCCCTCCCTCCCCCCCATGTCCTTCTGGGGCATGCACAGCAGCAGGAGCCACCCCCCCCCC
>NW_017729012.1:130059-133643 GCF_001723915.1 Gavialis gangeticus
TCCTCCCAACCCCATCCCATGCCCCCAGGACGAGCCACAGCTCTGTTGTGTGCCCACCCCACCCTGGCTGGGCCGCAGCTGCCCCAGCTCCTGCCCCATTCCCTACCTCACTGCAGGGGGGGGCATTGATCTGCCTCTGCACCCCTTTCCTTCTACTGTAACAGACTGACAAGCTGCTGGGCTGTGCCTCCTTGGTGTCTGTGTGCTGCACTGCGGCTGCACACATGCATGGGCATTTATCTGCTAAATTATCGGTCATATCAGGCCGATTTCTGATGCAATCAATTTTATTTATATTGCTGGGAATCCGATGTCAGACCCATGTATTGGTGTACCTCTGTTGTTTATGCGTAAACAGTTCAGTTTTTATATTACATAAACAGTACAAAGTAGACATTTGGGCAAAATTTTCAAATGCACCTAAATCCTGGTTTCAAAAGTGATGTAGAAGCTCAGTTTCATAGAAAATCAGTAGAACTTAAATGACTTGCTTTGAAAAAATTTACACATGCACTAAAACAGTGGGGACTAACCTTTTTGGCAGGTGTTACCCATTAACATCACATCCTCCCTGAGTGCCACTCCAATCCCCTTTCTCTTCCCAGTCTGCCACCCTGCTTCCTGCTGTATCGGCTGCTGTGCTGCCTGTCTCCTCTCTGATCTGCGTGCCTCTTGCAGGAGCTGCCTGCGCCACTTGTGACATGTGCCGCAAGTTGGCCACCCTTGTTCTAAAATATATTGCTGTTCATGAATACAATGGCCTATTCAAAATAGCATAGTATTTAATTTGCCCCTCAAAAAAAAAAATCCTGATTGCATCCAAGCTCAACTCACTGGGTGCATCTACACGAGACACTAACTGTGCAGTAGTATCTTAATAAACAGCTTAATAAATTGCACAGTAGTGTGTCATAGCATGGACAATGCTAGTGTGCCATTCCACAGTAGCATCACTAAAAAGGCATTCGCTGGCGCTACTGCACAGTAACTCCAGTTGTGCATTTATTTAGTACTTAATTATACAAGTACTATATTAAATGTGTAGTAACTATTGCACATTAATAGATAGAACGTGTAGATGCGCTCACTGAGGCTTACGTCACACCAGTGCTGTTGGGTTATTAATCTCAATTGAGGTTTTTGTTCCAAGTTAGTAAACTATTACTTAATGTGTTTGCTATACTCAGATGATATGTCTCTCTCTGCTCTTATCCCACATGCAATATTTTGTAAATCAAAGGGGAATACAAAAAGACTTTGTATGGCCACAAAAAGGATATGCTTATAGATGCAAAAAAGCACTGCTGAGATGCTGTGCCCACTCCGCATGGGCTAGTTCGTATATTGGAAGCTGCGCATACTAGTAGTTGCATTAAAGTTGCACTGCATATGACAGTAAGCCCTGAGCCAGACTTATTAAAAAAGTTAGTCTCAAATGGCTGGTGACTCTGCACAATACGTAATGGAGTGAAAGTTGTGTCCACTTGTCATATACTGATCTCTCTTCCTGTTTCTTTTATTAGTATGACCATAAACGAATCTCTTTATTGGCAAACCAACTAGTTACAAAAATAATGAAAGAAATTCCTGATGTGGTTATGAATGGAGATCCAGAACATCGCTATCCAGGTAAAAGTAGCAGAAATCTGATATTTTCTAGAGTTATAGAATCTATCAATATTTGCAGACTGTTTTATTTTTCATTTGGTTTCTTTTTTAAAAGCATCTGTCCCTAGTGGTTGTGCAGAAAACTTTCTAGGAGTAATATAATATGGTCAGTGCTGGAACGTCTTCCTCAGATTTTAGGCAGTCTTATACTTTAGGTCTGAGATCTGTAAAATGCCCCATTCACTTTCAGTTTCACTGCTGCTCATTTTAACAATGATGTTATTTCTCTGGAAGCACTGGTGAATATGTGAGTTGGCTGGCTGCTTGTTAAAGTTATTGAAATAGGAATTTGTATTTCAAGCCCTGCATTGAAAAGGATTCATGTCCTTAGGGCTAAATCCCCAGAACATCATCTCTCCCTTTCATAGTTGCCAAAGCTCTTGCTACCTTTTATCCTGTTAAGGGAAGATTGGATGCTTCCTACCAGTTTGCCAGGTGCAGTTACAACCTACCAATATAAAAATCGATTTCAGTTTGAAAATTTGGTGGCAAGATAAGATTGATTTAAAATGTGAGGAGCTGGGATTTGTGTTGCATTTAATACCAGAAGGAATAACCAAGAGCAGAGAGAGGTTAAGTAGAAACTACTACAGGAATGTCAGTCACGTCAGCAAGTAAAGGTGTCAGGTCTAGTGGGCTGCAGACTCCTAGACCCAAATCTCTTGGATCTATATCCTGTTTCACAGATTCAGACCAAATGACTGAAATATAAACTAGGGAAATCACTGCAGTTAGAAAAAAGAAGATAAATGCTCCCCCAGTCCAAGCAGTTGTTCCACAAATGCTACCAGGATTCCTCAGCCTTTTGTGCTCCTCCTCAGAGGAAATCTGAAAGATATGCAGGCCCTTGAGCCTCTGCATGCACGATACTGAATCTACATCTGTATTCAGTGAATCCTGTGAAGATTGGGTCAGTGCTGTATAGTAGAGGACCCCCACCCCCCAGCAGAGAGCCTGGGGCTCTTGGTCACTTTAAGAGAGCAAGAGCTTAGGCACAGCCCTAAAGGGAAGGCAGGGCACAGCTGCAGCTAGGTTGTCATGACAACTAGATAATGAATATAATTAGGGTCACCTGACTGGAAGGGGGCAGGGCCAGAGAGATAAGGCAGCCGCTGAGACTGGTCATGCAGGGTAGCCTGGAACCTGAACAGGGAAGAGCTCTGCAGGGGTACCTGTGGCTGCACCATACTGGGAGCAGGCCAGGCATGCAGACAGCATGAGAATCTGAGGCCTAGCCATGCTGATAGACCCAGGGTTGGGGTAGGACTTTGTTATAGCCAGAAGGGCTTGTGTTTTGATTTCTGTTTGACCTGGTGCCTGGGGGCAGACCAGAAGGGTCTGGCATCTTGGGGGGACTAGGTACCTGCAGCTTTGTCTGTTGACTGGGAGGACTGAGAGGGTCTGGTGCCCATGGGGGACTAGATACTGAAAGGAAGACAAGGTGGTTTGAGGGGACTGTGAGGGGTGGCTTGGAGGTCCCATAACACCTGGGGGGTGGAGGGCTACTGATCCCTGAATGCCCGGAGGGGTGATCTTGTAGCACCCAAGAGGGGTGATCTTGTAGTGCCTGTCAGGGGTGGGGAGGTGGTGCACACCCAGAGGTGCAATCCTATAGCGTCCATGAGGAAAAATTTTTCTGTTAATGCCAAAGAGACACAGACTGGGGGCCAGTGGCCCAAAAGCCTAGGAAGGGCAGGACTTGGATTGGGGGCTAGAAGGGCCTGAGCCTAAGAAGGGCAAAGCTTGAGGCCAGGGAACCTAGCACTTGAGAATGTCTCTGGGCCCTCTGACCTCAGTCTCCACCAAAGGCTTTGGAAGGCCAGACAAGAAGCTGAGAAGCCCAAAACTTGGTTTGGTCAGTGAATTAGAGCTAGAGGGGTCAGCAAGAGAAAAAGGGCAGAAGCTGAGAAGGCATG
>NW_017729012.1:138643-154593 GCF_001723915.1 Gavialis gangeticus
AGTGAATTAGAGCTAGAGGGGTCAGCAAGAGAAAAAGGGCAGAAGCTGAGAAGGCTGAAACCCAGTCCTGGAATGAGGACAGGCTTGCTCTAAGACCTGCAGGCAGCCTCTTTCCTAACGAATCTTCACATCAAAGCCATGGTGGGTGAGTAAGGGTGGGGGACCCTAGAGTTGGAGCCAGGGCAGGAATTGCGTGGCCACCAGGGGTGGGGGGGGGAGGAGGGCGGAGTCGTGGCTGCCCCTGGAACAGAATCCTGTCACACATCCCCACACTACAAGCCCCAAATAAGCCTCCCTGCGTGGGACAGGATTTTCCTTGAATTCAGCTGACACCATTTTCTTAACTACAGGCTGCATCAATTTATCTTTTGCTTATGTGGAAGGGGAGAGTCTGCTGATGGCTCTGAAAGACGTGGCTTTGTCTTCAGGAAGGTAGGTGAGATACTGGATGCAGAAAAGGAAGCTTATGATAAATTACTCCTGGGAGGGGAAGGCTACCTACTGTTTGAATTGCAGACCTGGGAAAGGCTCTTCCATGACTTCTTGCTCTTGCATTTAATGAGTCTGAGATGTAGCTATACCATTTCTCTCTAAAAATGTTTTTTTGGGATTCTAGATTAAATCTGATCAGTAGGGATCCAGGTTTTCAGTTTCCCATGGGAACATGGAGAAAACCACAGGTTTCCCATCTTTATCAGAGAAAATGCAGATTTTCCCTTTTAGCAGAGAAACCCATGGGTTTCCCACTCGCAAAGAGTTCTGCAGACTGGCACAGTTCCAGTCTGCAAGAACTGATTGCAAAAGGGTCGGGAAACCCCCAGCCCTGCCCAAAGGGGGTGGGAGGGAAGGGGGAGGCCTGACGCTTTTAGTCAGTCCCAAGGCTTACCTCTAGTGCACTTACCTAACATTACAGGCTCCAGAAGGAAAGTGGGGCTTGCAGGGGGCTGGGGGTGTTGTGGACCAGGGCTGGGGGGAAGCTGGCTGGGGGCTGAGGGAGTGGGGAGGTGTTGGTAAATGACACAGAATGCCCGATTGGCTGCACATGAACCGCCAGCAGCGCTATCAGCCTGACCAGGCTCAGTGCCTCCATGTATGGCTTCCCTTAAGAGCCCATAGCGCCACTTGCGGTCCATGTACAGCTAGCCGAACACTCTAGCCAGGAGTGGGGAAGTGTTGGTGAGAGATATGGAGTGCCTGGCCAGCTGCACATGGACTGCGAGTGGCACTATGAGCACTTAAGGGAAGCCATGTATGGAGGGTTGGGGAGAGCTGTGGGTGGCCTTTAATTTTAATTATGGATTTTGGGGATTTTATCAGAGAATTTGTGATTTTTTTTTTTTTCTTTCTTTTTTTATCAGGGAAAACCAGGATCCCTGCTGATCAGTTGACAAGTAAAAAAAGTAGTTTTTTCTAACTGTCAGTCTCGTAGGCTCAGTTAAAAATCTAAGAGCCCATCTTAACTGTCTTGTACATCATTATTGGTATAAAGATTCTCAATCCAAATGCGTCCCTAAATGTGCAACCTCTGGGCTTCAATAGGATTTCATATAACTAACAGCATAACTGTAACATGATAGGGTTAGACAGGTATCTTCACAAACTGCAGGTTCTTATGTTTGATGCATAAGCAAGATGAGAATCCAGTACACTCCCAGAGCTGTGTTGGCTCTGCAAGACTGACACTAGTAAAGCCTCTGTAGTGCTGAAGTCAGCAGCTGTTACGAATAGAGAGACCCTGAATAGTACCAATGTACCATTTTTACTTTGCTTTTCAGAGCAAAGCAGTCTTTCAGATGTACGTTTTTTAGGGGAGGTGTGCAGGTATCCATTTTATAAGCAGAGCATTTTGAAAGAAAAGGCCCTTTGAAATCTACTTAATTGAATACCACATTGCCAAGAGGTCCTGCACTGAGAGATGTTATTTTAGCCCACATTATGCAGGTTATGAATTATGATTCACCTGGTCATCTTAGAAATCATCAAGCTGCTTGTATGTCTGGCTATGGCTAATGCTAGTCATTTTTTTTCATTTGAAAGGCCACTCATTTGTTTTAATTTCTTTAAGAAGAAAAGAAAGGCCAGAGCATTTTTAATGTATTAAAATCCTCTTCAAATCTAATATTTTGTGTTTGAACTTTATAAATGCATCCCTTTTGTACCTTAGATTTCCTTGCTGTAAAACTGGGGTGGTGGTACTTGGCCATCTTTGTGTAGTTCTGACACACAAGTTCCTTGAAGTGCTGAGTATTGTAAATGGGTGATCTCACTCAGGATTCCTGTTTTTCGTAAATGTTTCTTGCTCTTTGGATTCTGCTACTGTTTGTGGGTCAAGCAGTAGTTGCCATTGCCAAGTTTGTTTTACAGATTAGTCCACTGGTACACTGCCACTTTTTACCTTGATTTGCTCTGAAAGATTTCTTTATTCTTTTTTTCTGTCTGTTCTCCAGATCTTCATTTCATATCTACCTCTTTCAGCCTTGCTGCTGGGTGTTGGGGTGGTGTGGATGCTAAGGTGCGTGGTTGATAGCCTAGAGGTTGCAAGTTCAAGGCCATAGCAAAGTGCTTACAGCATAGCCATGTCAAATTCCAACAAATCCACAAATTCTGCTAAATACCTTGTGACAAGAATATAAAAAGGAAGGAAGCCCTGCTGCTGGTTGCATTTGAACTAACCTGCTTTTTTATCTGTCCTCATCTTCCTTTTTCTCACACTTTAACCTTATTAAACTTGCCTTCTGCTGTTCGTTCTTTTCTGTTGCTGCTCCTGGAATTCCCCAGCCTTGCAACAATTTCTGTTCATTTTCTCATCCCAGCTCCTTGTTTTAACTGGCTGTTTGGGCCAGGGTCTTAATGTAATTTTGTGATGAGTCATGGAAACCTAAGAGTCTAAAGGGAAAATATTATTTATTAGAGAGTATTGATGTAGTATGGAATGTTACTTTTTTCATTTTCTCACACACATCCTAAATTGAAAGTTAAAATGTAAAATTATAATTTGGTTAGTGCTTGCACATCTGCCTCTCTGGAGCCATCCTATGTTTTACGAGCGATTGGGACTGATGAAGACTTGGCTCACTCCTCCATAAGGTAAGTACCATGAAACTTTGGACTCTTCCAAAGTCTGTTCCCTTTCCTAGACTGAAAACAGGATTTGTTTCTCTTATCCCACATGCACTCACTATGTTATCACTTACAGGTCTTATTTTTGTTTTAGATTTGGCATTGGTCGTTTCACTACAGAAGAAGAAGTAGACTACACTGTACAGAAATGCATACAGCATGTCAAAAGACTGAGGGAGATGAGGTGAGCCACTTCTCTAATGAGTGTAAAGGACACTGGATACTGTAGGCTTCGTTTGGGTTTCCTCAAATTGTGCTGCTGGTGTCGTCCTCATTTTAGAAGTGAGATCCATTTGACAAAGTACTTAAAATCTGGTGGCCCCTTTACACACAGCCACCCATTGTTGCTAATATCGGTGCTGACTTGGATGCTCTGAAAAGATGGATCAGTTCATACTTGCCCTGTGTCTTATACATGTCAAGTGCCCCACTACTTGTCAGTGCCAGATATGGGATACTAACAGAGACAGATCTTTCATCTGACCTACATGACCATTCTTAGGGTACTATCAAAAGTGGAGCTAAGTTAAGTTAGCAATGAATGTGGTATGTACAAGACTTTGGAGTAGAGGATTATCCTTTTAAAGAATTCTCCCATCTGCCTGGTGAACTCTTTGGAGATGAATCATGCTTGTTGATTATTGTCAGTAATGCTATTTTTCTTGGTGTTCCAGATCAAATCTAATTTTTCTTTTTTTTTTTTCTTTCCGTCTTTACAGTCCTCTATGGGAAATGGTGCAGGATGGAATTGACCTCAAAAGCATTAAATGGACCCAGCACTAAGAAGGCAGTTGAGTTCTAACCCTGGACTAGATGGATTTGAAGTCAAGTACATTATGTATATTCCTGAGCAAAATCATGTGGCACTTTCTAAAATCAATTTCATTTTGATGGCTTGGGGTTTTCTAAAGCCTAAATCCTAAAATTAAAAAGGGGGTAAAATTTGGTTAGGACGCTTCCATTTCATTATACATGCGCACAGAGAAAGTTGCACTCTGACCTGGGGTCCATGGAATTTTATTTTCTTATGTAAGAGTGTTGTTTCATCCTTTAGCCATGCTATTTCTTAGTACAGAAGAATCCCCCCCATTAGGAAATTCCTTCTTGGTACAGTATGTCTTCTGCAATTGCTTTGCTTATGGCAAAACTCTATTACCAAGAAACTTGTTCCACTTTCGTGACTTATCTGCAACAGGGATATTAGCCTCAGTAGCAAACACCTGCTTTCTGTGTTATTTAGATAAATAGTTTGCTCAGAAATTAATTATTTTACAGAAGGCTAGTCAGCACTTCTTAAGGAAACTGAAATCTTAATATATGGACTTCTGGTGGTGGTGGATGCTCCATTGTGTTAATTATACCTTCAGAGTTAATCTGCACACTGTTAAGAACCCTTTCTTTAACTAGAGGTTTTGCCTTTTCACTTAATTTTAATGTGTGATTTTTTTTTTTTTGCAGTTTTACCTCTTTTTACATTTATTTTTTTCCTAATCCTCATACAGACCAGCATGGATTAACCCAATGCATCCTTCTCTCTTTCCCAGTCTAGGGTATGATGGTGCACTGTGTTCTCCCCATCACTGTTTCTTTTCCATGAAGTCTATTTTCTTGAAAGTAAAGAGAAAAAATGTTTAATGTATTTCTTGGAGGGTTGCAGAATCCCATGGCTTGTTTGAATAGGAGTGGTGAGAAAGAAAAAGACACCAGTTGTAATTCACTGTAAATTTCCTAATGCTGTTTCTGTTTTCTTTTTGGTGATGGAGCCCTTTTCTCCTCCCATTTAAGGATCTGACCATGTGCAATAGTCTTCTTAATGGGGCTAAGTATCTTTTTCTTAGCTTTGTCTTTCAAATCTGAATATTTTGCTAGCAGGTACAGATATATGAAACTCAATGGAGACTTCTTGATGCTTAACTCCCTTTTTACTGAAGACATGTATAGGTATGGCATCTATTCTATTCAGTTAAAGGGCATCTTTAATAACTAATTAAATTTCAGTGTTTTAGCTCCTTACTTCATTAAGACATTTAGATAGAGAATTTAATGCTATGTTCTAAAGTGCCTTTTTGTTACCTGGCTTACATGTATGCATACTACTTCTCAGAAAATAGCTGGTCCACAATTGAATGCTTTACTTGGCACTGGATCTAAGGCATCTTACCGGCATGTCTCCTGTTGTGGACAGTAAAAAAACACCTCTTGTGTCTACCTCAGATGCTCACCACAAATGAAAGCACTCTCCTTGAAGCTAAATTTCACTCTGCAAGATGAGGCGTATTGTAGAGTCCTGCACAATCTGATCACATAGCCTTTGGCTTTATCACTTTTACCATCAGTGATAGAATTAGCCCTTTATAGTGGGTGCAGATATTGCTGGGTCATTTTTCATTTGAAGTGGTTACTGCCTTTACTAGTTCTAATATTGTAGTGGTGGCAATTTGTAATGCATCATCATAAGCTTTTAAAGACTTTTCAGTTGTCTATCTGGTTTTCAAAGTAATTGTAATGTGTACTTTTTTTCTGTGTAGCTTGTTTGTAGCTTGCATACAGTTGCTGGAGTAACCATGTAATAATACTTTGCAAGCCTGTTTTAAAAACTTATTTTTGTTAAATTGT
This sequence comes from Gavialis gangeticus, assembly GCF_001723915.1. Classification (NCBI taxonomy): domain Eukaryota; kingdom Metazoa; phylum Chordata; order Crocodylia; family Gavialidae; genus Gavialis; species Gavialis gangeticus. Next base: position 144,380 of record NW_017729012.1, read on the forward strand.
TCTGTTTTGCTCCCTAAATTATAAATCTTTTATATGACTTAAATTTGATAATTTTCAGTCTGTGTGTCGGCACAGCTCAGGATAGGGCCGCAACCCTATGCCCAACCGGACTGGGCTCTGGGGGTGCAAGTACACTTGATCTAGCCCTACCACCAAACTACCCAATTCTCGCCTGCCATGACTTAATGTTGGCTGATACTTTAATTGGGAAGTGTTCAGTTCCACCACAACTTGTCTAGCATCCTCTTCCTAGCATCAGATCCTTCTTCTGGGGCTCCTACCTCCCCTATACTGCATGCATGCGCCACCTTGGATCTGACTGGGGGACTTATTGCCTCATGGTCGCTTTGAGCCTGTCTCCCCTGTATGATAGGCACCGGAGCCTGAACAGTCCCTTGTCAAAGTGTCATGAATGTGAAAAGAACTACAGAAGACACAGGACATTCAACTTGAATTCAGGTAAGTCCTTTCAGTGCTTTAGGCCCTGCAGCCTACAGGTGGAGTCTTTCTGCTGCAGCGCACTCAGACCCAGAGGACTGTAGAGGCTCTCCCCTTTTCGCAGGGTCCTGCTTCCTCTGGAACAAAAATGTAAGTAAAAAAAAAAAAAATGTGGCTAGGCTTGCCTCACTGTAGTGTGAACGTCCCCCAGCCCTGGGCGCTTCCATGCTGGCTTAGCGCCTCTCAGCCAGGTCTGCACACCTCTGGATGTGGGCCTTTTCTCAGCCCTAACTCGCTATGTGGGCCTGGGTATGGGAGCATGGCATCCACCCCGCATCTCTCCCCTTTTCCTTGGCCCATCGCTGGTTCCTCCCCTCCTTGGTCTTGAAGTCGGGGTCCAGCCTGGCCAACTGCCCTCTGGCCAACACCATGAAACAGGGAAAAAATGGAAAAAACAAACCAGAACCTTAAACTGAGTATGGCTGCTTCTCCCATGGCCGGCTTGTCCCCGGCAAGGCTTCCTACCAGCTTCTGCCGCTTTTCCTGCTGCAGGCTCAATGCTGGTGTCTCCTGGCTTACTGGAGTCCCTCTGAGCTCCTACATTAGCAAGCAGCCAGCTCCCCATCCTCTGGAATCTGTCCTTCAGCCTCCCGGTGTTCTTGCATGTGGGTGCTCTCTCCCCGCCCATCTTGCACTCCCTCCAGTCTTCACGGCAGGCCAGAAATACCCATGCAGCTGCAGAGCAGTCTGATTCAGACTAAACAGCTGCTGATAAAATGTGGTTCCTGCGGCATCCTTTTTCCTCCTGGTGTTGCTGGTTCCGGTGCAGCAGGCAGGTCTCCTGCTGCTGCAGGTTTGGGCAGGTTTTTTTCTCTCTTCTCCATGGTTTGGTGGCAGTTACATATTTGGAGAAAAACAGTATATAAAATTGGTTGTTACTTACTCTTCAGGTCTGTTTTGGATATTCAAAATTTTGGATGAAAACTTAGGAATAAACCTGTTCTGAATGTGCATGCCCCTTGGTCAATATCAGTGTCATCTCAAATGGAGGGGGATGGTAAGCCTCCAGAGTGGTGCACCTGAAAAGAAGGAAATGGAAAAAAAAGTTATCCAGTCTATCCTGTACCTGCTTCTCAGTCATGGTGGGTAGGAGCCATGGAAGGGGGCAGAAACTGAAGTATCTTCCTAGTCAGACCCCTCTGAGTCTTTGATGGCCTTAGGGTTAACCCTAGAGTTGCTGGTGAAGTAAGGTTTCATTAATTCCCTGCCAGAATCTGTGATGGCTCCTAAATCATATGTGCAAGTCACCCTCTGAGCATCTGAGACCTGACTGACATCTTGGGCCTTCTTATACTGTGCACTTTTAGCACTTTTTGGCCTTGTCAAAGCACTGCCAATCTTGGTTGCACCCCCAAGGAGCCATTTTGGAAGTAATACATTCATAGATGGCATAGGTATGGTGGCTTATCTGGAGTGAGTGTTAGGTGTCCCTTTCACCCTAGATGGCAAAGAGGTCCCTCACATCAGTCTGTTTCCAGTTAGTAGACAACTTCTGCTGCATCTATGAAGATAGTGGCACTAACATTGTGCACACAGCTGCTGTTGACATGCTTGAAATGGGTCTTCAACACTGTTCCACTGTTCTGGGCAGGAGAATCTCCCAGTTTGCCTCCAGCAAAATAAGGATACCTCTGTGCCTGCCAATAAAAAGTAGAGATCATAAGCCAGGCAGGTCTTATGACCCAGGAGTTCAGTGTAGTAGGTAATGGAAGCACGTCCTCAGAGCACTGTGGGGGGGGTGGGGGTGGAAGCAAAGCACTGTGGGATGCCAGAAGACCCAATTTCTACTGCTTTCTGTTGGAGCATGCAAAAATAACATGAAGCACTTCACAACAAAGCAGTTCCTGTTTCTTCTGGGAGGATGAAGCGCTTCACAACAAAGCAGTTGTTCCTGTTTCTTCTGGGAGGATGGGGGTCATCTTTGAAATGCAATGGCTGTATTTGAACTAATTCTGTTTAATCCAGTGCTTCTCAAAGTGGTGGTCTGCAGATTGGTGCCAGTCCACGAGCCACTGGTCACCGGTCCGCAGCGAGTTGCCAGGAAAGAAAGAAATATATTTTCAGAAGCATAACATTGATATGTCATAGTGCCACAGTGTGTACATTCCAACACTCCAGGTGACATCACGTCATGCGAGGTGAAGAAAGAGAAAGAAACAGCCGGTTGCGCATTTGTGTAGCGCTGTTGCACGCAGTTGCTGCCACCGGCTAAACCGGGCACTGGAAAAAAAATTGCCAGTCCGCCACATCAGGTAGTTTGAGAAGCACTGATTTAATCCACTGCATGTCTCCACTCTCACTTGCTAGAGCCCTTTAATGGTACTTGGAGAACTTTGAATATTGTAGCAGTCCATGCCCTAAAGTATCAAAATTTGGGTGTCTTTTCTATGGGTATCCATTTCAGCATCCAATAATGAAAATGCATGCAAATCTGGGCAAAATTAAAAAATTTTGAAGGTATACTTCCAGTTGTGTTGACAAGAGAAGTGAGATAGCAAAAAATACTGGAAGTGAACCATGGGCTGCAGATTCTGTGGCAGCTGGGTTACAGCCTACCGGGCAGGGGAGAGCTTTTTCAAATGGGACACCCTATATTTCACAGATGAATGAGGGGCCATTAATCTCAGTTGTAGACTGTATGGAGCAACAGTGTGGGCATTACATTTAATAATGTAAGGTGTTGGGGAGGTCAAAGGAAAAATGCAAACTAAGTCTTGGTGTCTTAAGGAAAAAAAATGAACCAATGTGAAAAAGGATGCAAGGAAAAGAAAAGTAATTGTAATGTTACCTTAATTGGTCATACTTTGTTTAGGAAGGATGAATTTTGGTGCAAGCGGTGGATGGCACTCTCCATTAGACACTATTGCCTGTTTTAGAGTTATCAGCAACTCAGAAGCACCAGATCATGAGAGTACATGATTAATGTACTAACAAACCCCAAGAAAAGATATAGATTAGGGTCTGTTAAAGATGGGAGCAGCCAGCACCAGTTACTTGCAGCTGCAGGACTGTACCATGCTTCACCTGTCCCCAGGGGTGATGCATAGCAGGTGCGTGGGGTTGCATGTGCACCCCCTGAGTGCTGGTGCACCCCTTGTCCAGTTGCGCTCCCTGTATAGCTGGCAGGCAGGGGGGCAGGTGGTAGCAACAGTGCCCCCTTCCCAGTGAGTGCCAGCTGGGAAGCAGAGCTGCCACCAAAAGCTGCCATACTGCTTCTAGAAGTGGCGGCAGGAGTTCTGGAAGTGGTGTGGCCACTTTTACAGTGGGTGTGATCGGCCAGCGGGATGGACCACCGGGGACCACTCCCAGCCCCCCTCCCCCAGTCAGCAAGGTAGGCCACCAGGGGACCCCCCTGCCCAGTCACTGACTGGTGGAAGGGGGGGCACATGCCCCCTGACACCCATGCCCTTCTCCCCGCACCTGGGCTCACCCTAGCTCCTGAGCTACACCATGCCGTGGTGCAGGCAGCTGGTGTCAGCTGCTCCCAGGGCCATTCCAGCATGGGCTGGGGTGAGTGCGGACAAGTGGAGCCCTAGGCGGTGTAGGGCACAGCACTTGCCCCAGCCCTGGCTGCAGTGGCTCTGGGAGCAGCCAACACCAGCTGCTTGCACCACGGTACGGTGCAGCCCAAGAGCAGAGGTGACTGGGGACAGGCAAAGCACGGTGCAGCCCAGCGGCTGCAGGCAGCTGGTGCCAGCTGTTCCCAGGGCTGCTGCAGCTGGAGCTGGGGTGAGTGCTGCTCTGTTCCCTCTGTTTTGCTGCCTTGTGCAGCCCCGGGAGTGGCACCGTTCCCCCAGCCCCTTCCCTAGTCCCAGCCTCATTCCCTCCCTCCCTCACTGCCATGGCAACCTATCCCTATATGTTACATTGTAAAGTGGGTTTAATATGTGCGCTGTTCTCTGGGAATGCATGTACAGCATAAATTGAGGGAAACCTGTAAAATAAAAGGTTTAGTCTGTGTGTCTGTCTGTCTATAACACTTTCGGGCAACTGCGCATGCGCTGCTGAGCAGGTGGGCAGTTACTGGCTGTGCAGCCCAGGCTGTGCATGCCCAAGTTGCCAGGGAAGTTTGTGGCGGCAGTGAACACACCCCAGCCACCTAAGCAGCAGCACTTCCCTCCCTGCCTCGCTGCCTGAGGGCAAAGGGGGAGAATCACAGTGGTGGCACCTCCCCCACTGGCCCCCAGAACAGCCAGCAGGGAGAGGAAGGTGGCAGGCAGAGGAGGAGGGAGGCTGATGTGGAGCGGGGTTGGAGCTGGACTGGCAGGTAGAGTGGGCCTAGATCCAGAGCAGCAGGGGAGGCAGGGGTAGAGTGGGGTTGGGCCTGGAGTGGCCAGGGGGTGGGGAGAATTGAGTGTGGCCAGAGCTGGAGTGGTGGGGAGGGTGGGTGGAGCGGGGCTGGACCCAGAGCACCAGGGTGGGGGCTGGACCCCAAGTGGTGGGGGTGGGGAAGAGAGTTGATTGGGCATGGACCCAGAGCAGTAGGTGGGTGGTATGGGGCTGGGGGGGGTATCCCCCCCATCATCTTCATGGGCAATTTGCTAGTAACCGCTTATGTCTGCCTAGCTACTGGCCCTCTGCACCATACAGATTCTCACCTATCCCATTTGGGGAGATTAAGGAGAGAAAAGTGGCACACAAACTGGCAATAAGTTTTCTTGTATTTACAATTTTCCTCTCCAGTTTACATACCATATTGATACAAGGCTTATTCCAACACATTTTATGATTGGTTTATTAAAAATGTTTGATTCACTGAAACTTTGGGAATCAGACTGGACCAGTTTCTCTCTAGTCTTAGAACATGTCAATTAGATGGTATTTATGTTCTTGTGAAAATTAAAATTTTTGGTAGAGAATTTCTTATCTCCTTCCTTCACTATCTTGGAATGCTGCTTTCCACTGTACTGTTTTCTTTTCACCTTGGTTTATGGTTTTCACTGGCAAAGCTGCTTCATTCTTACAACTCAGAAATATAATGCAAATATTTCTATTACAGAAAAAGTATATCTGATATATTTGGTTATATCAATCCTTATTACTACTAACGTTTTTAAGTTGAAGCTATATTATACTACAATGGAAACACAAGAATGGCAAGAAACTAATGTAGCTACATAAGGAGCTTCTAGAAGGCCTCGTGCAAAAGGAAAGTATACAGGCAATGGAAGAATAAGCAGCACGCAGGGAAGTAGCAAGAGACAAAAGGGACAAAATCAGTACGGCAAAGGTAAAAAGCGAGCTTTATCTGGTGAGGGAAGTTAAAGACAATAAGAAGAGGTTCTATAATTGTTGGCCAGAAAAGAAAGACAAAGAAAGCTCTGGGTTTACTGTTAAATAACCAGGGTGAACTCTTAACAGAAAATGTAAAGGTGGAGCTGCTCAACAGCTACTTTGCCTCAGTCTTCACACAAAATTAGGCTGCAACCAGACAGCTAATAAGGATTGTCATTCTAATATAATAAAGGGCTTAGTCCACCCATCTGTCTGTCCATAATGCTCTTTGGAGCACTCAGATTGGTTACTCAAACAACCAATCAGAGTACTCCAAGAACATTCTGGACAGGAGGCAGCAAAAAAGAGATGATAAAAAAGGCCAAAAAACTCAGCTGAGCCTTTTGATGGGTATGAATTAATTGAATAAGTGCTTAAGAGGGGATAGCAAGGAAAAGGATGCTATCTTAAGCAGCAGTCTTAAAGGGCTGTCATAAAGAGGGAGAACACCTTTTCTCTCTTGCTGCAGACAGCAAGATGCAGACCATTGGCTAGAAGTTACAGCAAAGTAGGCTTATAGTAGATATCAGGGGGAAAAAATCTTCACTTTTAGAACAGTGAAGCAGTGGAATAGACTGCCTAGAGATAACTGTGGAATCTCCATTTTTGGAGGAGTTCAAGAAGAGGGGTGCTTCCAAAAATATATTGGGGTCATTGATGGTACCCACATTTCCTTGTATCTGGTACACATTGACCATCAACTGCAATGGATGAGGCTCCATTATGTTGCAGAGGGTCTTGGACTGCTGAGGATAGCTTACCCCCACGACTGTTAGGGGGGCAGTTGAGGTATACAACACTAGGGTCTCCCACCTGCTCCCCGGCTGACATGAATGTTCCCCATGGCACTCCCAGCCCCAGATTGGAAGGGAGTAACTATCCCAGTCTTACTTGGAGATTTGGTCCATCCACTCCTCCCATAACTCTTGAAGGTCTACACCTGATACCAGGAAGGAGCTCTTCAACTGGCTGAGCAGCTGCTGGGTGACTCTGGAGTGTATGTTTGAGTGCATCAAAGCATAGAGGCAGCCACTGTGGGTGCATCTGGATGCTAGAGTGGTACAGTGCCAAATGGTAATTTCAGCCTGCATCTTGCACACCTGTGAAACCACTGGCTTGACCTTTCTGGAAGCCTGGAAAGTAAAGATCCAGAAGCTTGACAGCTGGTACCAGGCCCCAGAAACAGCCTTGTGAGCACCACAGATATGAGGGCCTTCTTGTTTGTGAGGCCCTGGCTAGCTCTTTTAGTGGTTCTGGGCTACAGAATGGGAAGAGGGCACCACCGTGTAAGGTTCAAATGAATGCAGATTTGACTAGTGCCAGATTTAGGCTTAAGCTACAGTTCAGGGCCTCACAATATGAGAGGCCTCTAAATAAGAAAAAAAAAAAAGACTCAATATCAAGTTTTATAATAATCGGCTGGTAAATAAAGGAGATATGGGACAATGACTGTCTAAATATGGACATTTTCATTCTAATATGACAAAAATATATACAAACATTGGGTTATTTTAATCATATGGGGCCTCTTAAGCTGGACATAGTTTATGGCCTCAGCATGTCATAATCCAGCGCTGGATTTGACTTTACATATGTGTGTACCAAATGCACTTCACATTAAACAATTATAACATGGAAATAGTGCGTGGGGTTCTGTAGCAAGGTTTGGGTTGCAGGAGCAGCTGTGACATCCCTCAGGAACCTTGCAACCCTTCCCTGCTCCAGCTCTAGGGTGCCCTCCCCTTCTCACCACCCCTTAATGTATTTGTTTGATCAAAAGGGAAGATGCCTTAGGGTCTTAGAGCAAGTCCCAGTTCTCCTAGTCACCAGCAGGTCCCTCCTGGACCTCACTGGTCTCCATTCTGCCCCTCTTGAGCTAAGTGTGTCCTCCTGACCTGCCCCTGCCCCCCACAGGGTACCAGTAACCTTAAGAGTTATTATGTGGGCTCCCCAATACCCATGCCTTACAGTTACTGTACTATTACTACCTCATTAGGGCCTTGGCTTTCTCAGCTTCCACACATTTTCTCTAGCTGCAAGCCTCCAGATTCAGGTCTGGCTACCTCAGCCTCAGCCCTGTCAGTCATTAGGATCTCTGAGCCTCTAGCCCCAATACCACCCTTCCTTGGGAGCTGGGCCCCCTGGCCCTGGTTCTACCCTTTTCAGGCTGAGCCCCTTGGCCCAGTCTGGCTTTCATCCTTGCTAGTCTTTGGCCACTTTTTCCAAGCTTCCATCTTCTGGCTAAGCCTTCCCTGTGCCTTGAGTCCCTAGTAGAGCTCAAGACACCCCCATACCCCCCAGACACAATTAGAACCTCCACCCTCCCCCAACAGTCCCAAACTCAAACCACCAGTTAAAACTAAAACCAAAAACATAAACATTCTGGCTATAACTAAGTCTCTAACCTCCTGGCTACATACCAAAACTCCTACCCAGCCATAGGCCTTAGTCTGCTACTAGTCCTCAATCCCTTCACTTGCTGCTTTCAGGCATATTATGCACAAGTCTCTCTCAGCAATAGGCTTTATATACATACATATACACACATATGTATATAACCATGTAAATATATATATATACCAATCCTGTTACAGAAAAGAAAAAAAAAAAAAATCGCACCCGTACAAAGGCCCACTGGCCACCCGTACCCATTGCGATGTCTGCAACTGCACGCAAAACACACAAAATACACACAAAGCCCTTTCTGGTATTTCACCAGAGTTCTTCCCTTTTCAGCCTCCAGGGCCAGACTGACTCCAGCCCTTGTTTCTCTCTCACAGGCCCTGCCCTTTTCCACTTAGGTGATGTCACAGAGCTGGCTGCAGGTACCCTCTAATTAGAGCTTATCAACTGGTCTCCATGGAAGCTTACCTGTAGCACTGCTTTGTCTCCCCTGGAGGACTCCAGACTACAATCCCATTGTGGAGCAGCTAGCCCTGCAATTGGCTTCCTATTGCTCACATGAGGATTATCCTGCTTCCCTGGGCCTGTCTCCTGCAGCTTCTCCCTCACAGTCTTCCTCACCTGAGGCTCAACCTCAGCTCTTGCTGTCTTAAAGTAACAGAGAGCCTGAGGCACCCTTCGAAGAAGAAAAGTTCTGTGCAAACATGAGAGAAGAGGATAAGGGTATTTCAGCCTAGAGTGGAAGAAGGCATGCACTCCCTACAAGTGGCACACAAACAGCCCAATACCCTTGCCAGCACCTTACCAAATCTATTTTACCTTTATGGTTTTTCAGAGGTTGAACTTTGCTGTCCTCTGTGGTCTAGAAAGGCGGAAAACATTGCTAAGATCCCTTAACTCTGTATTAATATATATATTTTCTCTTTTGTCTGTGAATAATGGTCTGGAGCCCAGAGTGATGGATTATTGAGGGTATGTTTAAGACTTTCTAGCTCAGATTGGAAACACATGTCATTAATGGGTGTATAACAGGGGTTCTCATGTGGAGACTGAATGGAATCAAGGGAGAAGGAAAGTTCTCTTTGGAATAAGAAATGGGATCCCTTCCACAATCATTTCAAAGCTAGTAGAATATATAACTAGTCAAATAGTAATGCTTTTTCATAATGAATTGCTTCTACTTTAAATCAGAGATGCCAAAGATGCAGCCCATGGACTGAGTGTGGTCTGCAGAGCCCCATCATCTGCCAACCTCTCCCCCCACCCCATGCTGCCCCTGGGTCTAGAGTTGACCCCCACACTGCATTCACCAGGCACCAGACCAGCCCAGTGCACAGGGCCCAGGACATACTGCATGTGACAGCCACTCCATTTAGCCCTGCACCTGTGCTGTATGTGGCACCCCTTAAGCCACTCTGGGGGGGCCCTGTGCAGCACATGTCCCAGACTGGCCTAACACACGTTGGATCCTGCATGGGGAGTTGCAGTCCGTAAGGCCATTCAGTTGGGCCAAATGCGTTTGACACCCCTGCTTCGTATGCCGGTATTTTCCTAACTGTGATGCCTAGCGGTACTTTACCTGGAGGTGGAGGAAGGGCTTTCAGGTGCTTTTGCTTATGAAGTCTACTGGATTTTGCAGTTTAGAAGGCTAAGGCTGCCGGCGAGGCATCAGGCAGGCCCAGGACCGCGGGCGAAGGCGGAAAAACACGGAGCTCAGCCCGGAAACCAGAGGCGGAGGTCCCAAGCCCTCCAGAACCGCTAGTCCCGTCAGAGGGCAGAGGGGTAACGACCCGGAGCCAAGAAGCCTTCTAGGGAGGCAGCTCCAGGCCGCCGCTTCCCAGCCTGTGGGGCGTGATGGAGATGGAAGCGGTCGCGGCAGGGGCCGGCCAGGCAGCGCGACCTGGGGCATCCCAGCAGCCTGACACTAGCACGGCAGCGCGTCGTCCAGCACCTGCGGGCACCCAGCAGATCGGGGCGGAGCGGGGCGGGGCTGGCAGCAGCGCCTCCTGGCCCCGCCCAGCAGGCGAGCGCCACCGCGG
>NW_017729012.1:154977-165418 GCF_001723915.1 Gavialis gangeticus
CGCTCGTTGCTGCCGCGGCGGCTGCGCGGGCAGGTGAGTCTGTGTGGCCAGAGCTCAGGCGGCGGCGGGATTGAGGCCCGGCCCGGCCTCGCCTTGCTTCGCCGGGCGCCCGTGTAGAGCCTGCGTTGCTGCGGCTCCTTCCCACGGCCCCTGCGAGCGCGGGAGGCGGCGGCCGACCAGCAGCAGCAGCAGCAGCGAGGGGCGAGCGCGGCGTGGCGTGTCCGACTCGGGCGAAGCATGAGCCGTGGCGGGGCTGGAGCTGGTTTAAAGCTGTAAGAACGCATGCTCGGGCGATAGCTCGTTGCAGGATGTGCAGCCTGTGAGCGGCCCGTGTCTGACTGACAGTGAGTGCTTCATTAGTTGGCTTGTTTGGCTTGGCTCGAGGAATGCGGTGCCCCACTCTGAGTCTTCCTGGTGAGCTTAGCTCTGCAGCTCGGGGGTAGTCAGTAAGTGCTGAAAGAAATCCGTGCAGCCCCTTGTAAAGACACGGTGGGGTTACTCAGTCTTGCTAGTGGCTCTGGACAGTTGTGCATTTCTTTCACCATGTGCGCCCATCCACAGTGGTGTTGTTTGCATAAAGAGACTCCTGTTTTGGAGTGATGTCACCATGAAGGTGTGCTTTTGGTGCAAAGTAGAGCTTATTTGGAAAGGCTGGTAAAGTATGCCCGTATCTCTCTTTCTGGGAATACTATAAGGAATAAGAAGGAAACAATTTTTATAGGGTAAATGTCTCTCCTTTACCAGGACACCTGCCCCCCACTATAATTATATTTAGAGGATGTGTAGTGATACCAAATCAAAGGTTAGTGTATATAACAAGTTAACTGTGGTGTTGTAAGCTGGATATTGCTGTGGGGGGGGGTGGCATTAGGTCTGATTAAAAGTCTAGATGCATTTATGATCTCTGAAGCATGTTATGCTAAATTCTGTCTAAAATGTTTTCCTGTGAGAATAAAATCATTGTTTTAGTTCTTGTATTGTCTTGAAGGTGACCCATGATACACAACTCTGCAAGTGCTTGGGTTGGGTAAATAGATCAGCAGTCCCCACATAGAAAATCTCTTTAGATCAGAACAACTTATATTTCATCCCAGTCAACAAAGCACCTAGTCTACCATATGTGCTTTTCCTTGCCAGTTGTTCACTGGAGAACTTTAGTGGTTGAATCTCTTTAATAAAGGCATGCATCTATAGTCAGAATTGAAGTATGTTGTCAGTTCTGTATGGGGAAGCAGTATACCTACTTTATACTCTATTTGGCTGTGTGACTAGGTGATATGTTCTTGAGTGCTAAATTGGAGTGAAAGAATGTTGGTACATACCTAAAGAAATCTGCGTTTTAAAATATTTTTTCAGTTAAGTTTTAACTTGTTTGTGTAAAGTATAATGTGACTGGTGGTACATGATGCTATGGAAAGTTGAAATATGGTGGACTGTAGCTTTGCATTTTTTAATCTTTTTGAAGAAAGTTGTGTAATTTTGCATATTATGATGGCATTTTGTAGTCTAATGCGGGGATATAAAACATGGATTTTAGCCTATTATGTCTTTTTAAAGTTTCTAGACAAGTATATACTACTCGGCCTCTAAACGGGAAATATTTTGAGTAACTTAAGATTTTTTTTCTGGTGAAATGCTGTATGTATATGAAAGTTGTTATCAAATGGATAAAACTATGTGAAAGCTGTGCTTCAGAGGGTTGCATAGTTTTGTATTGTTGAGTCTTATTTGCAATGGGGCTAGATTAGAAGCAGAGAATTCTAATTGGAGGTTGTTCAGTCTTAAAACTCTTTGGTACTTGTATCAAAGGCGAAGTTTCAGTTGCATTTTTCTTGTGTATAGATCTGGAATCCTACTTTTGAAAAAGATTTTTAGGAATCACTATGCTCATTTTATCTCTTAAAAGAGAATTCCATCTGGAGTGTAAGCTTTGTGGCTTCCTTTAAAGCAGTTCATAGATAAAAGTTGTTGATAACCCTTTGTAACAGACGCTGCCTCTGTTAACATTAAGAATCTTGATTCATAATTTTCTTGATCATGTCTGTCTTATTTGCTAGTTATGTGACCTTTCTGTAGGGAATTTTCCAGAGAGACAAATATAGTTTGAGAGATTCCATCCGCAAGCAAACCAATTATTGGCTGTGGTTTTTTCCAGGCACGAATACAGATGAACATTTCAGTAGAGATATCTTGGCTTTCTTGCTCATTCTTACAATGCCTGGGATAGAATTGTAATAAGTTTAAGCTAAAAAAATTACTAACATTTTAATTTCTTGATGTATTTATAGGGCAGTAGACTGCAGATAGACGGGTTCACAGTAGACAGTTTTCAGAATGCTGTGTGGAAGTGAGGGTATTGTAAAGTCTCTGAGATGTAACTTGACTAGAACAGGTTTTGTTGGCTCACGGGAGGATGTTGGTGTATGTAGTTGTCAGAGATTTTCCTTAGCAGCAACTTAATTTTGCTCAAATTGAATAGGTAGGTGCAGAATTAAGAAGCAGTTGTCCTGATAGTGTTAGTAAAACTGGTTACTAACACTAATTTCTGTTATAACCCAAAAGTTTAGGATTTGATCCTGCATTGAGGAAGTAGGGGGAGGTTGTATATAACCGTTGCCTTTAAAATGAGATGATAACTAATTCCCTTTTCTGGGAAAAATGATGTTTGTTAAATTCTGTCTTCTGACTTTTAACTTATGTATAACTTATGTTCCAATACGGCACAGTCATGATTTTAGAATGATCAGAATAAAACTAAACAATGCAGTTATCAAAATGTGACACTGGTGTAAGGATTGGCTATATTAAACTTTTAAAAAATCTTATTCTTGTGGTTGCTGTATGTTGCAGTGCATTGTGGTGGTCTCACACGTGAACTTTCTAAATATACAGTTCATTGTGGACTGTCACCTGTGTTGTGTTGCCTGCATTGATTTTTGCCTCCATTTATTCTTTATTGCAGTCTAAAAGTTGGTTTTAATTGGTTGCCCACAGGATTGGCTTGGCTTCTGCTACTTGTTAAGAAAAAAAACATCTGTCTTGCAGGTAAGAGGTTTTGGATTCAAGATTTTTTTAATGCATATTGATTACATGTTAAGATATAATCTTAAAGGTCATTTGAAGTATGTGAGTTTGGTTTCCGAACACTTCTAGATGTTGTTAAAAAAAAAAAACATGTTGTTAGTTTTTTTTAATTCTGGTTCCATTGGTGATGGTTGGCTTGGCAGCATTGTCCCCTTAAACAGATGTTCTGCCAAACTGTAAAATATTATTGTTTTTATCAGCATGTGGTAGCTTTGAGTACTCAAACAAATTTTCTCCATTGTTTATAAAAATAGGTATTTGCTTCAGGTAATAGCTTTGCATTTTTCCAAGAGTTACAGATACTGAAATGTAAAATATGTACTGGTAAGCTTCTTACTAGGTTTTTGAGATAACAAATGAGATCAAACACTTGTTTGAGAGAACAGTGTTTTTAATTTAGCAGATGCATTTTTGTCCTTTAAAAGAGTTTGCCACCTGCCTAGTTCTAGTTATTGCCAGACAGCATGAGGCTGGATACTTTAAAAAAAAAAAAAAGAGAGAACTTCCTGAATGGCAGTATTCTTTCAGCTGCTAGGTTCTTTCTGTTCAAGACTCTGAAATTGTGCACATAGTGGTGGTATTCCTGATCATAGGAAAGTAGGGCTGGAAGGGACCTTACAAGGTCATGTAGTCGAGTCCCCTCCATAAGGAAGGATCATTCCTGACTAAACCATCCCAGCTGAGTCTGTCCAACCTGCTCTTGAAAGGTTCCAAGAATGAAGATTCCACAACTTCTCTAGGTAGGTTGTTGCAATTGCTTGACCACCATCATAGTCACAAAGCTCCTCCTAACCTCTAACTTAAATTTCCCATGCTGCAGCTTGAGGCCATTGCTGCTAGTTCTGTTCCTTACAGTGCCAGAGGAAAGCCCATCTCCACCCTCTCTAATATTGCCCTTCAGGTATTTGAAAATTGTTAACAAATCCCCCCTCAGTTTTCTCTTCTCCAGGCTAAATAACCCTGGTTCTTTCAGCCTTTCCTTTTAAGTTCTGCTTCTCAGGCCCCTGATCATTTTGTTGCTCTCAGTGCAAGAATCACTTCCCTGGATTTGCAAGTAATACTCCCATTAATACCACCCAGAATGCAGTTGGCTTTTCTTTTCTCCCTTCCATCAAGAGCATAATGGCTTTATTCAACTTATGGTCCACCGTAACCCCAAGCACCTTCTCCACGGTACAGCTTAGCTAGTCATTCCCCAGTCTGTATTTGTGCATACGGTTATTTCAGTGGTTTCATACGAAGTCATTGCTACAAAACCAAAGAACTTCAAAGTTCCTGTTTCTTGCGTTTCTCCATCCAGTCCATCTTTTTTCTCAATAATTGTAACTCTTTGATTCAAGACAGCATCTTAGAACACATTACCATTCAAATCTCTGTACACTCACTAGGGAACTAGTTGAGCTTTCCAAATGTTTTAACTGGTGAACTAAACATATATTTAAAAGTTAGTCCATTGCTTTCTCTGAGCAGTGTTTTGTACATATGGCCTTAAATTACTTCTACTCTGTGCAACAAGCTTCTGTTAGTCTTAATGGAGTTGTACATTGAGGAGACAATATTATCCTTCTGCCTATGTTGTATTCTTTTTGAAACTGGAAATTACACGTCATGATAAATATGTAATTTATTAGAATTTTAAAACTAGATTATTACTATGTTGGCAGCCCCTTCCATTTTAGTCTTAAATTGTTAAAGTGGATGTTTTGTACTTGTTTGCAAAATGGTAGTGGAATTTCAGATTTGACAAGAGACTCTTTCTGCTAAACTTTCACAATTCCTGTTCCAAAAACGACAATCTAAGGACCTTTTTAATATCCCTACAGTGAGAGCAATGAAGCTTTGATCACAAAGTTAATAAGTAAATAGTAACATTGTCAACATCTTCCAATATACTGACTTTTTACAAGTCGGTGTTGAAATGCTTTGATTGGATTATATTTATCTATCAGATGTTCAGTCAATGGAACGTTTGTTCCCGAGTCACTTAAATGCTTTTAAGAATCTACATTGTGATGATAGGATCCTAACTGTAGACTGCTCTTCTTAGGAAGTTTGACTTCCAAGTGTGGTTTAAAAAGCACTGTAAAAATGTTAAAATTCTGGATGGCTTATGATTAATACTGAAGCAGTTTATTTTTTTCAATTGACAAATCTTATGCTATGAAGAAACCTATAATTAAAATGCAGTTTTAACATCTGATATTAATGAGCATGCTTGACTTCAAGAATGTGAGTTAGTAGAACTATTAAAATTCATAATAAATTATTTGCATGATTAGTGTCCTAATTTTTTCCATCCTGTTTTCGTTTGTATTTGTTTTGTAGAATTCAAATACTATATCCTGCCAATAATTTATATTCAAAATAACTCGGCATTTATAATTTAGTTAAGCTATAAAAAAAGGTCTTCTCTTTAAATAATAATTGGAACTGAGGCTGATGGCACTGCTTCAGGGATTTGATTACCTGAATCTTAAGTAATTAACTGACATTTATGACACAGTATTAGTCTTCAGAATGAAAGCCCCTGTTTCTTGTTTGTTTCTGTTTTTAATGGGTTTTTGAGTTGCAGTTGTGAGTGTTTTATCACACCTGAAAGGTCACAATGTGAAATGATAATTTGAGAGTTCTGATCTCCTCAGTCATCTGGATGTCATGTCCTTTCCAAAATGTGCTAATGATTATATAAAGAGTAGATGGTGCTTCATAAACTCAGCTGCAAATCTAGATAAAAAACTCATGTGCAGTTACACCAGTTGAGCATGCATGCTGGCAATTATGTCAGCAAATAGACAAAAAAAAATAATTCTGTGTATTTTTTGGTATCTTAATGTTTGTAAAAACCTGATGTAAATACTGTCTTCACAAAACAATATCTGTTCTGAGTATCTAGTGATGAATTTAGTTTGGTTTTTAAACACATTACTTCAGAAAAAAATTAAAAACTATATTACATCAAAAATGTGTAGTTATCAACTACTTAAGGTAGTGTCAGTGAAGCAAATCACCAAACTCCTCACTTAATGTAAAGAATATTTGTTTAACTGACACTTGTCAATTTTTGGCTGACATTCCCTTTGCCCTGGCAAGGAAGTTAAGATCATGGAGCAGATCATCAAGAAAACTGTTTCTAAATATTTAGAGGTAATCATAAATCACCAGCATGGATTTGTCTAGAGCAAGTCACTCTTGTTCACCCTGATTTCCTTCTACAAGATGACAAGTTTTGAAGATTAGAGAACAGTGGTTGTCCTTGACTTTAGGAAAACATTTGATGTTTGTTTTATCAATGGGTCAGCGTCTAATTGGGAGGAAGTACTGAGTGAGGTTTCCTAGGGTTCTGTCTTGGGTCTGGTACTGTTTTAGTAGTATCTCCGTTAATGATATGGAGAATGAAATTGAGTGTTGAGTGCATACTTAACAGAGCTGCAGAAGACCACCAACCTGGGTGGAGCAGGGAGACACTGTGGAGTTAGGATTCACAGTGATGTGGATAAACTGGAGAAGTGGTTGGTAATTAACAAAGTAAAATTCAGTAAGAACAAATGCAGATCCCTGCAATTAGGACAGAATGATCAGATGCACAAGTGCAAATTAGGCAACAATTGGCCAAAGCCTGTTTAATGCTTATCACAATGAAAATCAAGTATTAGAGGGAGAGGAAAATATTTCAACAAAGGACATGAATCATTCATTCTTCTCCAGTTGTTTTTAACTGCAGAATACTAGAGAGCCTTTGATGTGTTGCCCATGACAGAATAGCATTAGGAGGAGCATTTTTGTGTTTCCTGAGTATTGAGTTTTTACTTGGTGTCAGTGTGAATAGCTTTTTGTTTTGTTGTAACTTTCCCAGCAGCAAACAACGACCTTGTGCAACAGTATAGAACAGATAGAACTCTTGTGATAGAGATGATATCTTTTTTTTAGACCACCTAGATAGTTGCACAATTTTTAAAAAATATTTGCAAGCTTTCAGGCCCAAATGCCTTTCATCAAGCAAAGGAAAATTCAAAGATTGCAAAAATTTGCCCAAGTAGAAACAAGAATTGGAGATTAATCTTTATTGAAATTGCTGGGGGAAATCAGGGAGACAAATGTAACTGAATCGGAATTTGACGTGAGTGTAAAGGTAAATAATGCTTGGGCTATAGGTGCATAAATGGAGAGTTGAAGCAAATTGTATTGTAGAAGCAGTACGCAAATAGGCTGCATATTTGAAAGCCTCAGAACTGAGCAGGCTGTGTTGAGAAGTTTACTATTTGTAAACTTGCCACTATTGAGCTGGAGTTGCTGCTTTTGCAGATTATCATGTTTGCAACTGATAATTGGGGCATGTTGTCTTGCTATGGGGTTAATCTATTCATGCGTCTCTTGCCTTAATCTGAGAGAGTGCTTTAGGATCTTTAATGATCACAAATGATGAAAATTAGTTTATATCCAGAAGTTGGCATGTTAGTAGCCTAACACTTCCTAAGTCTGCACTGGTTGTTTGGTTCTTTGAGTGGGACTCTGCTTGAATATCTATACATACTTTAGCATCTAGGACAGTGATTCTTAACCATGCTGACCTGTTGTGGGGTCTTTGAGTTCATTGCAACAGAAGAATTGCTTTATTGTTTTTTCTGTTGTCAAACAACTGGTAAAAACAGATCTGGCATTTTCTAAGAGGTGCCTGGAGTGTAAGGGGATTGAGAACCTCTAATTTAGGAGTTCTTAGCGGTCTTCCATGCAGATTTGAACTAGCTCACACTGGTCAGTGAGGGAGCTAATTGAACTCTGGAAGTGGTGATCAGGCAAAGGGAGATTCTGATGATAATTTCTTAAAGACAAGAAGTGGTTTTCTGACCTAGTGAATTGTTTGATTTGTCAAGTCAGAAGCATCTCCTCCTTTCCAAGGGGTATTTCTAGATTCTGAAAGAATTTGAGAACAGCTAAGTTACTAGGTCAGATTTACCCAGGCTATACAAGGTTAACTCCTTTTGCTTAAGTATAGCTATTTTGTGGTTGCTTTCAACTAGCTAAATTGAAGTTAATCTGTGGATTTTTGTTTAGAGATTTCAGGAGGTACTACCACTTTAACAGCAGGGGAAGGGGCTAAAGTGACCAGACCCTGTGGTGTGCATGTATTGTAGTTTTTTCTGGCAGCGCCAGGAGTTTGAACTGCCCAAGCTGCACCAACTCTTTCCCACCCCACCCCCTTTCTACTGATAGCTAGCAGAGCTCCATTGGTTATTAAGTGTAATCTTTTCATGCTGCTGTGTAAGTATTCTGGTAGAACTTTTGTAGATTAGGGCTGAAGGAAGTAGGTGCTATTTAAAAACATTAACATTGAAATATATTTTTTAAAATAATTTAGCAGTTTGTGTAGTTAAGTGTGAAAATAAGGTTGGACTCAACCAGCTAAAAGTTTTGAATATAGCACTAAATCTTAAATTCTGTCTATGTGTTGTTATAAAACGCTTATTTTCCCTGCCCAGATTGGAAATATTTGTAGGTCTAGGTCAAAATTTTCAGAGTTGCGTGCTTAAGTGTTATGTAGACATCAAAAAAGAAAACAAAACGCACTTAATTTTAAAGTGCTGCACATCCAGCATTTCTTTTTTGAAGCTGCTGGTAGCTTTGGGGTGCTTAACGCTTTTAAAGATCATATTTGATTTTAGGGTTCCAATTTTAGGTACTCCTTTTACAATCTCTTGGCCCTATTTTTTATGTATTTACAGGGTACCTAGACTCCCATGTAGTTGTGTTCATACTATGACTGCTCCACATGTCATTAACAGAGTTTGGTTAGGCCTTGACTTTAATCAGAAAGAAGAGATCATTGTTGTTTTTGTTGTTTCCCCTGTTTGCAATGTGAAGGAACATTCTGTTAGCCAGGTATATTCAGAAGCATGTTATTGAAATTGGGGTAATGCCCAAAGGTCCTAGTAATTGTTAGGTCTCCATTAGAGGAGGTCCTAGGACCTCCACTGTTAGGTTCTAGGCACTGTGTTCATTTAGGGGTAGACACTCTACCTTTCTAAGAGTGTGGTTTACATTTTTGGGGAGTGAATTGTCTTAAACACAATAAGAAAAACAAGGAAAAGCTTTAGCAATTAAGCTGTTTAAAAATAGGAAATCAGCTAAACTAAGAAATAAGATCAATTGCATCTTATTTCTTGCTGTTCTTTACGTATTTAAGATCTGTGGAAAATAAAAAGTTCTTACAATGTTTCAGTAGTGCTGTATTTTTCTGTTCAGTCAAAACATGAGCTGCTTAAGTGTACAAATGTTTCTCCTTTGTCTCCTAAGATGCATATGATAAGTTCATTTGTTTAGTTAAAACAGTCATTTTCCTTGCATTTGATTAAAGAATAAACCTTCTGATATAATGATTTTTGCTGACAGTTGGGTTTTGTACTGATGCTTGTTTGGGTCTTAGGCTGATCTTTCCTTTTTGAATTTTCATTTAAACTACTTTTTACTTGCAGCAAAAAAATCTTCAGTTCATGTTTTATGTTCGTAAATGTTCAATGCTTGTGGTAAACAAATCTGAATAAAGAACTCTAGAACATAAAAATACTTTTTTTCTTTGCATGATGTCCTTAGGAGTTTGTAAATAATATAGTAGATGGTGTCTGTAGGTAAATGCATGGTGTCATAAACAGTAGTCTGACATGGCCGTTGCCTTTTCTCATCTGCAGGTGTGTGTTGTTTCAGCGCAGCATGGCTGTGGTCATCCGCTTGCAAGGTCTCCCGATTGTGGCGGGGACCATGGACATTCGTCACTTCTTCTCTGGATTGACCATTCCTGATGGGGGCGTGCATATTGTAGGGGGTGAACTGGGTGAGGCTTTCATCGTTTTTGCCACTGATGAAGATGCAAGGCTTGGTATGATGCGCACAGGTGGTACTATTAAAGGGTCAAAAGTAACACTATTGCTTAGTAGCAAAACTGAAATGCAAAACATGATAGAACTCAGTCGTAGGCGTTTTGAAACTGCCAATCTAGATATGCCACCAGCAAATGCTAGCAGGTCTGGACCACCACCTAGTTCTGGAATGAGTGGTAGGGTAAACTTACCAACTACTGTAACTAACTTTAATAATCCCTCTCCTAGTGTAGTAACTGCCTCTACTACTGTTCATGACAGCAACAAAAACATACCCACATTCTCCACTGCCAGTATGGGAACTGCACCTCCAAATCTTGGGACTACCTTTGGTAGCCCAACATTTAGTTCAACAATACCTAGTACAGCATCCCCAATGAACGCTGTACCACCTCCACCAATTCCTCCTATGCCAGCTATGCCATCTTTGCCACCTATGCCTTCCATTCCTCCTATACCTGTCCCACCTCCTGTACCTACCCTGC
>NW_017729012.1:170418-178683 GCF_001723915.1 Gavialis gangeticus
CATGACAGCAACAAAAACATACCCACATTCTCCACTGCCAGTATGGGAACTGCACCTCCAAATCTTGGGACTACCTTTGGTAGCCCAACATTTAGTTCAACAATACCTAGTACAGCATCCCCAATGAACGCTGTACCACCTCCACCAATTCCTCCTATGCCAGCTATGCCATCTTTGCCACCTATGCCTTCCATTCCTCCTATACCTGTCCCACCTCCTGTACCTACCCTGCCTCCTGTTCCTCCTGTTCCCCCAATACCTCCTGTACCCCCTGTACCACCAATGACCTCTATGCCCCCTATATCAGGAATGCCTCCACCTGTAGCACCTTTACCTACTGGAATGAATGGGTCTGGAACAGCATTGAATATGAACAGTGGCTTGACTCCAATGTTTATAGGTCCCATGAATCCTGTAAATCC
Source organism: Gavialis gangeticus (assembly GCF_001723915.1). NCBI lineage: Eukaryota > Metazoa > Chordata > Crocodylia > Gavialidae > Gavialis > Gavialis gangeticus. The sequence continues at coordinate 170,841 of NW_017729012.1, forward strand.
TATTCAGATGAATTCTCAAAGTAGCATGAAACCACTTCCTATCAATCCAGATGATTTGTATGTCAGTGTTCATGGAATGCCCTTCTCTGCAACAGAATCTGATGTAAAAGACTTTTTCCATGGGCTTCGTGTGGATGCAGTGCATATGCTAAAAGATCATGTAGGCCGAAATAATGGAAATGGACTAGTTAAGTTTTTCTCTCCTCAAGATACATTTGAAGCACTGAAGCGAAACAGAATGCTAATGATTCAACGCTATGTTGAAGTTAGTCCTGCAACAGAGAGACAGTGGGTATCTGCTGGAGGCCATATCACTTTCAAGCAAACCATGGGTGGTTCTGGACAGCCCCATCCTCCTCCACAAACACATGCTAGGTCCAAATCTCCTAGTGGACAGAAAAGGTCAAGATCAAGATCTCCACATGAGCAGGGTTTCTGTGTCTATTTGAAAGGTCTGCCTTTCGAATCAGAGAACAAGCATGTAATAGATTTCTTTAAAAAATTAGATATTGTTGAAGACAGCATTTATATAGCTTATGGACCCAATGGAAAAGCAATTGGTGAGGGTTTTGTTGAGTTCAGGAATGAAGCCGATTACAAAGCAGCTCTATGTCATCATAAGCAGTACATAGGGAATCGTTTTATTCAAGTTCATCCCATAACTAAAAAGGCGATGTTAGAAAAGATAGACATGATTCGGAAAAGACTGCAGAATTTCAACTATGATCAGAGAGAGATCATAATGAATACGGAAGGGGAGACTGGTTCACCAAAATTATGTGCACATATATCAAATATTCCATACAATATTACAAAAATTGAGATTCTTCAGTTTCTAGAGGGACTGGCAGTAGAAGAAAACTCTGTGCAAATTCTAGTTGATAATAATGGGCAAGGTTTAGGACAAGCCCTGGTTCAGTTTAAAACTGAAGATGATGCTCACAAAGCAGAACGCCTCCACCGTAAAAAACTGAATGGAAGAGATGTTGTTTTACGTTTGATTACTGTAGAAGAAATGAGAGAAATTGAAAGAAATCCACCATCCCAAGGCAAAAAGTTGCTGAAAATGCCAATGCAAGGGAATGTAGCAGTGCCAGGAGTACAAAACGCTGGTGGTGATGAGCATTCTTTCATGGGTGGTAGTTCGAAAGATGTCAACAATGGCCCTCCATTTAATTTTCCTGGTAATTTTAGCGCTACGTTTGGTCCCCCTCTGCCGCCACCAGGAGTTGGTGGCTTTGGTGATTCTAGACCAGGAATACCTTCAGTTGGAAGCAGTGGTTTGCCTGGTGCAGGTATTGATATCCCAGGTTTTGGAAGTGGTCCTAGTAATTTGAGCGGACCATCAAATTTTGGAGGGGGACCGCAAAGCTTTGGGAATGGGCCTGGTAATTTAAGTGGCCCTCCTACTTTTGGTAGTGGCCCTCCAGGTATTGCAAGTGGACTTGGGCATTTAAGTGGACCTCCAGGATTTGGACCTGGACCAGGAAACTTGCATATTAGTGGACCCCCAGGTTTCGGAACGGGTTCTGGTAAGCCAGGGCCTACTGTCATTAAAGTACAAAATATGCCCTTTACTGTGTCAGTGGATGAAATTTTGGATTTCTTTTATGGTTACCAAGTGATCCCAGGTTCAGTGTGCTTAAAATACAATGAAAAAGGAATGCCCACAGGAGAAGCAATGGTTGCATTCGAGTCTCGTGATGAAGCAATGGCTGCTGTGGTTGATTTAAATGACAGGCCTATAGGCTCAAGAAAAGTCAAACTTGTCTTAGGGTAGCTGTTCATATGAAATGTCTGTAGAATAGATACCCATAGTGCTGTGATTAATGCATCCACATTGTTTTTATAGTGTATCCAGGATAGAACCTGTGGATTTGTTTAAATTGTAATCAGATTTGTTTTGCGAAGACAAAACAGTGGTTTAACCATTTATATAAGAAACCCTGCAAGGATGAATGTGCAGAGGATTTTTGATTAAAAATATGTGAGAAGGGAGATTCTTTTGCACGAAATAGAAAAAGTTTGCTGAAGCTAAACTGACCCCATGATGTTTATCAAGGAATCTAGATTGGTTTTATGTAGTTGTGGATAAAGGAAATAGTTATGTAATGAGATGAAGTCAATGAGGCCCTCAGTGGGTGCTATTGCAAGCCATTGTAAAATAGATAGCTCTTCCTAGATTTGGTTAAAAACTGGCTGAATTTACTTTGTTCTGGGTTAAAGCTTTGTTTATAATTTTCCTCTGCAAGTGAATGAATTCTCAGTGTATAGATTAATTGTTTTGTGTATGTACTCTTATTTTCAAAGGTTATTGCTGTATAGATAGAATTATGCACATGGCTAATGTCTACCAAGCTATTTCATATATACCTATGAGCAGAACTGTTCTGTAAAATTCAAGCTGTTCTTTGTGGAATAACCTTTAGCTATTGCAACTATAACTGTGCAGAATAAGACTTTTGCCACAAATGTAGCTACCCTCAAACATTATTGTATTTAGTTTTCTAGTAAAAAATTAAGTTGGTGCCATACCAGCAACAACTCAAAAACATTCATCATTGTTTAAGTAGCTTGATTTGTTAGGATTATGTAACAGTTGTGATAGACTCTTTGACACTAGCTTGGATAGTGAATGTTGTATTTCTTGTGTATCTGCTGAACTACTTGCAAGGAATTTCTCTATTAAGAGAACCAAAGGGATTATCATTATTAGAAGATTGGATTCCAGCTAAAGATTTCATGTTTAAACTACTCTTAAATGCTTTTTATCTTAACTTCAGCAACTGTGCTGTGAAATACTGTCATGGGTCAATACAGAGATTTAATCTTATTTTTCCCCTCAAAAAACCTTGAAAACACTCTTTTGAGTTTACTATATTTTTGCAATAAACTTGTGCTGTTTTATTCAAATTCTGTAAAGAGTTGACATTTTCTTTACTGTGCAGTGAAGACTTTCATGGAGAATAGAAAATCAAAAAGGAAGCAATTATTCACAAGATCGAACAATAGAATTTGTAGTTTGTCTACTCTTGGTTTATTAGACATTCAAATTCTTTTTGCTGTCTGAAATTCCACAATTCCCTGCAAATCATTGTACTTAAACATAGTAGCCTGTAAGCTGTTCTGTTTCTTGGTCAAAGAAATCTTGTGCCTTTTAGTGTTGCATATTATGGAACACTGAAGTATACAGTCTGGCATAATTTATAGGTGCAAGTGGCAACAGTTTTATTCATGTAGTGTATAGGGGAGATCTGAAAACCTGTGCAACGCTACCTTCTGAGAGGATTTTCCAGTACAGGAATTTTTGGAAGGATTGTAAAAGGTATACTACAATAAAGAGGTGGTTGCATTACACATCCTTTTGAAATTCATCGGAATAAATTTGTTTTTGACAAATCACTAGGTGGTGCACTCCCACATTTGAAAAGCGTTGTGATTGTATATACTGTTTACAATTAAGTCTCCTGTTAATAAAATTGTCTGTCTTTGTTATACGTTTTAACAGTCTTGGGGATATTGTTTCAACAGATGTTTTTCTTTGAGAGTACTATTACTGATTCAGTAAGATGATTTGAATAGGAGACAAGTATTTGAGCTTTTTAAAAAATTTTGCTCTTTGTTCTTGAAACAGTTTTCTAATTAAAATTTCCTACTATATTTCAGTTATTATTTGGGTGCTGTTTCTTCATATTTCACATTAGAATAAAATTACTGAAAAGGAAAACCTGGTTTCACTGTGGACAGAACTGGTTGAATTTAGAAGGTATTAGTATATGGCTTGCAGACATTGATAATAACTATTTCAAGCTTAAATGAATCACAACATGCTTTTCTTGTTGTGAAATTGTAATTAAACTACTGGTATCTGAAATTTGATCCATATGCATCTAAGAGCTAAAATAGTGCAGTGCATCTTGATTCTCTTTTGGATGTCAGAGCATTAGTAGACCTTTCTGAAATACTCCAGGAATTTCTTATATTGTGAAATCTGCTTTTACACATGTCTCTTCAGATTTTCTAACAAGCTGCAGGTTTGTGTTGGGAAAACTTACATTTCTGGTTATTTTAATTTTCTGTATGGTCTAAAGGACTTGTAAAATTATTTCCTAAGTTGTGCATTTGTAAACACTTCATTTTCAAAATTTTATGTAAAACAAAGTTTGCGTTTTGTATTTAGTAGGATTGATACTGATGGAAAAGGAATTTTCTAATGACGGGTTTGAGTTCGCTTTTCCGTATCTTGCTGTGTGCTTTGGTATACTCATGACCTTTAGCATAATTCATTTAGTAAATGCATCTTTGTAAAGTGTATACTTGTAAATAAATGTGAACTCCCCACAAATATTAGGAAGTCGTATTTGCATATAAAGCTTTGAGGTGTCTTCAATATAATGATTTAGTAGCATGCTGCTTACAGTAAGTAATGATGAATTAAAATTCCTTCAAGATAGTATAAAGAAAAGAATGCAGTGGGCTAAAATAAGTTGCAAATGCATTATAACCAAATATGTCATAGGTCATTTTAGCTTTAGTTGGTGTCCAAAATTGTGGAAATCAAGGCAGTGAAATTTTAAAGGATCCTAGTTATCTGGAACTTTGTGGCACACTGTAAGATGTGCAGGAAAAAAAGTGACTTGTTTATTTAAAAAAAATGTAGCTAGCAACAATTAGAGGTTTAATACGTGAGGTAGAAGATGTGGAGGATATTGCTGCTGTGATAAGACATGTAATCGTACATAGTTTATTACATGGTGGGATGAGAGGAAGGACCACTTGCTACCAAATTACCATTAACATAAGAACTTGAAAAAAATTAAATTGCTTCAGATTTAACCATTGCATTTTGGACCCGATTCATAATGTGGCCTGTTTTAAATATAGTGCCAACTGAAACATTATTCTAGAAGTCCTTTGAAATTGACCAAGTTGTTGGAGTAAGGTTTTATTTTTAAAGTTAGGCTGCCTAATTTGGAGCCAAATCAGGATCTAAATGTGTCTGGTGAGTTTCAGAAATATGTCAAAAGCATTAAACATTCAGCTATGAAAATACCCCATGTAAAAAGAAATATGACTTTGTGGCTTATTTGTACACTAAGGTCAACAATGTGAAATAAAAATAGAATAAAATGAAAAGAGGCTTTAACTGACTTGAAATTCCAACAAGAAGATGCCACCATGGTACTAAATCTAAACTTTTGCTCTTAAAGCAGTATTTATTGAATGAATATTGCACAAACTAAAACAAAGTTTTGCTTTTAATGGAGCAAGTACAACTTTGTTCTTGAACTACAACTGTTGTATATTGATAAAGGTAAGAATTTCTTAGTAAAGGGCCACTGCGTTGCCTTTTAAAAGTAGAATTACTTTTTGGAGTTCTGTTGCTTTTTAGAAAATTGAAGGTAAAATTAGAAAATTATACAGTAAACAGTTTATTCCCTTTTCCCTTACATGCATAATGTCTGAGTCTGTTGGAAGTAGGAAGGAAAACTAATAAGGAAGTCAACAAAAATTATGATATTAAGGCAGTTTTAAACACCCAGGTTTTCAGGGGAGGTCAACAAGTAGGCTAGAAACTTTGTGTGGGTTTGTTTTCCTGTCTCAGTCATGTCTGTGAACTCCTAAAATAAGACAAGACCTTGAGAAACTATGCAAGTTGCCTGAAGTGTAGTGGAGGTGAAAGAAAGTAGACATTGCTATCTTTTATGTAACATTTCTTGATCCCAGTTCTGTTTTAATGGACTGCTTTTAGGGAAAAAAAAGGTTGATCATTCTTTATAATAAAGTGGAGGATTTTATTCGAGTTTTCTATTCTACTTGTGTAAAAGTAGTTCAGAATGTGCAGTGGCCTGAAAACAAATATTAAATGTGTTAGCTAGGTTTCCTCCTGTCTGTTTGCAGCCTCCTGCCTACAGACCCTACAGTTCATTTTGCTAATGCTGTTGCTGGTAAATGTTTTTTCAGAGCCTTGGAATGAGTAGAGTAGACTGGCATAGAACAATGCATGATTTGATGTATTAGTGCAGAATTAAGTGCAATTAGCTATCAGCAAAACAGTGGAAACTGACTATATATAAATTCTATTAAATGCACAAAGTAAAATGGAAGCCTTTCCCCTGCCCCCTCCTCCTCTTACCTTGCAACTGCTTCTAGTATAGGATCTTTCAATTCTAGGCAGCTTTCAAATTCTGACACTGGATACAATGGCATTTGAATTCAAACATAGTTAATGGTTGCTTCCCAAATGTGTTAAAGCAAGCCTTCAGAGCAAAGAATGTTTTTAACAGGACCAAGAGTGACACTTTGTAGAACCCTCTGGTTATAGGGGGACATAACAATTGTATCAATATCAAAGGATACTGGTACAAGCTGTTAGAATGCAACTTGCATCTGTGCATGTAGAGACTGTAGAGATACAAGTGTAACAAAACCATTCAAAGTAACCCTGATTCATTTAGAGTCAAGTTTTAGGGTGATTTTAGTTAAGGGTGTAGGGACAGATTTAACATTTAAAGATTTGAAGTGAGCTGCACTTTGAAGCACTTTAGCTGCAGAAATGTATACATTCCCCTATTGCCTTTCTCCAGCTTCCCCCTCCCCACCCCTACCCCCATGGAGCACTCCAAAGTCTTTGCAGCTGCATGCTATGGCATGCTCTCCTGTCAGGATGCACTGCAACCTGTGGCTTCTGGGTGCAGCCAGCGTGTCAATGAGTGTTTTGTGTTCCATCTCTGCCCTGGAGGACCCCCCCTTAGTCTGGTGGGGGGTGCAGGTGGGGGATGGGGCCTTCAGTCTTACTATATTGGAAGGAACATGGAGTACGTGGGATATTGGAGGACTCTGCTCTTCACTGTTATGCTCTGTAGAGCATGTCCATATAACAGGTTTCTAAATAGTACTTGTGTCCTTCCGGCTTACTTTTGGAGCAGTTTGACCATTTTGGGAATGTTTCAAAGAGTGTTTACCTCAATCAGCTCACCTTCTGAAGCTGCCAAAGTTACTTGAAATGATGTTATATCTGTCCATACCTAACTGGTATTACTACTGGGTCATGCTGACATAAGTAGAGTGTAAGCCCCCCCTGACCTTTTAAAGCAGTTAAATGTATATTTGCCCATTTCCTCTGTTAATACTTCTCAACTTTCTTTAATTCTTTTCTTGGGACAAGTTTTATTTTCCCTGTTGTTACTGATGCTATTAGCATGTCTTTTCCTGCACTCGTATATTAGGTAATGTGCAGCATAGTTCTGGGAATGAAATTTAATTGAGTGTACTTCTTGCTTCATCTTGGGCTGTGCCGCACAACTGTACAGTGAAGAGAGAGAAATTGTCATCTTGTATGTAAGTTTGTTACAATGGGAGGTGTGCAGGATGTCTCAAATTCTGCATGGTATTCCAAGAATCTTCCCTCACTAAAAGCACTTGCGCTTTGTCTCTTTGGGCCTCTTGGTATAATCTGAATAAATGGTGACTTTTTGAGGACTTCATAAAACAATTATGATGCATTTAATTAAGCAGAGACTCCAGAGGCCAATATAACTCTGAATTCTAACCATTTTAAGGTAGGTGAAATTTTTGCCAGCTATTTAGTAATGTCAAGCAATCACACAACTTCATTCCAACCTGCATGTGTGGATTCTGCTTTGTTTTTTAAATCTAGATCTTTGAGTTGACACAAACACTGTGCTGCTTTCTGCAATAGTAAGAATTCCAGTTTTGAAGCAAAGCCAGTTCACATGGAAAATTACAAATACAATATAAAAAAAAGAGCTCCTTTTTGCAAATTTAACGGGTGAGGAACCCTTTAAAGTTTGAATGATTGGTATCTCCCCCCCCCCCCCCC
>NW_017729012.1:178759-185741 GCF_001723915.1 Gavialis gangeticus
TTTTCCCCCCCCCCCCCCCCCAAAAAAAAAAAAGCAAAAAAAAAGCAGGACTTCAAAGTTCTATGTACCTTTTCAGGTACTTACATGGCCCTTTTCCTAATATAGCTGACATTTGTTCTTTTAATTTATAATGAAAACTGAAACGTGGCTTCTGAAATACACTCAGGTTCCAGAGTGTTATTTTATAGGTGCTAGTGTTGCGATTATGAAGAAATATTAATTAGTTAACCAAAGCACCACTGCTGGAGTTGACACACAAGGTATACAAGTATGAAGTGCCCTTTCACATTTAAACCTCCTGTGGGAATGAGTAAGGTAAAAAGGACAGTTTGTCTTATTTTACTATTAGCTGAATGCTTTTGCTAAAACGACCACACCTTTCAGTTCTAGTAGACCTTCCATAAATTCTAGGAGCTAAAGTCCACAATTGTTCACTATTCAGAATCATAGTACTCAAACCACAGAAACTAAGATAATTAACGAAACATAATTGTGGGCTAGCAATACAAGAAATCACAATTTAAGAGCAGGTCGTGAGAGCTTTAAAAAAATGGGGCAGTTTATCTTCACAAGAAATTCAATAAAACATTGTTTAACTCGCTTAGAATTTCAGACCTCCATTCCAGTGTTCCTAGAAAATGTAGTTCCAGTTTGTCATGGAGCCTTGCATTTACTTAAAGATTTTCATCTGAAGGATTTAATGCTTTACTGAGGTTGGGTAAGTAAATGTTTCTGTTTTTGCTAATTGGGAGCTGAAATAATCACCTCAAATCTAGTGAGTCAGTAGTAAAGAAGGCTATGACTGTTCTCCAAGTTTGAAGGAACATCAGCTTTGTTTCACTTCCTGGAATTGGTTAAAGGGGCACTCTTTGGCCAAACCTGGTCCAGATTGAAGACTCATATCCTCAACAAAATGTAAGATTAACAGATATGGTATCTTTTAAAAAGTAAGAATTAATTGTGCATCTCTAAGCTTACCCATCAGTGTTTGCAGTTCAAATATTGAATTAAGTTGTTGTGGAAGAGTCAAAGGACAAAAACAGGTGAAGATCTGATTACATCTGTGCTATTAAAATAATCCAAAATGTAAAATAAGATACACCTTGGAAAATGGACTGGCTGAGATTTTACAGAAATTCTTGTCAGTTACCCAAATCTGCTTCCATTTAAAATAAATTATAAAGATTCAGCTTCAATGGAAACTGTTAGACCAGTGTGAGACACTTGAAAAATAGTGCCCTGGATGTTCAGCATCTGTTGAAAGATAAGTGTCCTTTGAAAGGTTCTGTTTATTCTGTTTAGTTCAAGATTATAAATACTAAATTCATATTTATGCAAAGTTTTTAAGGGAAACCTACTATAGAGATTGTAGCATACTTATATTTTAAAAAGGTTTTTTGATGGATATGCAGAAAATGCATTTTAGTGGTCTTTCATAATACTGTATTTACTCAATTCCAAGATGAGGGTTGTTTTTTCCTCAGTTGACAGGGGGCGGAAGCCCTTCATCTTATAATCACGTGCAAGGAAATCTCACTGAATACATGGTCTATCATTAAACTACTGCCAAAAGCAGCATAGGCACAGTAATGGAAACTAACTATGGATTTGATTAAATGTAGCTAACGGTGAGCATAACTATAAAAGACATGGCCCACATTGAGCAAATATGCTGATTAGGTCAGTACCACAAGGACAGGTTAATGCAGCTCATCTGAGGGTTTTTTTTAAATACAAATTTCAAGTCTCAGGCCAAATTAGCCAAATCAGTTTCAATTTCTGTTGACTGAGGAGAGCTCAATCATTCATGCCTGTGTGGTACTACCACCAGCAAGTATCTCCCAGCCCAGAACCATAAGTGGCCCTACAACCAGCAAACATCCTCCAGGAGCTTCAAATATTTCCAAAGTCTTTTGGCACGCATCCTATGTGCAGGCCCAAGCCCAGAGGGCTTGGGGTTCAGATGCCCCCAAGTTGCACCTGCCCTCAGCCATATGGCCGCAAGAGCAAGCTAGGGAGGAGCCTCCCATTTCCATAAAGTGGGCTTTAAGCCCCAACACCTTGGCAGGTACTACTCCACACCAGAAGAAGTTATCCCTGGGAGCGCTTAAGGAAAACTGCCTTCATGGACCCAGATGCATGGTGTTTCCCTTGCCAGGTAATCTTAGCCAAAAGACCAAGAAGCGATTTGAGGATAAGTTTAGTGCCACCCATTTGAAATTAAGTGCAATTCCTCTCACCATTTTCAAGTCATGGTGAGCCTGGACATTGCTGTTTCTGTTACAGAACACTTCCCTGTTCAGAACTCCTGAAGCCTTACTGGAGTACTCTGTTCAGTTTTGGTTACAACACTTTAAGGGAAACATGACAAATGGAAGAGAATCCAGAGGAGAGAAACAAAAGTTATTAGAGCTCTAGAAAACAGCATGTGCTTGCTCACTCTCTCACATCAGCACACTGGCAGTGGAATGCCAGGTCAGATTACAAGGTTATCTACATATCCCCTATTGGTAGGCAGGGGCAAGGGGGTGAGAAACTTTTGTGCTTGTTTTGACTGATAACATGTTTTAACTGCTCTTACTTTTAATATAAGAGGCCAGGGAAGTCAGGTTTGTGTGCACTGGCCCTGCCTTCCAAAGGGGACTTCCTACTTCTTCTTCCTCCTCTAAGCTCAGGAATCACAAGAGACTAAGGAGAGGTGCCAGGTAGGAGCTTTCCTAGGGGGTTGGTACTGCATTTCACTATCCAACCATGAAAGAATACGGTGAGGTCTGTCCCTTGTGCTCCAGACAGGCTGACCCCTGTGAGTCTCCCCAAATACAATCTTGACTGCACAATTTTGTGGCAGTGGGGCACTGCTTTTGCATTTTTCCCCTAGCTTTAAAGTTGTGAGGAAGTAGAGAGCAAAGAGCTATCTCATCCCCTTGATTTATTTTTCTTGCTGTAGCAGTAGGAAGGGGACAAATTCAAGGCAAACCTCCACTAATTGGATACTATACCTGTAAAATCATAACAAACGTATAAATTTTCCGTTTAGAGAATCTAAATTATTGGCCGGGGGGGTTGTCTTGTAATCAGTTATCTTCCATTTCAGTAACTATGATATACTGTTTCAATATCCATCTTAAGATTCTTTTGACAACTGAAAGATGTTGCTATTCTTCTTTCCTTTTGTTGAAAATAATTTTTGGCAAGGGACATAATATAATGGCTTTGAAAAATGTTGTAGTCCAGTGCAGGTAGATTAATCCTTATTTAAGGTAATTAATGTACTAAATCTTGGACAAAATATCTTTTAAAAAGCAATTTATTCCTGTCATCTCAGTGGAGTGGTAAACTCTGACAGTATTAGAATCTTATTTTATTTTTATTTTTTTAAAGTGGCTGGAAAAGGACATCTTCTCCAACCCCCTACTCAAGATGAGACCATTCCAAACAAATGTCCATCTAACTGGCACATAAAGACTTCCAGTATTAAACCACCTTCATAGTTTGAAAGTTCTCCCTAATATCCAATCTAAATTGCCTATTGCAATTTAAGACAGTTGCTTTTTGCAGTACTTTGAACTTTTCTTTATTGAATTTCATTTGACTAATTTTGAACCATTTCTCCAGTTTATCCAGGTCATTTTGAATCCTTATTCTCTCTGAGAAAACGTCTGCAACTCCACCCAACTTGGTGTCATTTGCAGATTTGTACTAAATGTACTCTGAATTCCATCCTCTTAGTCATTAATAAGAGATTGTACTGAGCCCAGGACAAATGTCCATGGGAAACCCCACTTGATGTATCCTCCAAGTTGGACTTTGAGCCATTGGTGACTATTCAAGAGTGGTGGTGATTTGATCAGTTGTGCACCCACCTCTTTAAGGTAGAACCAACCCCTTTGCTACTACTATCCTCAGATTTGTTTCCTGTGGGATCCTACCTATGCAGTTTCCTGAGCTTTCCTGAAGTCCACAATTTTTATTTAGGTGCTATCCTTCCTTTCCTTAGGATCTTGACTATATCACTTCATAATCATTGTCACTCAACTCTTCCACTTTCACATTCATCAGCTTCTGAAACATTTCTTCTCTGGGTGATGTGATATAAGCCTTATTTGCTTGGCAGAGATTAATTAAGTCTTTAGACAGAGGCTAGTATTCTGCTCCCACAGGGGGAGCTTGGAGTGTAGAAGGGCATTTTTTGAGTGTTTCCACACTTAGTTCTCTGCAGTAGCATGAGCTGTCTCCCTGCTGCTGTAGAGTGAGCATAACATAGGGTGCTGCAGAAGCTTGCTTTGTCAACACCATGAATGAGGGGGTTGAGGGAGAAAAGCAAATTGTTGAGGATTAAGGAAGAGGGTTGATTTCGTAGTGGGAGGATATGTACATATTAACATCACTTTTTTGATTAACAAAAACATTCTGAATCCTCAAATATATCAACATATTATCAAAATCTTAAAACTTTTTGGTTTCAGTTCTGGTGTCTCCCAAAAACATCAGTTTCTCAGTATCACATGAAAAATGTAACAGTTGGAGTGAGGAACAAGCAAGTAGTACAAGAAACTGCACATATTGGAGCAAAACTTGTAGCTTAATGTTTAGGTATTTATATACATTTTTCACTATAAAGTCTAATGACTGACCAGTACAATGCCCCCAGTTACTTGCTTTAAAATCCTTCCCCCAGAAACTTTTTTGATATATCCTGCCATGGAATATCACTGGAAATTGAGAAGACATGAAAATAAGTTGTTTTTGGGGTTGTTTTTTGGGGGAGGGGGGTTCTCCCTTTGTACAAGTACTTGGGGAAAAACGATACAAAAAATATTCCATCTCAAATGTTTTGGCTTGGACCTTTAAAGTTTGCTTATGTGTTAGTGTCTGTTCTCCCTTTTTTTCCCCTTGGATCTAGGGGTGGTTAAATAACTAGATATTTCATGGGTAGAATATCAAGAGATGAGGAATGATGACACCTTCCTTTTTCTTATCTTTTGTCTGTCTTGATTATTACATTGAAACTCTTTGAAGGAAGGGATGTGGACAACCTTAAGAGGGTCTAGACAGCTACTCATATGGTTAGAGGCCTGCAGGAAAGGCTGAGGGACCTGGACCTTTTCAGCCTCCGAAAGAGAAGGCTGAGGGGGGATTTTGTGGCAGTATACAAATTCACTGGGGCAGGGGATCAGCAGGGAATAGGAGATGCTCTGTTTACCAGAGCACCCCTTGGAATAACCAGAAACAACAGCCCCTAGCTAAAAGAGAGTAGATTTAGGTTGGACATCAGAAAGAACTTCACAGTAAGGGTTGCCAGAATCTGGAACAGGCTTCCAAGGGAGGACTCCCCTACTGTGGGGGTCTTCAAGAAGAGACTGGACAAGCACCTGGCTGGGGTCACATGACCCCAGCACTGTTTCCTGCCATAGGCAGGGGTCAGATTCAATGATCCATTGAGGTCCCTTCTGACCCTAGCATCTATGAGGTGACCTCTGGGCACCTGATATCTGAAAGCTTGTCCAGTAACTCTCCCAAATATAAAATTGGTGCAGTAAAAGAGATAACAAAATCCTTGCTTCCCATACATTTCCTGGACCACCATGGCTACATAATGGATGGAGTAAGAGTAGTACATCTACAAATAGAAATCCTGGCTTAAGGTCCAAACCAGAATGAGGTATGATAGCTTGGAGACATTTATCACTTGAACAGTTTACTTTACTAGAAAGAATGCATCATGGCCAAAAACTGGGAGCATCTATATTTAAGTTCAGCCAAATTTTGAAGTTTTTTGGCTACCTATAAACAAGAAGTTTGAAATATTTAATTATTTACTGTGCATTGAAGGATATGGCATATTATAAAAGTCTGTTCAAGCCTTTCTCAAAGCATGAGGTGTGACTCCAAGAATGGGAGGTATAGTTGGTGATACTGATGAGATGAGACTATAGCAAAGGGTGGAATCAAAGAGTAGGAATGGTTAACTGGGACCCATTTTCTTGAAATGAGGCTCAGGTTATGTGATTTTTGGGGAAAGCTGTGCTAAAAAAGAGAAGAAATGGTTTAAACCTTCCTAACATTTTCACCCTTCGATAACAATTCGCAGGCTCTTCATTATGGCTCTAAGTTTGATTATCATAAGTATGAGGGCTGTCTCCTCATTGTAGTAAGTTTAGCCTAGGGTTAGTTTATAAAACTTGTCAGTGTTTGTTTTTCATGTATTATTGGACAAGTAAAATGCTTTTTACATTACCATTTATGACAGCAGGAGCTGTCTGTTAGCCCCAAAAAGATTTAACAGTTGTCATATGTATGTCTAGCTTGCCTGAAAACAGTTATCACCAGTAGACTTTAGAGCCTATCTTTAGATTTCTAGCCACAGTTTTCAATTCAAAGTGGCTATGAAAAACATTCAGATTCCTGGGTGTATGTCAGATACATCACAAACAGTTCCTTGAATTTTCTGTCTCCATTAGTAATGGTGTGGAGCCTTTTATTGCTGATCACAGGTTTGGATTTGTTGCAGGTTAGCACAAAGTTGTTTGTCCAGTAGCCTTTGGAAAAATGGCATCTCAGCCTAACTTTTTGTGCCTGCAGCATTTCTCAATGTTGAAGCCAAGGGTATTGAATTGGACAATAGAAATCCCAGCATCTTGCACCTAAATTTCATTATTCCTGGTCAGGATGGAATCAGTTTTCCAGAACAGTATATACAGAGGGTTAATGTTGCCAGTGTTCTGCTATTCTGTAGATAAACAGAAGTCATCAGTTTCCAGGACTGACTTTTCTGAAATCATTACGTTTACTAGCCTGAAAAGGCATTTTTCTTGTGACTAAACAACTGAGCCAAGTACACAAATGCATATTTTGAAGGGAGGTCCAGTACATAAAAAATAAAATTTCACCATTGGATAACAGGAGTTCCTAGTGCAACTTTCATAACACTTTATTTTGCTACTGCTATTAATCACTGGGATATAAAAGCTCTTTTTTTATT
>NW_017729012.1:190741-197399 GCF_001723915.1 Gavialis gangeticus
TTGTGCTTCCATCATGTCAGGACAGTTTCTTGTTGGGCTTACAATACTGTGTCCTTTAGAAGCTCCAGCCCTCCTGGGTGCCTTTAACCTTCAGTTTATCCTCCCATGGCACAATGCCTTTTAGCTCCTTGAGTAGGATGGAATCCACCTTTTTGAAATCTAGTGCACAAATGTTGCTAATTGCAATCACTAAGTATAGACATTGTTATTATCCTAAGAGTTATCACTACAGTAAACTAATCTTCCCCCCACACACATTTTTTTTTGCTACTGCTATTAATCACTGGGATATAAAAGCTCTTTTTTTATTCCCTCCCCCTACCAAACTGTGAAATAAAATGGCTGAAAAGTCATTGTGGAACTCATTACATTTTCAACTATGGGGCTTTTTGTTGTAGGATGAGTTTATGAATGCTTAGGGTAGAGGCTAGTGATGCCACAAGGAGATCACACAACCTAATATCTATAAGCATATTTTATAGGTCCTGAATCATTTTATGTGAAAAGCATACAGACCTTTTTTTCTTAAAAGCTATTAATGGTCTGAATTTTTTAGTGCATTTTAATGCTATTAGTAATGCTGCATGCTTGGTATGATTCTACTGGCTTAATAGTATGATTTGACCCATACAATTAAGAAATGTTGCTGTTGCTCCCTGCATTCCAATGTAATTCTCTCATAAAGGTAAAAAAAAATTGTGAATGTTTCAGAGAAGAAGGCTTA
Source organism: Gavialis gangeticus (assembly GCF_001723915.1). NCBI lineage: Eukaryota > Metazoa > Chordata > Crocodylia > Gavialidae > Gavialis > Gavialis gangeticus. The sequence goes on from NW_017729012.1 coordinate 191,466, forward strand.
TTAGTCGACTGACAATCTGGCTTCATGAAGATGAGTACACATAAGGGAAACGTCCTCTCAAATTAGGGATACAGATGAACCAGTTTAAAGAACTGAAAATAGGTATTATGAGATTAAACAAATTGCATAAAAGGAATATGAAAGAAATCTTAAGAGCAATGGAACAGGAATAGATTTCTTATGAGAAGTGATGGAACCTGTACTTTTTGAGGAGTTTGAAACTGGACAGGAGAAAATGGAGAATTAGCTCTTGGAATCAAGCTGGCACTGACAGAGATGGCATTTCTTCTATGAGGTTATTACCTGTCTACAAAAAAACTCAGCTGTAACCAATTGTTGTGTAAACTAACCATACAGCAATGGTGTTGCGATTACTTTGAAATGTACGATAAAGATTGAAGTAGAAGTTGAGAAGGAGAGTTCCTATTTCCTCTTTCCCCTCTTTATTACAGAGAAACAACTTCGGACTTTTTGACTGTTGGCTTTATACTTTTCCATAACCTCAATGAAGGGTAAGGTTATGTTGAGGACAACTACAAATAATCATAAAACAATAGGAACTATTGAAGACTAGCTATGAATGAACATGGTCTTTATGCAGGAGAAATAAGATGCAAGGCACTCTGGGGAAGAGTAGAACCATACTATGCAGTGCAAACTCCCCTAAATTTAGATTCATTTAAAATATTTTTTTTCTCTGACATACTTGTCAGTCTTGGTCCCATTAAAAACATGCACACTTATGGCTTACAGTTGATTAATGTTATGTTTGAACAATGTTTTCAATTGTAATTAAATTAGCTTGGAGACTTTACATTTTTCCAGATGTCCTAGCTCTCTGAGGTTTTTAAAGCTTCTGTGATGGTCAGGTGACCTGGTTCAGAACTGCCTTCCCCTGCCATCTGCATTAGGGAAAGAGAAGCTCGTAGCTAGTTTGGGTGGATCCCTTTTAAACTGTTTCAGGGCTAGGCACTCAGGTGCCTTTGAGTTGAAAATTGAATTAAGAGGCTGCAGAGACCTAAAAGGTCTTTGGTATTTGCACTGAAGCACAATTGTTTTCTATTGCATTTCTGAAAAATACAAGAAATCTCCAAGTCTCTGAGATGAATAGGACAGTTTAACCTTTCAGAGCTTTTGTTCCAGATTCTGCAGATACAGGTGGACAACACCTTATTGGTTTACCCTTGCTTTGAAATTTATTTCATAACTATAATTACTAGAAAAATATCTTAAAACCAAGATTTGAAATCACGGACCAAAATTTGTAGTTGCAAAATTGTGAAATAAATGGTGACCCGAGGATATTATCTAGATGAAACTTTCCTGTAAAACTGATTTCATTTTAAGTTTCACTATTAAACTATTCTTGTATATTAAGGATATCTAACTAATTTTGTGTAGAACCTTCTACTCAAACAATATTTAAGATTCTGGAATTACATGCAGGACCCAGAATGCTTAGATTAGATAGCTCTTTGGTGTATGGCCTCTACATATGAACAATGCATGTTCAAGAGCTATTCTTCTTAAAATATTTTTGAGATTTTCCTTTTTTTTTCTTTTTTGATTGCTGTAACTAAAGCATCTCAATTGGAATGCTACTAAGTTATTTACATCCCCTTTCTGCCAGAGTAAAAGTAGTTTGAGTTGGCTTGGAAGTGTGAACTGAAACTTAGCTTCTTGTCCGTATTGGAATAGGATAACTTATTTTTGAGGAAAGATGAACTACCTAGTGAAGCCTACTTACTTAAGCTATTTTAATTTCAACCTAAATCTTTAATAACTAGACCCCACACACACACTTTATAAGACATAGGTTGATAGAATCCAGAGGTTGTCCTGTATTAAATATGTGCAATTTAAGAAGGTACCTGTATGACCTCAAGTTTTCTAGGTTCAGTGACTGATAATGTCCTAACAGGAGCATGTAGAAGAGCTATATGAAAATCACAGTATTTCATTCTGGCTCTAATATATGGAGCAAGCACGTGGGGATAGCCCAGAGGGTAAGATTCATACAAAAGTTATTTCCCCAACCAACACCTGTTTTGATACCAAGGAAATGCAAGGATTGGTTAGGTTTAAAACTATATGCTGGATGCACTTTAACATTGGAAAGTGGGTACAGCAGAATCCAAATGAAGATCATATCTCACATCTGGTACCTCTCTCCAGTAAGACCAAACCTCCAGTGAGAAGAAAAACATCAGTTGGGAGGGTTTTGAAACTGAATGTTGCTCATGAAAATCTCAGTAGGTGATCTACATGTTATAATACTAATGTGACTTCAAGCATAAGTTGGCAATTGATTCTAACATCAACACTTGTACAGTAACAGTTGAAACTACTGTTTTGGGGTTGTGTGTGTTTTTTGGGTTTTGGTTTTTTTAATAAACAGTTGACAACAACCAGTTCTAAGAGCAATTCTTAATGAAGTAGCAAAAGAGCTAGTGGGGTCTCTTACCCATGTCTTTATATAAATGTTTTGGAATGAATGTATCTTGGTTTCTCAGTCCCTGAGTCCTCTGTTTATATATACATGCTGCAGAAGTATTTCTTTTCAAATTACTATAACAATGTGCTTCAAATCTGATTTGTATGGAACTCCTGGTTCAATAGGCTTTGCAGACCTTGGTTCTGCTTAGACTGATAATTGGCTAGTTATGATCAGTATTTTCTGATTGACATGTTCAAGAACTTCATGACCTAACTTCAATCTCCTGAATGCTTTGAGATGTGGATGGATTTTAATCACTGAACAAAAGGGCAAGGTATCTCATGGGAAACTAGTATCGCAGCTTTTTGTGGATGTAAGATGGGTACCAATAAATATACATATGTTTACTGCGTAGGGTTTATTGATAAAGTCTTGGATGCTTGTCTGAATGTATTGGTAGCTTTTCTTCCTTTTAAATGTGGTTGCTCCCCCTTAGTGGCAGCAAAATTACTTTATCACTACCCCTAATAGGTCAGATATTTCAGGAAGTGTCTGTACTGTCCAGGGAAATGTTCCTACCTACCCTTCTTAGAAACACTTGGGTTAGTGGTAAAACCTCTTGTGTTCTTGCGCTTTGAAACTTCCCAGAGAAAAAGTATGTGTTTTGGGATACATTTCAGGGGAAGTCTAACACAAATGCTTAATTTAAAATTAAGCAATAGCAAATCTTGGGGGAGACTTATGGGTGCTGCCACTTAAAATGTCTGTCACTAATTTAATGGCTTAATTTAAGATGCTAGTGATTTGACTGATAGAAAGTAGGAAGAAAGATAGGGGACTACTTGAAAAATGGGGCATAGAGTCAAGTAAGTATATTTTGTGACATGGAAAGTTCTAAAGTGACTTTGAAAAAAATCCCCATTGGAAAAAAGATGAATGTGCATTTTGTGTGTTTTGCATCATATAAATTCAAAGCCAATGTTATGATAGTCTTCCTACAAAGGATAGTTGTTTCTTGGAGATAGCTCAGCACAAGATCTAGAGCATGGTTTGCCTACTCAGCAAACTGTCTCCTCTGTTTAAGGTTCGCTGTGTGTGTGAACATACAAATGGAGATGACATGAATTGCTTTTTCCAGCATCTTACCTATTTTTGCATGAAAATCAGACTGTTACAGTAGGTAACATTTAAGGCTTCTGGCTATAGAGCTAGGGCTATAATTCTATTTCCTACATTGTAAAAAGCTGTATTTTAAGCTATATTTTTAGGAATGGAAGCATGCATAGGAGGGCTGTAAAGAACTACATGGACTTCATAATAGATTTGATCTATATACTAAACTGGGATGTGGAGACACAGTATAGATGGATCTGGGACAAGGACCATCAGAGCTACTGTTAAGCAGCATTGAAGAAATGTGTTCATCAAATGTAATGGCAAACTTTTGAGGCTGGGTGCACAGCCCCTTTGGTTGAATGATTGTGTTATATGTGAGGTCAATAATAAAAACTAGTCTAATTAAAAGGACGTATTGTGGGGGGGAGGATGACTTGCCTGCATCTGAATATATCTAAGGCGTCTTGTCCACTTCTAAAGTTTCAGTAAAATACATTTGGCATAATTTTTTTATACTGCCATTATCATTGTAGTGTCTGAATACCTTCCAAAATTTTAATTAAGTGGCATGATTCAAATCTGAAGTGTGATTTAAAGCAGTGGTTCCCAACCTTTTTAGACCGTGGACCGGCATACTGCAGACCAGCAGCCAGCCAGTATGCTGGTCACTTTCGGTCTGGTAGCCAACCCTCCTGTGGACTAGCAGCCACCCTTTGTGGAATGGTACCTGAGCTATGGCCTGGGGGTTGGGAACCTCTGATGTAAAGGATAGTCAATACTTTAGATAGATATCTGTGGCTAGTCAAGAAAAGAATTTTTCTGAAATGAGCTGAATATGATAGGTACTTAGGGCTGTGCGAAGCTTTGGTCCGTGATTCAATTCGGCCCACTTCGGTGGCCAAATCTCTGAATCCAAATCAAATCATAGGACCTTTTTAATCTCTCTGAATTGAATCGGAACCTTCCAGATCGATTTCAGAAAGATTCAGACATAGAAAAAACAGGTAGCAGGTGGATTATGAATGCTGTGATGGTGGGGCACATGGCGTGACTCACAGCAGCACAGGGGGGCGGGGGGCGGCGCTCCCCAGTGCACTCAGCAGCAGACCCGGAAGTGGACCAGAAACGCTTCCGATCCATTTCTGGGTACCAGGGGGTGCACAGGGGCCCTGTCCCCTGCACCTCCTGGCTCAGCAACTAGTGCCTCCTGTGTCTTGCGGGGCACCTGGGGTCCCTCTGCAGCCGATTGCCAAGACAGGGGGGCACGGCGAGGCCCCCCAGTGTGCTCCCTGGTGGACCGGAAGTACTTCTGATTCACTTTGGGGTTTGCTGCTGAGCACATGGAGGGCACCCCTCACACGCACACACTCCTGTGGGGCACTCCATCCACCCCAGCATTCATGAGCCATAGCTCGAAGTATGTAGAAAAAACATTTTAAACGTGTGTTGATGTCCGAATTGCTGAATCAACTAATTGAATCACTGGCCCCAATTCAGGCCAAATCTGAATCGAATAGGGTCCGTTTTGCACACCCCTGGTACTCGGTGGATACCTATGGCTTTCTCAGATTTTGTACTGATTGATTCCCAAAAAGATCAAAAAATCTGGCCTCATGTTAGACATATCCTCCCTCCTTCCCCCTCTCCTACAGTGCTCCTGAACGCTTTAGAACAGTTCTCTGCAAGCTCTTAATACTGTTATTACTTAGCATAATGCTGTCCTCTCACATGGGTCATTATTTATGCCTCTTTATAATTTGATGGGGACAGTCTATACCATAAGCAAGACATCAATTACAGATTAAAATGCAGTAATTAAAAAAGATGCCTTGCCACAAAGTTATTGAAACTTCTGTTGGTGAAAGAAGCCCTAGCTAGGAATGAAGCTTTCTATTTTCAGATTCTCTAAGACATGTTTATGTCTTTCAAACTCCCTTCCCCTGGCCAGGACAAACAAGATGCAGCCTTTCAGTCTGCGCACAGTATAAAATAACCACCCCAAAGGTTTCCTAGTAAAGAAAGATGAGTTAATCATATGCTAGTCCTCATCCTCCTATTATTGCACGAAGCATAGGACCCTGTTTTTCTTTTTCAAGCTGCATCCTGAGGTGAAGAAAATCTTAAGTAGCCAAATGTCATCTCGAAGAGATGGGGTCTAATCCTACAAAAATTATTTTGCGTATTGTGAAAAACAAAACTTTTAAGGACAGTTAGAGAACCACATTAATTATCTACAAAGTACTGCTTGTGCCAAGGTATTAAAAAAAATTTTAAAACAGCCAAAACAAGTTTCTAAGATGTAAACAGATCCAGGATGGATTTAAGCCATATTTCAGATCAATAGCAAGTTCTACAACTCTCTCAAAAAAAAAAAAAAAAAA
>NW_017729012.1:197495-202982 GCF_001723915.1 Gavialis gangeticus
CAAAACTCTCTCAAAAAAAAAAAAAAAAAATCAAGCAGAAAATGCTTTCTTTCCTTTCGTGCTAATGGAAAGTAAAAGAATTCTATATAACTATTTTAAGGCAGCACCGATTGTCCTTTCATCCTTTACTGTTTCCCTTTCTTTAGAAAAATCTACTTGGGAACAAGATGGCCCTAAGAAAGAAACCCAGAATAGATTTTTTTTTTCCTCCAAATCTACATTCTGAGAGAGTACCTTTAACTAATGGGAATAGCCAGAGGAGGTTATAAAGAATAACAATTATGTTCCCTCCAAGTCAAAGAAAAACAAATGTAGTCCATTCAAATGTAGGTGCTATAATTCAGGTGGAATGAGATTTGCTTCAGTAGAGCAAAGGCCAACCAAGCATATACAGAAATTACATCAACAACAAGAAATAATGTATAATTCATCTAAAAATGGATCCTAGAAATCTGTTTCTTTCATAGATGATCGCCAGGGATCTTGGTTTTCTGTTTAAAAATTGCAAAATTTCTTATGACAATCACAAATTCTCCAATTTTAAAAATCCAAAATCTGTGATTAAAATGAAACACCACGCACGCGCGTGTGTGTATCAGTTGAAGACAAAGTTTTATTGATATATTTACAACTTCAATTAGGAAGCCTACCAATCACTATAATAAAATACATTCTAAATACCATAAATTTTGGAGTTTGATATTTGGGCTTTTTATGATGGAAAATCAGAGCTCTCCCTGCCCTCTTCACTCACCAGGACGTGGGTCCAGCTGCATCTGTTTTCCATCACTACTTGTGCATCCCCGACATGCTGGTGCCCCTCACTCCCAGGCCACAGACCTCCAGCCCTGCCAGAGGGGGCCCTCAGCTGCCAGAGCTATGGGGCCAGGGACCTGGGTCTGCAGCTCCCTGCCCCCTGCAGCAGAGCCTGAGCCCCAGGTGCTGCTTATGGGAGGTGGTGGCTGCTGCAGCAGGGCAAAGTGTGGAGCGTTGCTCTCCCTTCCCCATGGGCAGCATGGCGTGGGTATAGACTGCCTGCTGCAGGTTTGGGCTCCTGCGTACTGCTGCCTTCCTCCTGTGGCCCAGCGGGGCAGGGCAGGGCTAGGTGGGGAAGTTCATGCTGCTGTTGTGGGGTGGCTCCTGCCATCTGACAGCAATGAAGGACACAACTCCACACTGCCACTCCTGCTGCTGCCAGGTGGGTAGGGGGTGCCTTGCTGTGGTGGCCCAGGGCTTCTGACAGCTGCACAGACCTTCCTGCCTTGCTCTGCCCTGCTGCGCAGGGTCCCATTTTCTGGGCTGCGGAGGCTCTGGGAACACCTCTGCCCCTGCCCTGTGTGCAAATCTGGGAAGCATGTGCCCCCCACTACCCCCTAGAAATGCACGCAGCAGTGGGAAGCCAACCCATCCCCCCAGATGAGCAGCTGGTGGCCCCATCCTGCTCCCCGCCCAGGCCCTGTGGTTGTGCATGGCCCCAGCCCTGCCCAACTCCCAACACAGGAGTGTGCACAGCAGTGAGGATTCAGCCCCCACCCCTGCATGAGCCACCTGTGGCCCCATCCCATTCCCTACCCTGCGACCATGCATTCTGGCCCTGGGCCCCAAGCCCCACACACTGCCCAGGCTGGACAGCAGGCCCAGCCCTGCTGAACTCCCTCCCTCACTATGGAGGCCTCGATTCCTGCCCCCGCCCCCCCAAATTACCTGTGGGAGCTGTTCTCCAGGCTGCCTGATTGCCAGGCTCCCTCCAGCCCCTAGCAGGTTGGAACTCGGCAAGGGGAAACCCACTGTTTCCCACACTTTTCTCCTTGTATTTTACCATATTTTTCTGTGGCAAATGGAAAACTTGGATTCCTGATGATCACCTTCAAGAGCTATTCATCCCACAGGGACTGCCAGATCAGAACAGTCCTCTTTATGTGATCCTGGATGCATTTACAGGAGACACTTTACTGCAGAGCTGGCAAATGAGCTCTGCAGTAAAGCATCACCTTCTACATGGATGGTGCTATTAGGCTGAAATAAGCTAATTAACTCTGTTGTAGGACAGTACTGCCCAACGGAAGTATGGTAGAGTTATCTCACCTCCTGAGTCTCAACCACTAATGCCAACCCATTCTCCTCAAGGGCCATGACTTCCTCAGACAAAGGTAGTTAGCTGTGTAGAGATGTAATTCAGTTGGCCTATAGGGTGTATCTCTACCTTGACTTCTGCTTTTGTTGACCAAGTTTAGGTAATCAAAGCCTTGACATGACAAGTTGTTAAAGACCTCTTTAACAGTTTTTCTAGAAAATATTTTCTTCTGTCATAAGGCAATCGCACTCTCCTTGTATTTTGCTCTTTCCTGAAAGCACATAAGCAAGTAGTTACTGGTACTAGTCTCTAGACCAGCAGTTCCCAAACTGTGGGTTGCAACCCCAAATGGGGTCAGAACATCAGTGGATTGGCTGTGGTTTGGGATTGCAGAGCAATGCTGAGGAAATGGGGCCATAAATGAGGTCATGCTGAGGAAAAATTTGGGAAGCACTGCTCTAGAGTAAGCTGTTGGGCAACTGTCTTGTTCAGGGGATTTCCTAAAGCAGCTGTGAAGCCCAAGAAATCCTTGTGATCCTGAAGACCAGCATATTCTTCATAACCTAAGGATCAAAGTCCAAGCTTCATGTGTCATGCAGTCACAGGCTTAGAAGATGGACCGCAGTAGACTGAAGACACAAGAGGGCGCATCCAGATGGGCACAGACCTGTCTGTGGTGCTGCACACCACACATGTAAGTGTTCCCTGTGCTGATATCCTGCAGTGCAGGGAGGGATCCCATGGTCAAAAAAACTTATGCCAAAACAAGTGTGGCAGTGCATGTGGAGGCAGTGTGCGTTGCCCAAAACAGAGCCTGGCTGACCGGAGCCACACTCTGGGTGCTGACCAAGCTTCCTGTTGCAGGCCCACTGTGGCTGCAGATCCCAGAGGTCCCCAGGACCCCAGATAAGGCTGTTGGGACCAGCACAGTTGCTAGCCCCAACATCCCCTATACACACTCCTGCTCATCTGCACCTGCCTATAAAGGCCGTCTATACATAAAGATACACAGAGGCATCATTTCCTATAAAACTATTGACATTCTCTAGATTCCTAGCTGAGAAACTTCAGGACCAGTGCTCTTGTATTTCTGATTTTAGACTCAGGCTTTCAAATAAGTAAGTTTAGGTGTATGGCAAAGATTCATATTGGAAACCCTTTCGATTAAGCTGCAGTGCTGCTTTTTTCAGCAAGATGAAGTGGTTGGTACTATACCTATATATTGGCTATCCCTCGATATGAGGATGGTGTCTGCTGTGGGGGGCAATTACTGGTGAGTTCTAAGGTGGCTGAGGAGTGCAATCCATGCTCTGCAAGTTTTTCCACAGATATGGCAAGTGGTGCCTTGCGGGGGAAGGGGGCACAACTATTGGCCAGGATGTTGTGCACTTCCCTTCCTCCTCTGCTGTTTCTCGGTGTTCTGAGCAAAATGGTTCTCTTCAAAGTGGGCTGTGGCTTGATGTACAGTGCAGCGCCATTGAGATCTGTTCTCAGCCAGTATGTCCCAATTTGTCAGGTTGATGCCACCCTTAAGGTATGCTTTCAGGATGTCCTTGTAGCACTTCTTCTGTCCTTCGGGTCTTCTTACCATGACTAAGTTGAGAGAAGAGGACTTGCTTCAGAAGACGAGTGCCAGCCATCTGCATACAGTGGCCAGCCCAGCGGAGTTGATGTTCTGTGATCTTTGCCTCAATGCCGCTTATGTTTGTTGCAGAATGGATACTGGCATTGGAGCAGTGGTCTTCCTATCTCATGTAAAGGATCTTCCTGAAGCAATGCTGAGGAACCATTCCAGACACTTAAGAAGGCTTTGATATGTGACCCATGTCTCACACCCACAGAGGAGCATGGGGATAACCACTACATTGTAGATCAGGATCTTAGTTTCCATCTGCAGATCTCGGTCAGCAAAGACACAGCTAAGCAGCTTCCTGAAGGATATGCTGGCACAGTAAATCCTATGTTCAATTTCTACATCAAGACTGTGACTAACTGGAGGGGTGGCTGCCAAGTTATGAGAAACGCTTGATGTTTTCTAGGGGCTCTCCCCCAGTGGTAATTTGTATGGGGTGGGGGGCAGCTTGTGCTGGGACAGGCTGTTGAACCACCTTGGTCTTCCCAATGTTAAGGGAGAGTCCCATGCTGTGATAGGCACCTGGGAAAAGTTCAAGGGTGGACTGCAGATCGGTCTTGTACACAAGGATAGCAGTCATCAGTGTACTGAAGGTCGGTATCCATCAAGCAATGCTGGAAGGAACACTTCAAGGCTCTACTCAACCATGAATCTGAGGTGTCAGCTGCCACCATGGAGTCCATCCCTCAACACCTCTTGCTGATCCCCTATCCTTCAAGGAAGGCTGGCGTGCCATCATTCAGACCAAGAACAATAAGGCACCAGGCTTAGATGGCATCACTGCAGAGGTCTTCAAAGCTAGGGGAACAGCACTAGAGCAAAACTTTCACTAACTTCTCATCAAAATGTGGGTTAAGGAGGAAGTTCCACCTAGCTAAAAGAATGCCAACATTGTGATCATCTTCAAGAAAGGGGACTATTGAGTGTGTGGGAACTACTGAGGCATTCTCCTCTCTGTTGCTGGGATGGTTCTTACTTGCATCCTTCTGAAATGCCTCCTCCCCCTTGCTGAAGATGTCCTTCCACAATCCCAGTGTGGCTTTAGACTCTCATGAAGTACCACCAGTATGATTTTTGTTGCACAACAGATCCAGGAGAAATGTAAAGAGCAACACCAGGAGCTGCTTATGGCATTCATTGACATAACCAAGGCTTTCAACTCCATCAGTCGTGAAGCCTTATGGCAGGTGCTGCTAGGTTTGGTTGTCCACTGAAGTTCATCAGTGTCCTCAGGCTACTCTGTGACAGGATGATTGCCACAGTCTTTTGCAAGGGATCCATTTACCATCTGTACTGGTGTCAAGCAGAGCTGCATTATTGCCCCAACCCTTTTTTCCATCTATCTTGCTGTGATTTTGATTCTTATCTGTAACCACCTTCCTCCTGGAATTGGGGTTCAGTATCCAATGGATGGTCAGATTTTCAATCTGCGGCCCTGTCACAGCAAAACTGATGTTACCAGGAGTGGCATCACAGACCTTCAGTATGCTGATGACTAGTTGGTACTAAGGATAGGTCTAATCAGACAGTAATTGACATCTTCTTTCATAGGTCATTCATGGGACCTTAAGACCTGTTTTCTACCTCAAATTTCCCTGTGAAAGCAGGATTTCCTTAAGATTAGCTGCAGGAGATAGCGACAAGAATCAACTTGGATCTACTGCTTATTCCTCAGATATTTTGTGTGAACTCTGGGGCAAGCCAGTTCTTTTGCTTTAGTTCTTCAGCTGCTGAAGGAAGGGCAGGGGTGGTGAGGGAGATCTGTCAAAACTGTTGGACT
>NW_017729012.1:207982-223020 GCF_001723915.1 Gavialis gangeticus
CGACAAGAATCAACTTGGATCTACTGCTTATTCCTCAGATATTTTGTGTGAACTCTGGGGCAAGCCAGTTCTTTTGCTTTAGTTCTTCAGCTGCTGAAGGAAGGGCAGGGGTGGTGAGGGAGATCTGTCAAAACTGTTGGACTCAGGAGTGTTCATATCTAGATAAAATACTGGTAAATACTGTACAGAGTGGACAGAAATGAATAATATGAAATAGCATGACCTCAGAAGCAGCACAGCCTTGATGCGATCTGAAGATCTGCTTAATAATTTTAAGTCTTCTGGTACCCTCCTTGATGAAGGATAAAGTCTCAGTGTCTTCCACTGAGGCAATGTTTGCCTTCAAGGGTTTATTAGTGTGGGACAAGATTACGCTCATCATGGGGCTGTGGCACTCTCCTTCCAAGTATGATACCAGTTGGGTGAGGTTCTAGGGCCTGGACAAATGATATGGTAGGTGGAAAGACCGCCTGCTTGTGCTGTTCTTCCTTCTTCATGCCCCACAATCTTTTGGTTCTTCTAGAATGTGGCTACTGCCGTCTTCCCCTGTGCCTAGGTTTTCATTGTCCTTTATAAACTGTGGAGGCAAGAAGGAAACCCAAGCCCCTCAAACCCGATTCTCCCCGGTAGGGTAGGAAGGTACCTAGGAATCTGACCCACGGGGGAAGGCTACCCAGCAAGGGCAAACATGCTTAAGTAGTTAACAGTTGATTCATTGTTAACTCCTAATGCTGGAGCTGATAGCCGTGTTGGGGCCGGCTCCGCGAAGCAGCAGCGGTCGAAGCGACGTGTCTTTCCGAGTGGCTTTAGCGCAGGGGCTCCAGTGCTGGCGGCCGCGTTGAGTCCGGCCGAGACCTCCTGCCCCGTTGTTGCGCGAGAAAGGGCGGCGGGAGCTGGGCGGGCAGGGCAGTCCTGAGCCGACGGGCAGAGAAGAGCCGGTTTCTGCGTTCTCGGCGCCGGGACTCGGAGACAGACACCGCGGAGCATCAGCGCCGCCTCTCACCTGTGTCTCGGCCCCGAGCACGGTGCGCATGGCCGGGCGGGGAGCTCTGGGCCCCGGCCGTCGCTCCCAGGGGCCGCCGGGGCTCCCGGTCCGAGCGCCACTGACGAGCCGCGTCGCCGGGCCGCGGGAGCCAACAGCCAGGGCCTGCGCGCAGGCTTTGCGTCGCGTCCCGTCCCGTCCCGTCCCGTCCCGTCCTGCCGCAGCCGCCCGCGGCCCTGCTGCGCCCGCGCGGGGCGGCGGCGAAGGCTCTGCGGACTCAGGACGCGCTTGGGGCTCGGGGTCGCTCCGGTCGATGTTACTGCCCGCCTCGCACTTGTCACCGCCTTATTGGGCACCTCCCTCCCCGGGCTGCTTCTCGCCCGCAGCCTCGCTCCCCGGGGGCAGGAGCGCGGCCAGGTGAGCGCTTCAGTCCCGCAGCGGCGGCCTAGCGCCCGAGAGGCGCGGGCGCGCCGCGGAAGTGCCCGGTGACAGACAGCGTGTGGAGGTGCCCCCGTGTCCGCGGCCGGGCAGCCTCCCTCCGGGTGTCCCGGGCGCGCCGAGTCAGGGGCTAACAGCTCGTGCGCAAGGGCACAGCCTGCCCGAGATGGAAAAACGATTATTGCAACAAGCACCCGTTTTCTGTTAGTCGGAAAGAAGTTTTCACCTGCAGCCCGGGCAGCCAAACCTGCGGGTCAGGGCCGGCAGGGGGCCCTGTGTGTGACAGGCGGCAGGTCGGGAGGGGGTCCAGCACAGCTGCAGGTAGGTCAGGGTAGGAAAGCAAAACAGCCAATTGGGCAGGGAAGGCAGGGCTGGGAGAAGAAACAGCAACAGACTGGGTATGGGAGGGGGATCAGAGTGGCACCTGGGGAGGGTGCAGAGCTGGGGTAATTTGTGGCACACCTGCCAAAAAAGTTGGCCCTCCACTGAATGATATCCAGATGCACCTGTTTGTTTTTCAGTAATAGCAGAGCAGCATCTGAAAAGTTATAAAACTATATGGGAAGAGGGCAAATCTTGAACTAAAGACTCCATAGAGAAAGAGTCCCCCTTTTCTTTTTACTCAGTAGGAAATAGAACATGGATTTATAATAAATAACACCTTCAACGTTTATTAACATTTTATTCATCATGTCTCTACAAAAATGTATTTGAAAATGTGCCTAAGTAAAACTTACTCCTCTTTTTCCAGATGAAATTGGCCTAAAATACTGTTTTGGGGGAACAAGTCATGGTAAAAAACAAATTTTCCAAGTATCCCCACTTCGGCATATCAATTTGGGAATCAAGGAAAGGATGCCTATAAAAATGTGTATCTTTAAATTAGTACACACTTTAAAAACACATTCATTTAAACAACTGCACAATGGTATACAATGCTGTGCCAGTCAAGTGTGTGTAATTATAGACTCTGCACTTAAAATAGTTTATTGAGAGAATAAATAAGGAATGTTTCCTTTACAATCATTTTTATACCCATACTACAATATTCTTTGGTATGTCAATTTTCTTACTTGGCAACAGTACAAGGCTTCAAAAAAAAAAAAAAAGAAATAGATTACTAGAATTTTGGTTGTAAACTAATTAAAATATTAGCTTGTCTATATTTTTCAAGTTTATATTTTCAAGATGTTAAATTTTAAAATATATAAAAAAAACAATTGCCTGGTTACTCAAAGCTATCCACTAAATTCAGTAAAGTTGGTTGTTCATGTTTGGGTTTTTTTACAAAGGTATTCTGTGTAGTGCTTGGAGTGAAAATAGTTTCCAGCTTGCAGTTTTACAGGCATGGGCCGTTTTCACTTTGCAGGTTTTAGTCCAAGTAATAAAGTTTCTGTAGGGAGGACCTTTTGTCTTTTTAGAGAATACAGAGTGTACTATAAGCAATCCTGAGTGGAGCCATTAACTAATATAAATTATATTAACAGTCTTTTAAGTTGCTGTGTATTACAACCCTTGAGCACAACGTATAAGAATTCTGCATGGAACCTTTGTTTTAAAAATATCCAAATGCGGATAAAATAATGGTAAAACAACATTTAAGTGTTGCTGTCTTCAAAAATTGGAATTGAAACTCTTGGGAGATTCTCCTACTCTCTAAAGGTCTTTAATTTAAGGTCTTTTCAAGGTGATGTGTTGCTTACTGTTGCGTTTCACTGTTTTCAGTGTAAAGGATGTGATTTTATTGGCAAGTACTTTATCAGTGTTTACATTTATTTTTGTTCTCAATTCTTTCTGGCAGATGGCTCAGTGTGTGACCAAGATAGAACTGTCTATATCCTGTGAGAATCTCCTTGACAAAGATGTTGGCTCAAAATCTGACCCTCTGTGCGTCTTACTCCAAAACATAGGAGATGATCAATGGGCAGAGGTAGTAATAATAATAATAATAATAATAATAATTTGTGATTTTTAATTTTCACATTCCTCTAGGGAATGGGACTTAGATTTTTTGGGTTTTTATTTAAATTATTATTATTACAATATGCTGTGCTCTGAGAGATTCCTGTGAGGTGAGCACTTTATATGGTGCTTCATTGGCTTTTTTTCTTTATATTTTACAGTTTCTAATAAAAAAGAAATAGAAAATTGACATAAGTTATTCATTAATACATGAGTAAGAATTGCAGAAAGGCCAGCAGAAGCCTATAGCAGTTGCTAGATTAAGCAGCCTAGATGTTGCATGCTTCCGTTACTGTCATATAGATCTGCAAGAAAATTGGGAGACAGGAAGACAGACTTGTATGTAACATGTGACTATTATGATTACCAGGAATCCTGGTTTTCTCTGTTTAGTAATCCCAAATTCTCTGATAAAAGAAAAAACATCCAAAATTGTTTGATTAAAACCCCCAAAATCTGCATTTTTCCACTTTGATTTGGTTTTTTTTTTATTGTAGGAAATCAGAGCTCCTCCTACCCCTTTCACTCACCAGGACTCAGGTCCCGCTTCAGCTCTTCCCCCTGCTGGTTTGTGGTCCTGAGCAGCCCAACCCATGCCATTGCCCCTCACTCCCAGCCCGCAGCCTCCTGGCCTTGCCCGGTGCCCATCACTCCCAAACCACAGCCCCCCATCCTCCCAGCCCTGCTGATGCACCAGCCTCCTGACCTGCAGCTTCCTGGCCCTGGTGGGGCCCTTCATTCCCAACCCATAGCTCCCCGCCCCTGCTGGTACCCCTCATTCCTGATCTGTGGCCCCCTGTCCCACTGCCAGAGGGTGCCCTCAGCTTCCCCCTGCCCTGGCCAGCCCTGTGAGACCCACAAGGCTACAGTGGAGGAAGGTGGTGGCAGGGGTCCTTCAAGGGTGGCAGGGAACTGTGTTCCTGGGCCACTGGGGACCAATGCCCATGCTTGCAGCTGGAGAACAGTGCCTGAGAGGGAGGGGGGGTGACCTTGGTCAGGCTGCCTGGTGCAGCATGGGAACCCCAGCCTAGGGCAAGGTGTTGCCACTGATATCCCTTACAGCAGCACTGTACCTCGGACCCCCCTGCCCTGCTGCAGGTCTGGTGCCTGAACACCTCTCCCCAGCACTGGCAGGCACCCACAGGCACACAGACTCCCACACACTGCACACGCACACACACTTCACACACCCTCTACACACCCCTGCCACACACACATGCCCCACACAAAGCCACCCAGACAGTCCTCAAGCCCTGACCCTCTAACTCTCTCCTGTTCCATAGACTTACCTGTATCCAGCTGCTAGGGCTGCTCCCACCACCCTGCCTGGAACTCTGCCAGCCTGCAAGGGGAACCTGTGGTTTCCTGCTTCAAAGGGAAAAATCCGCATCTTCCTCCTTCAAAGGGAAGAAAATCCACGTTTTTCTGCATTTTTCCACAGGAAAAGGAAAACCTAGGTCCCTTATGATTACCTAAATTTATCATCTATCTCTCTCTTTCTTCACAGCTGGATCGAACTGAGAGGGTAAAGAACTGCCAAAAACCTGAATTCTCCAAGAAGCTGTTCATTGATTATTACTTTGAGAAAGTACAAAAAATAAAGTTTGGCGTGTATGATATTGATAATAAGTCCTTTGATTTAAATGATGATGATTATCTTGGAGGGACTGAGTGTTCATTGGGACAGGTACTTGTAAAAATACTAGATCAATTAGCATGCAAAATGGGGTTAAATGTATGTTTAATTGTGTAACTGAGAGAAGGAACTGAGGCGTCAAGAGCTTTGTTTGATGTGCTTAAATATTAAAATACCTGCTTCCTTAGGCTAATCTGTTCCATCAAAAAGCAGCATGCCAGCACTAAAGCTGCCCAGAAATACTGATTCTTTGAGTTTGGGCTTCCACAGTTTCCAGCTCTAGGGCAGACAGTCATGCCTTAGCTTCTAAACTCTGCCCTGGAACCCTAAACCTTGAAGATCTTGGTTGTAATAGAGGATCACTGGTGGCTCTGCAGTAGGGAGCCTGGAAGCTCTGAGAACTCTAGCTGGAGCCAGGGCTCTCAGAGCTAACAAGCTCCTCTTTGCAGAGCCATGACTTGTAGTCTGGGTCCTTCAGCAGTCTTCAATACAGGGGCAGCCCTAGCTCCCAAAAGCCTGTTTTGCTCTGTGAAACTAGTGTTCTAATCAATTTCACTAAGGTTAGTGTAGTTTGTGAAACCAAGTGTCAGTTTCACTGTATAGTGGCACAGTTTGAGAAGCTGTGTCATTTTCCAGTGTTTCTGAAACACAGTTTTCCCATTGTTTTCAGTTTGTTTGGAACTTTGAAAATGCCGATTTTGTCTGATTTGTACTGAAATTAAATTTTGCAAACATAAATGTTTTGGACTAGGAATACTGCTATTCAGTCGTCCATAACCATTAAGTTTAGTCTGAGATGGCATAGAGTTCTTCCAGTTCTGGTATTCTAAAAATAATGCCATCAGAAATGTAGTATGTCTTGCTTTCCATTTAGAATATTATTTTCAAATATGCCTTTGGGGCATTTGTACTGCCTGCATCTGACTTCTCTCCTTCAGTATAGGACCTTTTGAGCCATGACCACAGCAGTTTTGTTGCTGGCTCTTATGTCCTCTAAAATGAGATGTCCTGGTTGGTCATCTCTGACTAACTGAAAGATCCATTCAGTTCTTAAACATAAATAACTTTTCTTTGTAGTGTGGTCAAAAACTTTCTTTTAGTGTGAAAATGTCCTGTTATTTGTCTCAACCCAAAGTATTTTGTTGCTTTGTTTTCAAATTGGGTTTTTCTTTTTCTTTTTTACTGTTTTAGCTGAACTTGCAAGTGCCTGTATTCAATTTTGTCAACTGTCTCTTTTTAATTTTTTGACTACATCCATTCAAAATTAAAAATCTCAGGGGAAGTTCTAGAGATTGGCAGGCAAAACTGCTTTGATTTTGAAGAAAATAGGGAAATGCTTGGAACCCTGCTTAGTAGAGCCACATTTGTAATTGTGTAGACATTAAGGATCTGAAGGATGGTTCCTATTAACACCTTCCAACATTGCACCCTCATCTTGTTGCTTGTCCTTCCAGTACAGTTTTATATGTTGCCATCCTCCATGAATTGCATGCTGTAACAATAGAGGTGCATGGAAGAGGAGGCACACATAGGTCTGATCTATAATTACTCTGGTAACAGAAGTTCTGGTGGTAGATAGCAACTGCCACTGCCAGGCCACCAGTCCATATAGGTGCACTAGTGCTTCTGGTAATTCCATTCAGGAACCTTACTACCAGGGTGTGAAGTGCACTGGAATTCTGGCAAGTTACATAGTGCGGCCCAGGCCATTGTTCCTAAAATTCATCCCCCTCCATTCCATCCACTGCAGTGGCAGAGAGGCACAAGTACTGGTGAGGGAAGGAAGGCCTCCCGTTTGCCCTCCCCACCTGTGCTGCCTCCATGCTGCTGCCCAACCTTCCTCACCACTTACTTTATCCAGTGGCTCTGGATTCAGCTCCAGCCTAGGGTACAGAGCACATGATGGCTCCAGTCCTGGCCAGGGAGCTGCAGTGGCAGCAGCTTCGGCCCTGGCTAAGCAGCAGCCCTGACCCATTCTCCCATGTGATTCTTTGACCCATGCTGCTGCCCAATTCCCAGGCCTGTGCCCCTGGCCCCGTCCCTGCCACAGCTGCTGCTGACTCCATGATTGCTCACTCCAGGCAGCAGCAAGGGTGGTACCTCTGGCTCCAGCCCTATGATAGGCTCCAGCTCATTGGCCTGGGGTAGAGGAACAACCACTTGCCCTAGGTTAGTATTTAAATCCAAGACATTCCACCCCCTCCCATGTTGAATAGGGATTCACATAAATATGGTAGGTATTCACATAAATCTGGTATCTTCCCACATCTAAAATTTCTTGAAAACTTATTGTAAAATCTCTTTTGGTGTCAATGGGAGGCAAAAATTAGAGGTGAAGGATTAAATTGGGATCTTGCCAATAGATATTAGAACTGGAATACAGAAACCTCATAATGCAAAGTTTTATAATAAAATTTTTGAAAGGACTCAAGGCATTTAGAAGCTTTATCATATGGAAGTCAGGCTTTGAAGTCGAGTAATTTTGAGAATTTTACCCTTGGATTGAAACCATGTTAACTCCATATTTCTGTATGACTGTCATTTGGCTTTAGATTGTGTCAAGTAAAAGACTCACTCGACCTTTGGAATTAAAAAAAGGAAAACCAGCTGGTAAAGGCACCATTATGGTAAATATCATCATCTTTTCTTTGTGTGTAGACTTATTTTACTGCTTACTTTCACTTAAATTGATTTGAACAAATTAATCTGAAAATTCCAGCATTCATATTAGCATTGCTAAACTGCATCACTTGAATTACCTGTAGTGTTCAAGCGAAGTGGCTGTTTGAGATATATTATGCAAAGTCCTTTTCATGTGCATTAGTAATCAATTTGCCTTTAAATTCCTATAATACAGATTTCAGCAGCAGAGATTAAGGACACCAGAGTTGTAAATCTTGAGATTGAAGCACGGAGTTTGGACAAAAAGGTAATGACTCATATGCAGTCTTACATATTTTAATAGATACAGTTAGGACTTGCAATGAGGTGGAATTTAGGCCTCCTGTGTACAAGTTTGTGTTCAGATACTGGTTATAAACAGGAATATGACCCAGCTGTGCAGGGCAGGTGGTGGTGATGCTGGGAGAGGTGGTTCTGGGGAATTTTGGGGTGGCTGTAGCCTCCCGCATAGCACCACCCCTGCTCGGGGCACTCTGCTCTGCTGCCTTTCCCTGAGGAGCCCTGCACTGACCACACATCCCCTGCCCACCCCGCAGCAGGGGGCTCCCAAGGGAAAGGCAGCAGAGCAGATTGCCCCAAGCAGGAGCGATGCTAGAGGAGCACTTGGGGGCCTATAGCCACCCCAAAATTTCCCATAGCCACCCCTCCCAGTGCCGCTGCTGCCCACCCCACACAGAGAAACCTGCCCTACCCCCACCTGCTCTGAGCCCAGCCCCCCAACTGGGAAGAGCCTGGCACAGCCCCTGGCCCCAAGCCCACAGCAGGCAGCCCACTCTCATCCCTCGCAGAAATCCTGGGGGGGGCACATGCCCCTGATGCTTCCCCTGGGGGTGCGCTCAGCGGTAGCCAACCCCCCCCGATGAACCACCCACTGCTCCATCCTGCTTCCAGCCCCAGGGTTCTCTTCACCACCCCAGCTGGGCAGCGCCTGCTCCTGCCCCTGCCCCACTCCTTTCCTTACCATGAGGGCCTTCATCAGCCCCCCCACGCCTCTTCCCCCTGACAGACTTACCGGCAGGACACTGCTCTCCAAGTTTCTGGGCCGCATTCTTGGCCTCATGCATGGATGTAGTCTTTCTAGACTTCAGCAAGGCCTTTGACACCATCTCCCACCCCATCCTCATTAAAAAGTAGGCGACTGTGGCATTGATGCGTACACAGTCAGATGGATTGCAGATTGGCTGAAGGGTTGTACTCAGAGGGTGGTGGTGGACGGGTCATATTCGACCTGGGGGGAAGTGGGCAGTGGAGTCCCCCAGGGCTCGGTCCTGGGACCTGCGCTGTTCAATTTCTTCATCAGCGATTTAGACAATGGGGTGAAGTACAACCTGTTTAAATTTGCTGATGATACCAAAATTTGGGGTGAGGTGAGCACGCTAGTAGGGAGGGAAAGATTGCAACAAGACCTGGATAGGTTACAGGAGTGGGCTGACATAAACAGGATGCGTTTCAATACTGACAAGTGCAGGGTGCTGCACTTAGGCAGTAAAAACCAGCAGCACACTTATAGAATGGGAAACCCCCTTCTTGAGAGCACGGAGGCAGAAAGGGATCTTGGAGTCATTATTGACTCCAAGATGAACATGGGCCGACAATGCGAGGTCACGGTTGGCAGGGCTAACCAGACCTTGTCGTGCATCCACAGGTGAATCTCAAGTAGGGCCAAGGAGGTGATCCTCCCCCTCTACACAACACTGGTCAGGCCACAGCTGGAGTACTGCGTCCAGTTCTGTGCGCCCCATTTCAGGAGGGATGTGGACAACATTGAAAGGGTCCAGAGGAGGGCCACCCGCATGATCCGGGGACTACAGGGCAGACCCTACATTGAAAGGCTGCAGGACCTAAATCTGTTCAGCCTTCACAAGAGAAGGCTGAGGGGGGACCTGGTGACTGTCTGTAAACTCACTAGGGGGGACCAGAAGGGTTTAGGGGAGACACTGTTTCCCCTAGCCCCCCCTGGCATGACAAGGAACAATGGACACAAAATATTAGAGAGTAGGTTTAGATTAGACATCCGCAAGAACTACTTCACAGTTAGGGTGGCTAGGAGCTGGAACCAACTTCCTAGGGAAGTGGTGCTGGCTCCTACTGTGGGGATCTTTAAGAAGAGGCTTGATGACTACCTGGCTGGACTCATTTGAGTCCAGTCTTTTCTCCCGCCCAGGCGGGGGGTCGGACCTGAAGATCTATAAGGTCCCTTCCGACCCTACTTCTATGATTCTATGCTGCAGCTGCGCACATGCATGCAGCATTTATTGGTAACGTTATTGGCCAAAAAAAGCCGGCTGCCAGTAATGTTAATTTTCCTGTTATCAGTGCTGATCTGATATGTAACTGATAAATCAGTGCACCTTTATTAAAAACCATTGCGTAATCTATTAAAACTTGCTTAACAGGCATATCTCAAGTAGATTTGGTGCAGTATGTAGCTTCTTGCTGGTCTTGGCAGGAAAAGGAATGTTGGTTCATTTATAACTATTTGTTATAATTGAAAGCATTTATAGTGCAATTAAAGTGTTTCTTGTTCCATAAGTAGTAGTCTCCCCATATGTTAAAGTGAATAAATGACATGATAATATACCAAACAAGCCCCAAAGATGTTCCACATTTGTGGCCCATTTGTATTGCACCTTAAATTGAACATGTGGCATATTGGGGCTAATCCTTGATAGTTCCTTACCTGATGCTCAGCTGGGTGTCAGGACCCAGCATTGGTCAGCCCCAGGGTCTGGGACAAGCTGCCTCTGGTGTGATCAGTGGGGTTGAGTTGGGGGCACCCTAGGGTCCTGGATGCAGCTGCTCCCCACCTAGTCCCTAGAGGCAGATGAGGGGTGGCTGCCATAAGCCCAGCTTTGGGTCATCTAACCCAACCCCCTGCTCAGGACAGGATCATCCCTATCTAAACCATTCTAGACCAGCGTTTGGCTTAACCAGTTCATAAAATTGTATGAGCAACTGTCTAGTAGAAATACCAGGCATTATGCCTGTGGAAACATCAAAAAACAGTCTAACTTGTCACAAGTAAAGTAGGGGGACAAAGGAACTGTCAATATCTTGTCACTGCAAAGGTAGGAAGTAGGTTGTTAAAATACTTGAGCAAAGTTGCAATAGTCCAGGCTATAGAGGAGGAGGTTGCATAAGTCAAGGTGCTAGATAGGGGCCTGGACAAGAGTTTAATAGGGGTGCACCAATAAAGATTTTCTTGGCCAATACTGATACCCAATTATTAACCAGCTATATCTGATAACTGATTTACAGCAATGCATCCGGGCAGTGTGGAGAACAGCTCCCTGCAGGTATATCTGTGGAGGGGAAGGGGCATGGAGTGGTGAGAAGATCAAGGCCCCCATGTTGAGGGATAGAGTGGGACAGGGGCTGGCGCTGGGGGCACTGCTCAGCCAGGGTGCTGCATGTGTCACAGGGCTGAGGTGGGGAGCAGGATAGAGCCACAGACAGCTCGTACAGGCAATCAGTGTCCTGGCACTTAAAAATGGCAGCAGGGCACTTTAACTAAAGTTCATTGAATGAGCTATAGTTTAAGTGCTGCCGCCACCACCATTTTTAAGCCCAAGGATGTTTTTAAGTGGAGCAGAGCTGAGTGGGGCAAGGCTGAATGCAGACTGCCCAGTGTGGGCTCAGGGCTTTCTGCTCTGCTGCCTTTGCCCCAGGGGCCCCATGCCAGCTGTGCATCCCCTGCCTGCCTGGCAGCAAGAGGCACAACTTGCTGCCCCCCATGTGGCCAGTGTGGGGCTCCCAAGAGAAAGGCAGCTGAGTGGAGAGCTCTGAGCCAGCAGCCTGCATCCACCCCATGCACAAATCTAGAGGGGCACATGCCCCCCCACCCATGCCTCCTCCAGGGGGTGTGCGCAGTGGCAGGGAGCTGCCCTCCTCTCCCCCCACCCCGGGGAGCTGACCTCCTCTCCCCCGCTCCCTGGACAAGCTGCTCGTGGCTCCATCCTACTCCCTGCCCTGGCCTTGGATCCCTTGCACCGCCCTTGCTGAGTAACGCCCCTAGCCCCTGCCCCACTCACTCCCTCACCATGAGGGCCTCAATCTTCCTCCCACATACCCCTTCCCCTCCACAGATGTACCTGCAAGGAGCTGCTCTCCACACTGCCTGGCTTCATTCCTGGCCACATGCATGTGCGCACCCCCTGCATTTTGCTCCCTGCAGCCCCAAGCAGGACTGCCCTTGCTGCCCACCTGCAACGGAAAGTCTGCCATTTCCTGAGGAAACCCAAGCATATGGGGGCCCCAGCCCCATTGGTGAGAGAGAACTCAGGCGTCTGGGGGCCCTGGCCAGAAGGCATAATTAATTATATTCATCAGTGAACATTATTGGCTACACCAGCCAAGGAAAGCCGATAATGTAAATTTCCCTTTTGTCAGTGGTGATATGCAGATCTTTGAAATGTTGTCCCAAGCCAGAGATTCCCAACCAGGGTATCAGTACCATGGGATCCTTTTAAGTGTGCCACTTGTGCATGATTCGCAAAATCAATGCAGAGATTTCAAATAGGAATCCATAGTGGCAAAGCCATTTTGAGCTGTTGTGGTCTTTCTGAGATCTTTGCATCAGACAAATTGCTCTATTATCTTTCTGTTATCAAAAGTGAATGAAAGCTAAGAGCTGGCATTTTCTGAGGGGTGATAAGGCACTGAGTTGAGATGACAGCTAGCATGTAAGCTTAAAGGGCATGAGGAAGAGTCTGTTGGAATCTGTTGTATTTGATGTTTCTGAAAATTCAGCAAACGGAAAAAGAGGAAAACAAAAGACATTTTTAAAAAGTGGGGGTAACATAGTGTATATGTTTATAGCAGTTACTTTATCATAGTCCTTCATTAGTTGGGTAAAGCTTGAGGGGTTGATTACTACAACTGTGTTGCTGTTTACAGGATTTCTTGGGCAAATCAGATCCATTTTTGGAGTTTTACAAACAGAGTGACAGTGGACCATGGCAGCTTGTTTACAGATCAGAGGTAGAACTTTTACAGTGATCCAAAGATTTCTTGCATTTTTCAGTTGTTTTCATTGCATGTAATGAAAGAATAATGTGTGTGATTATAAGGGATCAGAATATTGCTGTGTATTTAGAGAAGTTGGTTTTAACTAAATTAATGCTAATTTGCACTTCAAATAGCATGTTTTGTCTGCAAGGTTTCCAAAATATTTTCCAGATAAAGCCCAGGAGAGTTATGATCTATGACACTTTTCAACAGTGGAAAATCTTTAAGAGCCGTAAGTTAGGACTTTGTTTACTGTGAAAAAAGCACGACATTCCCTAACACAGCATTGATTTAATGCTGACTTAGAAGAAAAAGTGGCACCTACTGAGCTATAGATTCTTATTTCCTGAAATACTTTATGTTTTACTTTATTTCTCTTTCAGGTATTAATTAGGTCCAGCTTTTGTTGGTATGTAAAATCATCTGATAGGTTCATAGCCCGAGATGCTTATGCCCATTGCTCAAATTGCCTCCAGTAGGTTTACACCACTAGTTCAGAAACCTTGGTTCTTACATTCTTAAATTTTTTAATGTTTTCCATGAGACATCTGTCATATAAGATAATTAATAATATTTTTTTCCTTGAAGGTGATTAAGAACAATACAAATCCATGCTGGAGGAGGTTTAGTGTTCCCTTGCATACATTCTGTGGTGGGGACTTCAGCAAGCCAATCAAGGTAAACTCCATGACAACTCTTGAATGACTAAGCTTACTTTTCTTAGTCCTTTGCTATTGGAAGTCCCAGTCTCCAGGTTTATATTATCTGTTTGGTTATTTATAACAGTTCTTTACAATCTTAAATATTAGCAAGTTACCATATTTCTATTAAATACAAAAACTTTGTTAATATAATATGAGCTGTCAAATTTAAATCAAGAAATGCAAAAGAGAGTTTCTGTTACTTTTTAATGACAGTTCTATGGCAAGAATTAGCAGGTATTTTAATAATTTTTGCACTGTGCTCATATGAATTTTTAATAGATTGTACATTTTATTTTCCTACCCACTTCTATTTAAAAAGTAATGGACATGCTCATCAGTGCTGAAACTAGTACGATTGATGGTGATGAAGAATGAACCTTAGTGCCATCTTCAGTTTAATCCATTTGTATAGATAAGGGATCTTTCCTTATTGCCACCTTGAGTTGGTGTTCTTCTGATTTGGTTTTGAGTCTAGATTCTGCCCTAGAGGTCCTACATATAATAAATTACTTCTTTCTGACTTAGAGCTATTAACAGGTCACCACTTACTGTGGCAGTTTTCTGTATCTCAAAATATATGACAGTTATATGTACTTAATTCATTGAAATCTGTTTTCTTACATGGAAGTCAACAACATCCCTCTTCCACATTAAATGCCTTCAAAGACACATGCTGTTCTAGTTAAACTAGGCCGTTATCCTGTCAACAACTCCCCAACAATTTTTTCCTGTTTCATCTTTTCCAAGTGGAAACCTCATTGTGGGAATCTTTTATTAAAGGTTTAACAAAAAAGCATTCATGCTTTTCTGTGTGCATGTGTATCAGGATAAATTCAAAGAATTCTTGAGATTTGTTAATTTTTAAATAAACGTTCAAATGTGGCCTGGGGTGTTAAGTACGTGATAAAAAATTTAAAGTGATAACTTCATGGGATTCATTACTGGGAAAATGACTAAAACTTAAAATGACTCCTCTTGGTCTAGGAGAGCAGATATGATGAGGCTATTTGAAAGGTGTTTGTGTTTGCCCAGTTGAAAATAATTTTTTAAAATTTTCTGTGCTTTGTAAGTAGGGAATAGTTTTAGGTATTTTGTGACATGAGAGAGTAGGGGGTTATTATGCTGACAGCTTCATTTTACAGTGGTAGTTCATGTTCACTTCGGCACAAATACATTTTAATAATAATGCTTTTCACTAAGTGCTACAGAGCTCAAAATATGTAGACACTTAGTCCTCCTCACACACTTGGGAAGCAGGGAAGTAGTATTCTCTGCTTACAAATAGGGAAGTGAGTCAGAGGTGATTCTGGGTGTAGGAAAGAAATAACAATTGAAATGTTTCAAAGGGACAGCTATACAAATGTATGTGCCTTTTGAAAACTTTCAAGAGTAGCTGAAGAATGCAAGAGTACCTCTTTAAATGAACTGATATTTTGAAGCATTTAACTTTTTATTACTTGTGCATAGGGACTGGGGGGAAGACCCTGCCAGCTCTCCAGCTGCTGGGTTCCACTCTGGGTCCTAGGGCACTGCTAGGTGCCTACTAGGACCCCTGTCTATGTCAGACCCTCAATTACCCCTGCTGCTACTGGAGCTAGAGCTGGACTTACTTACCCTCTTTCCCCAC
>NW_017729012.1:228020-230018 GCF_001723915.1 Gavialis gangeticus
CTAGGGCACTGCTAGGTGCCTACTAGGCCCCCTGTCTATGTCAGACCCTCAATTACCCCTGCTGCTACTGGAGCTAGAGCTGGACTTACTTACCCTCTTTCCCCACTTCCCTCCCTGTTGCCAGACCCCTGCTAATTCCTATGGTCTCCTCTCTCCATTCCCCAGCTGAAACAATTCCTCTGATTTGGAAAAATTGATTTATTATTTTTAATCTGCATCCTAGGTTGGAATATAGGAGTATTTTAGTAGCATTCATATAAAATGTTATCAAGCTGGAATTTTCTGAGGACGTGGAGAGAAAATTTTATGGGATAGTTATGGTGTCAAGTCCCTTGGTTTAAATATTTGTACATCATCGTAGGACAGTTGTTTGGCAAGAACTGCTTCATTTTGAATTAACTTTGCATCAAGTTTTTGGTTTGCAGACCCCGATCTGTTTATGTAGTGAGGGGGATCATGGCCATTTCTAAGAATGCATGAAGCATAACAATCAGTCAACGTGGGCTCCGTTTTGAACTTCTTAATATATTAACATAGTTACTCAAAGATCTCATGTGGATGTAAAAGTCAGCTTGTTTGGTTTGGCTTCTTAAAATGTAGCTTTGTAAATCTTAAGGATATTTTTGAAAAAGTGTTTAACCAAAGTTAAGATAAACCATAAATCTTGGTTTACACAGATTACCACTGACATATTTGCTAATATTTCACTATATTTTTCATATGCTGCAACTACTGCTTTTTTGCATTATGATGTAGCGATTGGTCTTGAAGTTTTTTGTTTTCATGTTTTTAAAATACAGGTTTCCCTTGCCAGCTGCTGGGGTTAGGTTCCTGAAAGTTCCTGTGGTTGGCAAAACTGTGGTTGGCAAGACAAATGGCTTATGGGGAAAATGGTAGGTGGCGAGCTGATGCGCAGCCACGGAAAAACATGGTTACTCAAAACTATACCATGGTAGCCAAAATGGTATATAGAATATTAAGCATGAATAGTCAAAACTGTGGTTAGCAAAACCATGGTTGGCAAGGAAAACTTGTACAGTAATCTTGTGACAAAATAATGTCCTTGACTCTTTTTCTCTCTTTTTTTTTAAACTGACACAGCTGTCTTCTCTACAGAAGTTCTTTCTTTGGAAATATTTTGGTATATAAACATGAGATTTAAAAAAACCAAAATAGCTAATTCATCTGCTTACTGATAAAACTCAAACAAAATTCTCTCCTTTCTGTGAGTTTTGATCAGGTTTTCATTTTTGGCAGGGAAAGGGATTCTTTATTTACTTTGAGTACCTCTTGGTTCCTATTGGACAAATGCAGTGTAGTATTTGCTGACAATCTTGGCAATTTGAACTGTACTCTTATTATATTGCTGAGCATTTGATTCCACTGTAAAGAGCAAGTTTTAGAGGGATTGCCTACATAGACTGTGCAGTGATTCCCTACATATGGCAATCACTACATAGTAGTTTAGGATCTGATTTTGTAGTGCACCATGGGTGACTGGTGCCACCTTCATTACGGGGGCACATGCCCCCCAGTGACCAGTCAGCGACTGCGGGGGGTCCCCGCCTGGCGCTCACGGGGGGGGCACTGGCGTTCCTGTCTACCCCCCTGCCCTGAGCAGCAAGCGCAGCCTGTCAAGGGGTTCATGTGCACCCCTGTGTACCCCCTACATATCGCCACTATAGTGCACTACCTACTCTGCACTATCTGTGTGAAGACTGTAAGGCCACTAAATACAGGACAGTTTACTTCACTTTTGAAATTAGAATTGGTACCTTGCATGAAGCCATTTTTAAGGTCAGAACCTATTCTTCATGTTGATCATCCAGGTGATATTCAGGTGTCTTCTGAGGCACAGTTGTACTGCTAGCCAGTGCATCCACAGGTGGTGAATAGTGGAATGACCTTCAGGGAAGGTTAGCTGTGAAATAAGCAGGGGTAATTCTCATGAATAAGCAGTTGCGGAACAAATAGTGGCAGCACCATCAGGATGTAGTG
>NW_017729012.1:235018-235900 GCF_001723915.1 Gavialis gangeticus
ACAGGTTTCCCTTGCCAGCTGCTGGGGTTAGGTTCCTGAAAGTTCCTGTGGTTGGCAAAACTGTGGTTGGCAAGACAAATGGCTTATGGGGAAAATGGTAGGTGGCGAGCTGATGCGCAGCCACGGAAAAACATGGTTACTCAAAACTATACCATGGTAGCCAAAATGGTATATAGAATATTAAGCATGGAAAACTGTGGCTGGCAAGGGAAACCTGCACTGGCAGGGTGGTGGGCTTGGAAAAGTGTATTGGTGTCCCCTATGATGTATTTTGCTGGAAGGATGTAGCTGACAGGAGTCTTTTAACCTTTTCTAGACTTCAGTCTGTTGTCCCTTTTCTTTTTCCAGAGGCAAAGGAGAGTCCAAAGCAAAGCTGAAGAGGTCCCAGAGTTTTGGGGTCGCCAGTGCAAGCAGCATTAAGCAAATTCTTTTGGATTGGTGTCGCTCAAAAACCATAGGATACAAGGTGAGGAGACCCTGTCCCTTTCTGAGCTTTTCCTTCCAAATTCCTCACAAATATTTTTTAGAGAAACTGTACTGAAAAATTTGCATTCTGCTGTTATTGAAAAGCAATCTAAAACACTCCAAGCAATTGCTTATATTCATTCCAAGACTTCAAGGCCCTAAGAAAATGCAGTTTGATGTGTGTTGCTACATGTATACTGCACGTGCAAAAGTAAGTGCACATGAGCAATTCCATTGAAGTTAATGAGACTTTTCACATAAGAGCAAAAGTGAATGCTTAAGTGCCTTGCTAGATGGAGCACTTTATAGGTGTACAGTCTTTACGTTGCATTAGTGCATTTTCTCTTCATTACAGGGTTTGAGTGCATGTACCTTATGTATGGATGACATCTGAATAGGGATGGAGATTGCTCTGTG
>NW_017729012.1:235953-239342 GCF_001723915.1 Gavialis gangeticus
ACATATCGCCACTATAGTGCACTACCTACTCTGCACTATCTGTGTGAAGACTGTAAGGCCACTAAATACAGGACAGTTTACTTCACTTTTGAAATTAGAATTGGTACCTTGCATGAAGCCATTTTTAAGGTCAGAACCTATTCTTCATGTTGATCATCCAGGTGATATTCAGGTGTCTTCTGAGGCACAGTTGTACTGCTAGCCAGTGCATCCACAGGTGGTGAATAGTGGAATGACCTTCAGGGAAGGTTAGCTGTGAAATAAGCAGGGGTAATTCTCATGAATAAGCAGTTGCGGAACAAATAGTGGCAGCACCATCAGGATGTAGTGAGGACAGCAGATGGCAATGCTTTCCCTCCTGAAAAGCTACATATATCCTTTGACTGTGCTGTGACATGATGTGAGTACAGGTTGCCACTATAATAAGCCTGCTCAGGCCCCAGGTATGGGTCTACAAGTTCTCAATGGCAGAGCAGGCAGAAGATGTTAGAAACTCAGTGGCTGTGAAGGCAGATGAATGCTGCAGCAGAATGAGATCCCCAGTTGTCTTGCCATGGGATCAAGGTCACATTCTGTCAAGAGCCATGTGGAAGCTGATGTGCAGCACCTTCTCCACAATAAGAAAGTCACACACAGGTGTCTTTTATGAAATCATGGAAGACAATCATCCTTGACTGCCAAAGAAGATTCAGGTGTTAGTGTGATCCTATCCCATAATGCTTGAGTCCTGAAAAATGGTTAAATGCAAAATGTGAGTAGATCTTGCTAGTTCCCACTTGCTGCTTTTTATGATTTAGTGTTAAAGTTAAAATGATGTACTACAAAAGTGAATATTTTAATGGTTTTTAAGGCATTCAAACATGGAGGGATAGGATTTTTGTTAGCCACCACTAATCAGACTTTTACGCACTGGAAACTGAGGCTGAGCACACTTGTAAATTCACACACCTTTGTATTGCACACACTGTATTCCTCAGGTAAAGCAGACCTAAGATGATTTCCTTTAAATCATTAGAATAGCTTAGTAGTGTTTTGTCTCCAACTCCCCACCCTAATAGCTGGTATGAGCATGCTATGAAAAGGAGTGAATGAGTTGTAATTACTCCCTGCATTCCTTTTTTGTCCAGATATAGAGCAGATGGGAGTGGCTTTCTGGTTAGAGAAGTTGTGTTGTCAAACGCTCAGATTGCAGGTCAGATCTGATCTGTGTGTTATAACAAAGGTCCCCAGAGTATATTCAGATTTTGCAGAATCTCAGTTTACATCTTCAAAGTGTCTTTCATGGCTGTGAAAATAATTTTCCTGATATGAAGTGTTAACCTAGGAGTGCGCAAAATATGGCCCATGGTCCATATCTAGCCTGCCAATTGATTCTGTCCAGCCCACAGGGAACTTTTGGGGAGACCTGTATCACCTTAATTAGCATACATGTTATTTTGATTAAGTGTGGAGATGACATGAAGGATGGAAAACTGCATGTGGCCTTTCTAGCTACTTGGTGGTGGAAGCAGTTCCTTGAAATTGAGGATGATGTCTGTCATGTTTGATGGGTCCTCAGGTGACTGAGGAGCCCGATTCTGGATGCACACATTCTTCGGCAATGGGGGCATGTTGTTGCATAGGGGAGTGGGATTCGCAGCCCCAGATTGATCTCCTTCCTCCACTGCCTTTGTTCCACATCAGCATCGAGTCACTGGGCCTCGAAGTGGCACACACCTTGGCGGACTAGGTGGCACCACATCGAACGGTCAGCAGCTTGCTCTTCCCAGCCATTGGTGTTGATGTCACTGTGCTAGAGGGCAACCTTGAGTGTGTGTCTTTGTACCATTTCCCTTGGCCGTCCTTTAAATGTTGACCAACGAAGAGCTGGAAGAAGAGAATCTGGCGAGGGAGGCGGTTCTCAGACATCAGTTCTATGCCTGCACTTGTCCAGTGGAGGGCAGCAGGGCCCAATGCTTCACCCCTGCCCTTGACCGCAGGAGGGCAGCAGAGCTCCAGGTGTGGTCTGCAGCAGCCACGTGCAGTGGCAGGAAGAGTATGGACAGAGCTGGCAAAGCAACCAAGAAACGTCCCACAGGGAAATAAGTGGCAACCCTGCTGCACACAGCCCCTGTCCACTCTCCTCTAACCTCCCATGAGCACTGGAGGTCAGGGCCAAGCAGCAGATGGATATGGGCCTGTGCTCCACAGAGCTGGTGCCAACAGGATGCTGCTCCATGCTGCCTGCCTTTGACCCCACTGCTTGCCTTGCGCCCATGTGGTTTTGCCACTTCCAGGCAACCCATGGTGGCCATGCTGCACTCCAGGCAGTGGTGGACATGGCGCAGCCTCACTCTGTAGCAGAGGGCACAGCACGGCCTGCACCAGGTCAGTGGTGGCACAACTGGAGGGGGAGGTGTGGGGAGCACAGGCAGGACCCAGCACTGGGCACTGCCACAGCATTGGGCAGTGGAGGGGGAGTTGTGTGGAAACTGGCAATGTGATTGTATGTGGTGATTTGAGAAATGTTTTGTGGAAATGTTTATGAAAATAGGATATTTGGAAAATTGTATGGTAATTTTAGAACTTTTTCTGAAAATGTGTGGAAATGAGATTTATATGGAAAACTGGTAATTGTGTGTTGTAATTTGGGAACTTTTTCTGGAATTATGTGTAGAAATATGGTGATATTGTGCAGAAAGCTGGTTATAACATTTATAGTATAAAGTTTATATTATAAAAGCCATAACAATTTTTAAGTATAGCTGTTGTTAAACACCATTAATTTTATGTGTGCAACCCTCAACAGCTCACCAAAACTTATCAAGTAGGCCTCCAGCCCAACTAATTGCCCACCCCTTTATTAAACCCAACAAAGTTTGGGTTTTTTTGGCTCAGAGGTGAGATCTCCGTTATTTTTTCTGGCTGGTCATTCGGGTTTTTTTTATGTTGATTTAAATGTCAGTACAGGCAGTCCTCGGCTTACAACTTTTGGAGTTACAACAAACGGTACTTACAACCTTTATAAATTTACACCCTGCTTTGCGGTTCCAACGCAGGTCTTGACTTTATGATGCTTGACACAGCTGCGTCCAGCTGGTAAGTCAGTTGTGGTGGAAGGGGAAGAGGTGTGGTGGGGTAGATTAGCACCCCCTCAGTGAGGAAGGGATTCAGGCTGGGACTGGGGTAAATGCTGCCCAGCTGGGGTGAAAGGGGCCGCAGGGAGGTGGAGGGGTAGCTCCCTCCACTGTGTGTCGCTGGTCTGGGAGGACATGGTGGGGCATGTGCCCCTAGATCTGCGCAGGGCAGGTGGAGCCAGGGCTGCATCGGGCTGGCAGTGGGGGCGGGGGGGGTACGGTGAATTTTCAGGTGGCTGAAGCCCCCACATAGCCCCCACCCTGCCCCGATCT
>NW_017729012.1:239539-249521 GCF_001723915.1 Gavialis gangeticus
CCCTGCCCCGATCTGGGGGCACCCCCCACATGCTCTGCCGCTGCCGCCACTCACCCAGCCAGGGCAGGGCAGGGCAGGGCAGGGCAGGGCAGGGGGATGCAGGACGAAGCTGCAGGTTGTCCAGGAGGCATGGGGAGGCCAGGGCAGCTCCTGCCGCTGCTTGTCCAGAGGCAGCGCAGCAGCTGCGCTCGCCTGGCTCTGCCTGGGCAAGCAGCAGGAAGGCATAGCCCCTGTTCCCAGAGCCTTCTGCTGCCTGCCTGGAGCATATCCCAGCGCAGCCTCGGCCCTGCCCACCCCATGCAGATCCAGGGGCACAAGCCTGTTTCCCCATGTCCTCCTGGCAGCACGCAGCACCAGGAGCTGCCCCCCACCTCGGCTGGGCAGCGCTTGCCCCAGCCCCAATCCTTCCCTTGCTGTAAAGGTGTTGATCTGCACCCCCTCATGCCCCTTCCCTCCCCCCCAGCACAACAGACTTACCAGCTGGTCGTAAAGGGACCAATCCCCCGTTTATAACGTTCCTGTGGGAAAATTGGTTCCGAGTTACAACGTTTCAATTTAAGATGCAGTTTTCAGGAATCAGTTGCTTCATAAGTCTGAGGACTGCCAGTATTAACTATTACCTGGTGGTTTTCACCAACTAGTGGATTGATGGAAGAGATGTAATGAAGCTCAAAGTGGAAACTGGAGTTTACTAGAGGATGGAAATAAAAAGAAGGGAGGAAAATAGAAAAAG
Source organism: Gavialis gangeticus (assembly GCF_001723915.1). NCBI lineage: Eukaryota > Metazoa > Chordata > Crocodylia > Gavialidae > Gavialis > Gavialis gangeticus. The sequence goes on from NW_017729012.1 coordinate 240,273, forward strand.
AGGATGAGGGAAGGAATAGAAATAATGGGAAGAAATAGCTATGGTCATGTAAGTGAGCATGTTTTCACACTCAGGAGGCTGAGTGAGAAAATTTGATTCTTAACGGAACTAGTATTTGTTATATGAAGGCAATATTTTACCCTGATTTTTTTTTTTACCCTAGATTTCCCACTGACTTATGGAAAATCTGTAGTAGTCCTGAATGTGCACTTTGCTTTCTGGACTATAATGTGGAATTTGGCCTCTCCAAAGAGTTTGACGTCCTCATTCAGAGTAGCGGTGTTCACAGTTTGACCCATAGGTCAAATGAATAGTGTGGGGCTGATCCCTGAGCTGGATCGAGTTCCATGCTGCCCCCTCTTGGCCCCTGTGCACCATCTCTGCCCAGTCCCCCCACACAAAGATCAAGCACTGTGCACCTGGTCATGTGCATGTGGTCATGGCCCACAGGGTTCTCCACAGATCTGTGTGGGGGCGGGGCCCAAAGGGCAGATAAGGCACTAGGAGCTGGATCTGGCTTACAGGATGGGGCTGAGCAGCCCTGATCTAGAATGTTTAGTGGAAGGCCCTGAGAGAGAATGTTTGGAAAATCTGAGGTTGATGGAAGGCTATTGTGGTGGTATTCATTCTGAGTTACTAAAGCCAGACCCTAGAAGGATGATAGGTTTATAATTCTAAGTGGACTTTGTTTTAGAGCAGAAGGGAAAAGCTTCTGATTATATGTATTGCTTTTTAATTGTTTACAATTCAGTTACTTGCATTCTGAGATCTTAATAAGTAGAAAGTGTGTTTTGTGGGTGTGTATGGCATGCTTACTGTTCCTTTCCTCTAATCTAGTTGTGTTTTGTGTACAAAATTAAACTCCCATTTTATACTTCTGGACTTGCATAATAATATTCAGTTCTACATCCTATCACATTTAATCAAGGAGAGATTTTGGATGAAGGAAATTTTCTGCTTTCTGTATGATTTGTGTATTGCCTCTTGTTTCTTTCCTTTCAGGTACATTGTACAGATTATGATAGTGATGGCTCACATGACTTGATAGGGAGTTTTGAAACTAACCTGTCTCAGCTGCAGAAAGCATATGATGGTTCTTTGGTAAGCTGTTTCTTTCTCCCCTTTTATTCAGCTGTTTGAGAGGGATTGTATAATCTTGCAATACAGATTTTCTGCTCCCCATTCTATTGTAACTGTGTTTGTCTTGTACCTTGTATAGTACTAAACACATTTCAGCAAAAAGTTCTTCACCCAGAAAAAACTGATTTGTTACTTCTCCTGGTTCTGAAGTTCTGTGGTGCCATGTTTTCAGCAGCTTTGCTTTCTTCTGTTTCTGCCAAGTTGGGTGAAAGCAGAGCAGTTTTCTGTCTCTTGTTCTCACGCCTTCAGAGCAGATTCCAGGAGACAGACCAGAAAGGGTCCTGATTGCATAGGTGAGTTGACGTCATGATGTTAGAGGAAGTATGTGACCTTTTCTTCAACCCATTTCCTCAATTCATTGTGAAACCAGAACTAGGGGAGAAGAAAATTGGGTGAGCCATCCAAGACAAGTAGGACAGGGAATAGCTCTCTCCTGGATCTTGGTCCATCTCTTATCTTATGTTGCACCTACAAAGGAAATTAGGCTTGTGCTTTCCATCTTCCTGCCAAGATTCTTCCTTCTCATTGTTAGGGGACTGAGTCATAGGAAGCCTGGGGCAGGAATTGGATCTCTAAGAGTGGGCTGAGGGTTTGGGGGCCAATTACCAGATTTGGAGGGTGAAACTGGAGCACCATATACAACACAAGCTGGGGTCAGAATCAAGAAAACCAGCATCTAGGTTAGCACAGCCGGGGAGTAATTCACAGGGCAAAGCCAGGGATCAGGAACCAGGAAACCAATCTGCAGGGGAAATCTGAGGCCAGATCCAGGGGAAGGCTGAAACCAGGTTCAGGAACCAGGAACACCAGAGAAAGGGAGGAATCAAGAGGTTTCCCACAGCAGACTAGGTCAAAGCTGTTGACTGTCCTGGAAACCCACTGCCTCAGCAGGGACTAAATGGTTAAGTGGGTCTCCCAGAAGCCAATCAGGATGCTCGCTGTTCCTCAATTGGGACAGAGTTCATTAGCTGGTAACATTGCAGGTATGGCTGCTTAGGTACTAGGCCTGGGCTAGCCTGCCTGATCAGAGTTCCTGACACTCCTGCTCCCTTTGAATGTATACCCTCCCTCAATCAAGAGATAAGCAGACCAGACTAGGAGACAGAGGGCCTTGTTAGACCTTATGCTGTAAGCTAAACAAATGTTAATCCGCTTAGTGTTGTTTGGTTTAGTGGAGCAGTTGCATGTAAGGCTAAAAAAACTTCTCTGTCTGTTCCTGACCTGCACAGCTCTGACTTGCCACTAGGACAAGGGACTAGAAGCTAGGGAAAGGACAGTCTCACTGCACTTGCTGGGCAGAGCAAGTGTTGCAGCTGCGGAGTGCCTGGCAGCCACTTTTTTAACAACTCAGAAATGTGTGACACATGGAAAAGTAATTAATTCAGGTTTTTTTTGGCATTCTCTGATTTGTCAGTCTTCAACCAACAGCCTTGCTTATCAAGAGTGGGGTGGGGATAGCCTGAGGTTAGATCAGTAATGATTATGTTACATATCACCTCCTCTTAGGAAGCAGATCATGTCAGGAGCAGAGCAAGCCTGTCCATGCAGCAGTGGGAGGGGGCACTGCCTCCCAGTTGCCACTCAGACTGACTCTGTTCCCAGCTGAAGCAGAGCAAATCTGCGTAAGTGGCAGTGGAGTGGCACCAGAGCAGAGCTGTCCTGAGCAGCAGGTGGATTCACTACTGCCTCCTGGGATACTGGAGGACTTCAACTTGGGCAGAAAGGCTGCGGAGAGCGGCCACAAGTTAATGGAACAGGAGCAAAATTAGGCAGATTACAGACAATGCTGCCCTGGAGTGGTGTAACATTAAGACAAATAATGAGTGTTTAAAGCCACTTAAAAGGTGTTAACATACAGCCAGTCCAGGGGTTAAGAGCTCCAGAAACAGCCTAAAGTTACTGTGTAACAAGGCCGAAACTGCATGGCTGGTTTCCTCCTCTGTTAGATTGCGTTAAGGTGACTCTGAGGATATGCACTTCTCCAGATAATGCCACACTGGGAATGTCTACATGAGACATTTTACTGTGCTCTAGACTAATCTACTGCAAAGTAAAGCATCAGCATCTACACATGCACACCATTTAATGTGCAGTAAATTAGTTTATTGTGCAGCTAGCTACTACCTATAAATAAAGGTAGTAAACTAACTGCACAGTAGATACTGCACAGTAGCAAATGTAGATGTTGACTGGAAGCAAATTTGCTTCTTGTCAGCCCTAACACTAGGGTGCCACAGGGGATAGCGAACTCCTCCGGTTCTGGTGCTACTCAGCTCCCAGCTCCCCACAGAAGCAGGAGCTGAGCAGCATGGGGACTTAGGAGCTCCCTGCTTCCCTGCACAGCCTGGGTCTGGCTGGGACCTGTCCCTTCTGGTCCAGGGCAGCTTCCAGCCAGCTCTAGGCTAGGTGGGGATTTCTCTGAGCATCCCCAGGCTAGCCAGGAACTGTCCTCCTTCTGGGGAGGCTCCCAACCAGCCCCAGGTTGCTTGCGAATATCTCTACCCAGCCCGGAGCTGCCTGGGAGCTGTCCCAGAAGCGAGACAACTCTCGGTCAACTCCAGGCCACACGGAGAGGCCCTGCTGGGAATGGGGGTTGTCCCAATGTGCATGGGACTGAGAGAGCTCTGCAGCAGCAGTTGTCTCCTGGCTCCATGCACATCTGGACCCCTCCTCATGGGCAAGGAGACAGCTGCCACTGCAGGTGGCAGATCTCTCCTGGCCCTGTGCACATGGGGACCAGCCCTGTGCACATGCGGGCCAGCCCCATACTCCCTGGCAGGCGCCAGGCTAGCACCCCAAAGGAGCCTGGAGCTCCCCCTGGCTGCTGCAGCGGGCTAGAGCAGAGTAGGAACAGATTTGCTCCCAAGGAAGGCTTACTGTGCACTAAGTCTTTATAGCATTAATATCATGTATAGATGTGCCCACTAATCATATTGCTGATGAAGGAGTGTTCCTTGCAGGGTCAACGCGTAGGAGGTGCACGTGAGTGCATATGCACCCCCTGAGGGTGGCGGTGCACCCTGCCAAAAGGCCCATTATCACCACTGGCCGCTGCTGTCGCTGCCAACAGCACTTGTGGGTGGCCGCCAACCCCTGCTCGGCGCTCACCACCTCCGCCCCTGCCAACAGTGTCGGCAGCGTCTGCAGGAGCTCTGTGCTTATCGCTGCCAGACTCCCACCACCACCGCCGTGCTCCCACTGCTGCCAGCTCAGCCATGCCCCTCCCAGCCACTGGGGGCACACGCCATTCATGGTTCCTTGAGATCTTTCCATGACCTGCTTAACTCTGCAAGAATCCAAAAGCACTTGGACCATCCTGCTTAACTTTTAACAGCAAAATGTTTCTAAAAAATTTAGATTAAATTTCAGGATTCTGCCAAATATTCCAGTTCCTCTAAAAATCTGTTATATGTCTAACTGCCACTGCTCCCATCCCCAAGATACGAGGCATTGTAAATGTTCAGCAGCTTACCAGTGTAATGTTGAAGTGGCAGAGCTTTTAAACCAGTGGAGCTTAACCTCTGGTCTGTGAGGCCATGTCATCTGGCCCGTGGAGCATTCCAAGTGTTCAGAAATCTTGTCGTGGGGAGTGGTGGCAGGATTAATTACTGCAAATTCCATAGCCATGGCAATTAATGCTGCCACTCCTCCCCTGCCACCAAAGTTCCAGACCAAAGAGTACCCTGTGGGATGGATGACATGTGGGGTCACACGGGCACGTAGGGTCACTCTATGGACAGATCTAGTGTGTGAGGTCACGCGTCCAGCCCACAGGCCCGGAAGGAAGAGGAGTACTATTTTAAACCATTAGATAAAGTGTCATTAGCTTTTCAGGCTGTGGGCCGGATTGACGCAGTTCGGGTCAGAGGTGGGCCAGTCTGCAGGGGGCAGGCACTAGGACTCAGCCACTGCCACCATTTTGCCCAGTGGTTGTGCAGGAAAAGCACCCACCATCGCTTTTTTCAGCACTGGGAGAGTGTTTGAAGCTGGTGCTTGTACCTACTGCAGAAGGGGAAAGTAACTAATGCCAAAGCCCCTTGCTGCTGCAGGGAAAAGCAGGTGCTTTCCATGTGCTGCTGTTGGGAAAAGTGGCAGTGATGGCTGGGTCCTAGTGTCAACAGTCCATATGCCTTCTTGTATCTCGCCCAAACTGTTTCAATCCAGCTGTTGAAGCCCCATGTCCACAGGCGGGATCAAATGGAACCACAGGCCAGATACAACCTACAATCTATAGGTTGCTGATCTCTGTTTTACATAGTACTGATTCTAGCTGTTCCAGATATTTATCCATCCAGTGTGAAGGATTTTTTATAACAAAATTTAAAATTATTAGGTGTGCAAAAAAGATTAACTGATAGCACACATAGCTATCTAAGCATATTGTTGAAGGTGCATTCTTGGTAATGGGCCATGTACTTTAGGTACACACTGAAGGACATTTTGTACATGTCTATCTTCTTTTGAAAGCCTGACTATTTAAATATACCTAGTTTTTAAAACAGAGATGTCACAAAAGTTAAATTAGTTTTGTTTACTGAATCTATGTTTAATGATCTTATTAATTTTATTGGGGGCCTGGTTTAAAATGGAGCAAAGTGGAATTTGGGCTCTTTGGGTTCTGATTTAAGTTTCTGAACTCAACTTGCTTCAGTTCTCGGGGTAATTTGGTTTTTCTTTGCCTTGCTTCCTGCAGGTGGAGTTTGAATGTATTCATCCTGAGAAGAAACAAAAGAAAAAGAAGTACAAGAACTCTGGCATTGTTATAATAAAATCTTGCAAGGTAAGGAGATTTTTCCTAACCACCAGGATCTTTTTCATGCTGTTGGAAGGAGGTGTAACTCTGATCTTTTATTTCTTTAGATTGAAACAGAATACTCTTTCCTGGATTATATCATGGGAGGTTGCCAGATTAATTTTACAGTGAGTTGCTTGCCTGCTTTGTCTTCATATGTAAATAACATAATAATTATGAGGTTTTATATGAAAAATTCTTTCATCTTTAATGTCTGTATTTCTGAGAGATGATTAGGATTGTAAAAAATTGAAAAATGTAATTTCTTTGGTTATTTTTAATCATTATTGTAGCTCTATGCTTACTAGGTAGAGAGGTACTTGTATGTTTTCTTTCCAAGTACTCTGTGTTTAAACCAATAATGATCAAACTGCCATTTCCTAGGAATGGGCACACTATCATCTGCTTGTGTCCTAAGGGTGTGTTAGCACAGGTATATAGGATAGCCAGGGAGTAAGAAAGTGCTTGTATGATGGTGTTGTAGAGGCATGGTGCTTCTCTACAAGTGTGCTAATATTGGGCTAGCTGCAACCCAGTTATTGGGTGTAATAGTTTTCTTTTCCCTCACTTGTGACATTGGTAATGATTCAGTGATCTACTGTATTTATCTTCTTGATCAGGTAGGTATAGACTTCACTGGTTCCAATGGAGATCCAAAATCACCGGATTCTCTTCACTTCATCAGTCCAAATGGGATAAACGAGTACCTGATTGCCATCTGGAGTGTAGGGAATGTGGTCCAAGATTATGACACGTAGGTAACAGTTTTTTTAGTTGATCCAACCACAGGTTTTTGAAAGGTGCAAGAATTCTTAAGCAACTGCAATAACATATTACAGTTTATTTTGTAATTTTCAGATCCCTTATTGCTGAAGATGCATTACATGTCTGAATACGCTGTTTTCCCAAATCTTAATTCAGTGGGGAATGAATGCTTGCCTGCTTTCTTCCTGTGCCAATGTTTTTAGTAATTTCTTTGCAGTCCTGTGGCGGCCCAGTAGGGAGCGCCCCTGCACTGAACCACCCACTTCACTGTGCCCAGCCAAAAACCAGGCTCCAAGTACCTCCCCAGGGGCACCAACTTATGGCCAACCCCCTTCCTTGCGCCCGCCCACAAGCGTACTGCTGCCACAACCAGACTCATGTCTCTGTCTGGGCCCTGTGCCACCTGGGATACACAGACCCTGTAGACCTAGGGGTTGCTTAACCCCAGCAGGATATATCTGGGTGCTTCTTATAGCCTGAGGCATAGAAAGTAGCCTTCTTTAGTCAGCTGAGTAAAGGGAGCAAGAAGACCTGCCCAGTCTCTCAAGCATGTACAACAAGGCTGGCTATACTGGATAGCTTTGTTGTAGAGAGGGTAGGCATGGGGAGGGGTACAAGTCAGAGAAGTAGCAAAAGAATAACCCTGAGCAAACAGAAGTGGCTTGGTAGCCTTTTGATATGCAACTAGATTCCAGTCAACTAAATTCTTAGTCCAATTTCCAGTAAGTTACTCACTTTCTGATCCAGCAAATGAGAGAGAGCTGCAGAGGTCCAATCTGTGTGTGTGTTTTAAAATGCCCACTTGATGTCTTCCTGCAGAGACCCTCTTAAATAGCCTCCTGACCTCACCACCTGGACCCAGTCAGGGATTGGTGTCATTTGATACCAGCCAATCGATTTGAAAAACATCAGTTACTTGATGGAGTGACATGGGCTTAAGCCCCTGCCCCCATGTCATGAGATCAGAGCTCAAAACAGTAGAGAGGTTAAATCCACACCCTCATACCTGAGCTAGGTCATATATGCAGTGACTCAGGGCAACCAGGTTGACAGACATCTGAGAGGAAAAAGGAAAGGGGAAAAAAAACCTAAAACAGGAGGCTGAGATGGAGTTCTTTCACAGTTTACATCAAGGGTCAGCAAACCTTGTGACTTAGCCTCTGCTGCAGGCAGCAAATCTCTGTACCCACCAGCAATCAGCAGATGCTGCAGAGGGATTAGATGAGAAAAAAGCAGTTGGTAGGTCCCTGAGGTCACAGCCTCAGCCACAGCAAAGGAAATAAATATGGCAGGCAGTAGGACCCCGGACATGTCTCCGATGCTGCTCTGGCCAGAGTGCTGTACAGGCCAAATCCAGTCTCTTCTTGGGCCAGAACCAGTCCATAGGCCATAGGTTGCCGATCCCTGATCTACATTATAATTATCCTTCTGGGTTAGTGGGACTGGACAAAAGTCTATTTCCTTATGCCTGGGATTGGTTTTTAACTATCGCTGTGAAATAGCTGAATATGAGATCAGTGACTTATTAAATCACCTAATTCATGTAATCAAATGTACCTTGAAATGGGCCTTGAATATCTATATATAGATATATATAGATAGATATATCTATAGATACATAAACAGTAAAATGAGATGTTTATAAACATAGAATCACAGAATCGGAAGCATGTGACCAATGATGTGTGTGGCATGTGACTTGTGCAGCATGCAGTCCCTGGCTGTTCAGAAGTTGGACAGCCCTGAATTAACTTATTACAGAGAAGATTAAAGATACCTTGATCAATCTAAACAACTGTAGAGGGAACAGTGGGTTTCTGATGGCAGAAACTTTCTTAATTTAGCAGAAAAAGCTATAACAGGATTGGGTAGGTGGAAGGCAAACCTAGGCCAGAATTAAACTAGACATGAGGTGTAAATGTTTAATACTGAGAATAATTAACCTTTGGAACAATTTACCAAGGGTGGTGGTTGATTCATCATGACTTGAAATCTCTAAATCAGTGATTCTCAACCAGGATGTCTTGATATCCTTTCAAGGGTGTTGCGAGGTGCTATGCAATGTTAGTTCTACTAGGTGTGCAAACATGATTCACAAGATAAACCCAGAGATTTCAAACAGAAATCCATAGTTGTGATCTTTCTGAATTTGTTGCAACAGCAAAACTGCTCTATTATTTTTCTGTAGTAAAATAAAGGGTAAGAACTCAGAGCTGGCATTTTCCGAGGGGCGCCTTGAGTCTAAAAAGGTTGAGAGCCACTGCTCTAGTCTAGTCTTCCTATCGCTGATTTCAGTGGGGTCTATGATATCATTTACTTTCATCAACTGAAGTAGTGATATGAATGGATTAATTTAGTTAAGATGGGATAGAATGGGTGAGGAGAATGAGGTATTCTATATATATAAAAACCTTTGTCTGTCTGTCTGTAATGCTTTTTTGCACTCTGATTGGCTGACTAAACCAACCAGTCAGAGTGCTCCAAGAGCATTCAGACAGGAGCGTAGCAGAGTACCGCTGTGACGGCAGGGACAGAGGGGACAGAGCTGGGGG
>NW_017729012.1:249560-249971 GCF_001723915.1 Gavialis gangeticus
CCCCCCCCCCCCCCCAGCCCTGCTCCTTGCAGGCACTGGCGATAGAGCAGGGGGGTGAGGCCAGCAGCGCTGGTCTTGCCCCACCCAATCTGGCACAGAGGGCTGGACGTGGGGGGGGGCGAGCAGCATGCATGGAGAGAGATCTAACCTCGGATCCAGCCTCGCCACCACATCATGGGGGGGGTGGGGGCTGAGGAGAAGCGGACCGGGGCCAGACGTGGGGCTCTGTCCCCACCTGTCCCCCCTGTGACAGTGGGGATTGAGGGCCCAGAGTGGGTGGGTAAGGCCAGCAAAGCTGGTCTTGTCCCCCTGTTCTGGCGCATGGTGCCAGACACAGGGGGTGGGGGAGGGTGCATGGGGCCGGAGGTGGATCCAGTCTCGCCACTGCATCATGGGAGAGAACAGGGCTGG
>NW_017729012.1:250285-266090 GCF_001723915.1 Gavialis gangeticus
CTGCCTCCCCCCTCCACCCCCCCACATTCCCCCCATGACAGTGGGGACTGAGGGCCCCGAGCAGAAGGGCAAGGCCAGCTTTGCTGGCCTCGCCCCCCTGTTCTGGCACATGGGGCTGGACATGGCGGGGGAGGGAGGGCACAAAGGGCTGGAGGCAGATCCAGCCTTGCCGCAGCATCCAACAGATGCAAAAGGAAAAAAGCCACAATGACAAAAAAACACAACACTGGCCCTAGCCCTGCTCCTTGGAGGCAGAGGGGGACAGCAGGGATGGAGCCGCCATGTCAACAGGGATTGAGGGCCAGAGGCAGAGCAGCAGCAGCATGTGCTCTGCCCCGGCCCCCTGGTCATACTTGATGGGCAATTGGCTAGTAAACTTACAAACTTCTCATTGTTTTCCTTTCTTTTTCAGAGATAAGTTGTTTCCGGCATTTGGCTTTGGAGCTCAGGTTCCTCCAAACTTCCAGGTAGGCATCTCAGAATTCGGGCAACAACTTTTGTGCATGTCAGCATCTTATTAAATGATTGTAACTGTTCTCTCTTCCAGATATCTCATGAATTTGCCTTGAACTTTAATCCCAACAACCCCTATTGTGAGGGTAAACATTTCTTTTAATTGATAATATTTCTTTAACAGAATGACTGAAGGTTAGTTTTATGTTTTCCTTTTCGTAACAAAAACCAGAAGTGGGACAACAGTCCTCCTCTTTTTGCAACAAGTCTGTTAAAACAAGCTACATGAGTCAAAAGGCATGTTGGCAGCGTATTTACTAGGTGGGATTGCAACATGGGTACCTGTTCTAACTTTAATCGAATTTGGGCACCAGTAGCAATGAAGATTTTGCTGTGGGTTGTCAAAGGCTGCTGGTAACCCTGGTTAAACACTTGGGTTCCAAGTCCATGCTGAAATCTGTGCACTTGCATCTTCACTGTTCTTGTTAGCCATGCTAGGTAGATTAAAGAAAAAGGCACACATGTGTACCTGCGTTGCAGTCATGCTTTCTGAATGCACTGTAGAGTAATCCTAGCTGGACATCTGCCAGAATTGTTAGGGCTCTCAGTTTATGGATATGGGTAGTTGATATTCAGAATACTTAAATGTTCATGCCTTAAAAATATTGATGCTATTTTCTCTGTTCCCTAAAGTTGTTAACAGTAGCTTGTTTCTGAGCTCCTGTTAATACTTATTCTTTATTTTAAATGGATTATAAATGTCTTAGAATAGAGACTTTCTAAGCAACATGTCCTACCATAATACTAAAGCATTTTTTCTCTCTTGTTTGAAATTAACAGAAAACTAACCTTTGGGAGGTTCACTCTTAGAATCCAGGTTTATGTTCCTAGAGCAAATACTGTTGCCCATTAGGTTTCTACAGTCTCTTTCCTTGCAGATCTCAAGGCTGTCCCCTTCAAGCTGACATTGCACCTGCACAATTTAAGCTAGGGTGGCAGACAGCAGGAAACTAAACTGATACAAGCAAGGAATAATCTGGTGGAAACATACCTACCTGAGTGTCTACATTGCTTCCATACATCTGCACTTAAAATCTGATTTTAGTTAAATTGATATACATTTATTGTAATAGTAAGGTCATACGGGTTTGCATAAATCACATCATGATGGTGGCCACCCTACCAATGTATCTTGCTCAAAAACTTCCCTTATATCATAAAGTCACAGGAACTGCATTGTTTGGGGGGAAAAATGAAGACTGTAGGAAGGGAAGAATCTGCCATGCACCGTTCTTTTTCTCTGCAGATTCCCAGTGGCTATGCTTAATAGCACATTACATACTCAATACTACCCTGCCACGCATAGCACTGTCTGCTATTTTATAATCTGTCCATTATGGCTTTCTACATACAAATTAACTGTTAATGTATCCTTTGTACATGTTGTTATGTTTGTGAAAGAATTAGCAAGATACTTGAAATATAAAACTTTTTGTGGTAAGTCAGATATTCTTGTTGTACAGGTGTCCAAGGAATTGTGGATGCTTATCGGCAGGCACTGCCTCAGATCCAACTATATGGACCAACAAATTTCTCTCCTATTATAAACCATGTGGCAAGATTTGCAGCTCAAGCAGCACAACAAAGGATAGCTGCTGTGAGTCCATGGACTTTCATTTGTTTGACATTTTCAGTTTCCCTTTATGAAAGTGCAGTAATTTCTCCTTAACTCAGGCCCTTCTAGTTTGCTATCCCCCTATGTGCTTACATCTCTGTAAATATTTCCTATGTGTCTTTGGCAACCTGGCTCTGCTTACTTCTGAGCAGGAGGTCTCTGTGACCCACATCAGCTTTTAGATGTGTCCTGTTCCACTAAGGTTGCTATAATCTTGCTACAGCCTTCCCTGGAGGTGCTACAGTTTGGCAAAGGATGACAGAATAACATAATGAAGTTGTCCTTTAAAAGTTTGCAAACACTTTTACAGTGAAAAACTATGTGTAATCACAGTTGGCATGACCAGGCTTGACCATGTGTCCTTCTATCATGATAGGCTGAATATATAAAAGCCTAAAGAGCAATGTTAGCAATTTATTAAAGAAGGACAGATAGAAAGTTTAGTTAGTTATTAAAGAAATAAAGATAGAAAGTTTAGAGACCAACTTAGTTGAATCAACTTAGTTAAATCATGAGCCATTCAGAGATATGGAACTCAATAAGGAATTATGTGAAAAGCACTAACTTTTTATACAAAGTTGAAAGAATTTCAAGAGCATGTAGGGACAAAATCAGAAAGGCCAAAGCACAAAATGAAATGCAACTAAACTAGCAAGGGACATAGAGGGTAATAAGAAAGTACTCTTTAACTAAGAGGAAGAGTAGTAAGAGGAAGACCAAGGAAAGAGTCGGCCAACTTACTTAGTGGGGGAAGGGAAAGTTAATAATCAATGATGAGAAAGTGGAAGTGTTGATGCCTCTTTTACTTTAGTCATCACAAAAAAGTTAAGGGTGATAAGCCGACTAGCACAATCAAAATCAACAACAAAGGGATAAAAATTCAGGCTAAAATAGGGAAGGAACAAATTATAAAAGTGTCTTTCAATTAGCTTGATCTGATCAATTTCATCTGAGAGGACTTTGGGATCTGGCTGAACCAACCTAAGAGATGCTAGCAATTCTGTCTGAAAACTTGTGGAGGATTCGTAGTGTTTCATAAGACTGTTTGCTTGTCTTTACAAAAAGAAAAAGGAATTCAAGGAATTATTCAAGCAGTCAGCCTTGGTCCCTGTCTATACTCGTCTCATGCTGCTACCAGACCATCCCAGCATATGCACATCTGCATGCTTCTGCTGGTTCTACTTATCTCTATTCAATGCTAGTACCACTAGGGCATGAAATGATCCCTGGAAAATCATAGAAATTAAGGACTGGAAGGGACATCAAAAGATTGTTGGGTCCAAACCCCTGCTCTGGGTAGGAATACTGCTGAGATCAAAGGATCCCAGAAAGTCTCCTCTTAAAGACTTTCAAGGTTGGGGCTGCACCACCTCCTTAGGAAATCTATTCCAGATTCTGGTGACCCTTACTGTAAAGAAGTTCTTCGGTGCATCCAACCTGAAACCATCCTCTAACAGTTTATGGCCATTGTTCCTTGTTGTCCCCTGGGGTGCCCTAGTGAATAGTTTTTCTCCCAGCTCCCAATATTCACCCCTTACATAACTATAGATGGCCACCAAGTCCCCTCTCAGTCTTCTCTTCCCCAAGCTGAACAGTCCCAGATCCCTCAGTCTTTCCTCACAAGGTTTGTCCTCCAGGCCCTTAATCCTTCTTGTGGCCCTTCTCTGGATCCTTTCAAGATTCTCCACGTCTTTTTTGAAGTGTGTCACCCAGAACTGAACACAGTATTCCAGCTGGGGTCTCACCAGCACTGAGTAGAGAGGAAATATCTCTTCCTTAGCTCTGCTCACAATGCATTGGCTAATGGGGGTACTTGGAACAGTCCTACGGCGTATGTGCGGGCGGTGGGGATGGAGCGCCACCACCTTCCAAGAGGAGGGCCAGGGCGGGGAAGCTCACATGTGGCAGCAGCCACCACCACCTACCAGCCTGGTGAACTTCTCTCCCCTGCAGAGGGGTGCTACTGCCCGCACCTCAGCTCAGTGAGCTTCCCTGCCCTGCCCCGTTCCTGCTCCTGGAAGGCGGCGGAGCTCCATCCCCTCCTGCCCGTGCTCCATCCCTGCCTCCCTGCTCCGCATCCGGCTGCATGCCACCCCACCCCACCTCACTCTACATACAGCCACCAGGGGTATTTTGATTTTAAAAGGTTGAAAACCCCTGGGCTAATGCATCTCAGTATGCTATTAGCTCTGTTGACTACAGTGTTACGCTCACAGCTCATGTTCATCCTGTGACTAACCATAACCCCAAGGTTCCTTTCGACCAGCGTGCTGGCCACAAGATCTCCTCCTAACCTATATTCATGTCGTGGGTTACTCCTCCCCAGATGAAGCACTCTGCATTGATCTTTATTGAACTGCATCTGGTTCTGCTCCACCTACCTTTCCAGTGTGTCCAGGTCCATTTGGATCTACAGCATATCCTCTAGTGTGACTGCTTTTTCCCATATCTTAGTTTCCTCTGCAGACTTGGCCAGCATGCTTTCCACATCCTCATCTAAATTGTTGATAAAGATGTTGAACAGCACAAAGCCAAGAATTAAACCCTGTAGGATGCCACTGGCCACACAGCTCTCCTTGTGGTAGCCTGCAAAAGGCATGCGAGTATCTTCACATACCTTCAGCCTGTGCTGGGCAATCCTGTGAGATGAAGAAAGTGAAAATCAAGAGTTTAATTCCCTTCTAAGATAGGATTCCAGCACCCCTAGATAGAGGTCCAAAGTATGAGTACTGTCAGTGTATCTATATGGCACAAGGCAGCATTGTGTAGAGATACCCAGTGCTAGCTTTGGAGCAGAAGCAGTGTTGTTGCATCAGCACAACCCAGCACCAGTAAGAGAAACTTTACTTGATTCAGTAGAGATGATGCTAAATGTCAGCTAAAAAAAAAGGAGTCTGCAGTTTCAGTGCAACTGCAGAGCTGAAGTTCTTTCAAAATGTTGTAGTGTAGATTAGCCTTCCTAATTCCCAGAAACACAATGGAACAAATAGTCAATAAACCTATCAGTTTATAAAAATTTAAAATATAATGATGTCATAAATTCCTGCTGACAGGGATTTGGCAAGAAAACAAACTAATGTAATTTTCTTCTATGACTGAACATGCCTTGGACATAAGAAAGAGCAGTGGATGTGAAGTATCTTGATTTTTAGTAAAGCTTTTGCTACTGTCTTGTGTGACATTCTCATAAACCAGCTAAGGAAATAGGATCTAGGTGAAACTACTCTGAGATATACAAATGTATGTTATATAAATAGTTGAAAAATCAGCGTATATAGGTAGTGTAACTGTCAAACTGGAGGATTTATCAAGTGAGTTTCCACAGGCACCTGTCCTGCATCTAGTACTGCTTAACATACTTTCATAAATTATTTGAATGATGGAATATACTACACTTATTAAATTTGTAGATAATGCCAATCTGGGTTGGGTGGTGAGCATTTTGGATTAGGATTCAAAATACTCCAGACATTCTGGAGGGATTATTTGAAATAAATATGATCCAGTTCAACAGGTGCAAGTCTACTACTTATAGTTTCATAGTTGTTAGGGGCTGGAAGGGACTTTACAGCTCATCAGGCCCAGACTCCCTGCACTTGAGCAGTAAAGACTGCTGGGATCAGATGACCCCAGCAAGATGGGCATCAAGATGCTTTTTGAAGATCACCAGGGTGGGTGACTGTACCACCGCTGGAGGGAGCCTGTTCCAAACCCTCAGTACTTGACTTGTAAAGAAGTTTTTCTTTACGCCGAGTCTGAAGCAATCTTCAGTCAGTTTGTGCCCATTATTTCTTGTTCTCCCCTCCAGGGCCTTGGTGAACAGATGCTCCCCCAGGCCCTGATGTATGCCCTTGATATAGGCTGCCAGCAAGTCCCCTCTGAGTCTTCTCTTCTCCAGGCTGAACAGTCCCAAGTCTTTCGGCTTCCTTGTATGACCTGGTCTCTAGGCCTCTCATCATGTGAATTGCCCTCCTTTGGACTCTCTTGAGCTTCTCCACATCCTTCCTGAAGTGCAGAGCCCATAACTGGACACAGAACTCCAGCTGCGGTCTCACCAAGGCTGAGTAGAGAGGGAGGATGACATCCTTAACCTTGCTCAAGATGCCTCAGTAGATGCATGGCAGTGTTTAATTAGCTCTGTCAGCTACGGCATCGCATTGGTGGCTAATGTTCATTTTGTTATGTATCATGACACCTAGGTCTTCTTCAGATGTGGTGCTAGCAAGTATAGTACTGCCAAGCCTGTAAGTGTGTTGTGGATTATCTCTCCCCAGATGGAGCGCTTTACATTTCTCTGTATTAATCGACATCAGGTTGAGGTCTTCCTATCTCATGTGCCTGTCCAGGTCAGCCTGTATTGCCAGCCTGTCTTCAAGCATGATCATGCTCCCCCAATTTGGTGTTGTCAGCAAACTTTGCTAGTTTGCTTTTAATACCCGAATCCAAATCATTGATAAACATGTTGAAAAGTACTAGTCTGAGTACTGAACCCTGAGAGATGCCACTGATCGCCCTGCGCCATGATGACTCAGTTCCATCAATCAATACTCCCTGGATCCTACTGTGGAGTCGGTTACCTAGCCACCAGACCATAAAGTAGAGGCCGCATTTTCCCAATTTTTTCATGAGGACTTCATGGGAGACCAGGTCAAAGGCCTTTTTGAAGTTCAGGTATATGACATCAACTTCATTTCCCCTATCCAGGTGGCAAGTAACCTGATCATAGAAGGAAATGAGGTTGGTCTGGCACGACCTGCCTGTGATGAAGCCATGTTGGCTATCCTTCAGAATACTGCCTTCTGCTAACCTGTTTGTAATGGATTCTTTGATAATTTTCTCCAGGATTTTACCAGGGATTGAGGTCAAACTGATTGGCCTGTAATTTCCTAGGTCCTCCTTTCTGCCTTTCTTAAAGATGGGCACCAAATAGGCCTTCTTCCAGTCTTCTGGGACCTCTCCTGAGTGCCACAAGTCTTCAAATAACTTTGTCATTGTGCGACCAATGGCATCAGCCAGTTCTTTTAGCAACCCCGGGTGTAGTTCATCTGGTTCTGCTGACTTGCAGATATTTAACCTTTGTAGGTGCTCCCCCACAAGATCTATACCAACTGTGGGGAGGTTGGTCACCCCCACCATGATCCTGCATCTTGTCAAGCAAGCTAACACCCTTGGATTGGTAGAATACCAGCGTGAAGTATTCATTCAGGAGTTTGGTCCTGAGCATCAGTTATCAGCCGTCCCATTTCACTCATCAGGGGCACAAGTACCTAAGGGTACTTAGGTAGTACTTAAGCACAAATACAAAGTGAGGAATGACTGCCTGGACAGCAGTTATGCAGAAAAAGATCTGGAGAATTATACTAGATCACAAATGGAATGGGTTAACTATGTCTCAGAAAAGTGTAAACAAAAGTGTTATATGTTCAACATCAAAGTAGTCTCTCTGCTCGCATCCAGTTTTGGGTGCTGCACTTCAAGAGGGATGTGGATAACCTTGAGAGGGTCTAGAGGAGGGCCACTCATATGGTTAAGGGCCTGCAGATAAGGCCCTATGAGGAGAGACTGAGGAACCTGGAACTCTTCAGCCTCTGTAAGAGAAGGCGGAGAGGGGATTTTGTGGCCATTTACAAACTCATCAGTGGGGGGAAGCAGCAAGAAATAGGAGATGTTGTGTTTACCAGGGCGCCCTTCGGAATAACCAGGAACAATGGCCACAAACTGACAGAGAGATTTAGGCTGGACATCAGGAAGAACTTCTCTACAGAAAGGGTTGCCAGAATCTGGAATAGTCTTCCAAGGGAGGTAGTGCTCTCCCCTACCTAGGGGGTCTTTAAGAGGAGACGGGACAAGCACCTGGAGATGGGACAAGCACCTGCATCCTCCCCTTCTTGAAAATAGAGACCACATTGTCCCTTTTCCAGTCCTCTTGGACCTGACCTGAGCACCATGAGTGCTCAAACAGCCATGCCAGTGGCTCTGCTATGACACTGGCTAATTCCTTCAGCACCCTTAGATGAAGATCATGCGGGCCTGCTGACTTAAACACATTCAACCCCTCTAAGTGTCCCTTTACTAGGTCAGTGCTGACCATTGGTGAGCTAGTGTTCCCCCTGTGCCTATATATAATGTAATTGGGAGATTTATCTTGATCTGTGTTCAGGAACACAGAGCCAAAAAACCTATTGAGGAGCTCAGCCTTGTCCCTTCTATCTGTCACCAATTGCCTTAGCCTGTTCTGCGGGGGTTCTATGTTACCCTGTGCCTTCTTTTTGCTCCCTATATACCTGAAGGAGGACTTTGCTGTCTTCAATTTTTGTTGCCAGCCTGAGTTCCATTGCTGCTTTGGCCTTCCTAACTGACTCGCACTTGCAGGGAGTCAAGGAGGTATACTCCTTGGTAGCTACCCTTTGCTTCCACAGCCTGTATGCCTCTTTTCTTGCTCCTAGGCTTTCCTGGATTTTCCTGTTTAGCCAAGAGGGTTTCTTGGCCCCTTTGCCCCCTTTTGTGTGCAATGGGATTGTCTCCTTCTTTGCCCAAAGGATTGCTCCCTTGAGGAACAACCACCCTTCCTGAACTCCCATCTCGCCAATGCTCTTGATCTTCAATGCCTTACTAACTAATCTGAGCACATTAAAGTTAGCATTTCTGAAGTCTAGCACTCCTGCCCTGCTGGTTACTTTTCCCCACCCTACACCGGATAGTGAACTCAATCAATTGATGGTCATTATCCCCTAGGTTACCTTGTACCTGCAGATCCCCCACCAGGTCATCACCTTGTTCATGTACTCTTCCTCTAAAGCCTTTAGGCCCCACAAGCCAGACGAGTGGCACAGAGCTAGTTTGCAGGCTAGATAAGGCTTTACATTGCCTCTGCCCAGCCCCAGATAGTGAGATCAGGTCCTGGTGCTCTGTGCTGCCCTACCCAGCCACACACTGTGCACCACTCATCATGCACTGCACTAGGATTGGGCCCTGGGGCCCCACACCACCTTGCATACAGGGTTTGGGCCCCATGCTGTCCCTCCACTCCCAGGATTGGGCCTGCCCTGCCCTGCCCTGCATGCCTAATCTAGCACACAGGGCCAGTCTATCCAGTTCATAGGGCTCCCTACAGTTCTGCAAATTTGGCAGCAGGAGAGCAGCCACCACTCCCCTGATATCAAATTTTCAGACCCTTGGGAAGCCCTGCTGGCTGGATGACATGGTTCCAAGAGCTGTATCTGGCCTGTAGGCCACAGGTGGAGCACCCCTACTTTATCGCATCTAGTACTTGTCACAGTCAGAGACAGACCTTTTTGTCATACACTGGCAGTGTACCTAGGACCACCAGGAAATACAAGCCCCCCAGTGGCAGAGTAATGGAAAAGTAGAGTTGGAAGGGACCTTAGTAGGTCATCTAGTGTAACTCTTGTGCTTGAGGCAGGATCATCCCTGTCCTCCTGGTCTGGATTGCTGAGTTTTTATACTCTCCCAGCAATCTGCATTGGGCAGGGAGATGGGAGTTGAGGTGGAGCTCCTGGGCTTCTGACTATTTTTCTTGTTACAGACATAGCTCCTCTTGGACGATTACTGACCAATCACTTATCCAACCTCTGGTGATTGAGATTCCACAGCTTCCTTAGGCAGTCTAATCCACTGCCTGACTGTTCTAACAGTGAAGAGGTTTTTCCTGATAACTAGACTTTGTGGCAACTTCAGACCATTGGTCTTTATTCTGCTCCCTGCAACAGTAGAGAAAAGGTGTTTTCCCTCATCTTTAAAACAAAGTAAATATGGTAGTTCTTTTGTTCTTTTATGTAATAATAGCCATAGCAAGCAAAACAGCATCCAGTATCAGGTTTTGCAGCCCACTTGCTTGCTGTCATGGTACATTACTGGCATGGTCTCAACTACTTGGTCACAAGGTAGAGTTCTTTATAAACATCTTTGAACTAAGCTTCAAAATCCCTTCCTGAAATATTATGTTAATGCTACCTTTATGGGAGATTTGAGGTACAAAAAGAAAAATAACTTCCAGGGGATCACATAGTGAAAAACAAAATTAGGAATATAACTTAGTTCATATAATGCTTGATCCTCTGCATTATTCACAAAACTAACTGCTTTCCCTTCTGATAGGAAGAGACTTCACTTCACCTAATATTTGGATTAAATTTGCTGATCGCATGATTTAATATTTTGCAGCAATATTTCATCCTGTTGATCATCACAGATGGGGAGATCACCGATCTGGATGAAACGAGGCAAGCAATTGTTAGCGCCTCCAAGCTGCCTATGTCTGTTATTATTGTTGGAGTTGGCAATGCTGATTTCAAAGCCATGGAATTCCTTGATGGCGACAATGGTGTTTTAAGGTCCTTGACAAATGAACCAGTTGCACGAGACATTGTTCAGTTTGTGCCTTTCAGACAGTTCAAAAATGTAAGTTACCTTTTCTTTTAATGTTTTAAGAAGAAAACCTAACCTGTTAATTCTTGGCCTACTCTATACAGTTATTACAGATTTGATCCAAGAGAAAGCATTTGTCTAGGAAACCTATTAATCATATGATTAATGCATAAAGCAGGTAACCTTTTTACAGAAAGTGGGCCTCCATATTACTCTTGCAGCTGTTCCTTTTGCATGAAGTACACCCACATGGGAGATTATATCAATACAGTTGCATCTGCTTGAATTAGTACCTTAAGTTATACCGACAAATTTATCCTGTTAGTCTAGTCTTTACATACAAAACAGGAGGATTTGCCATCAAGCCATTCTAGATATCAGCTTGTTGCTTGTTTCTCTCTTCCTGAAGTGAATATTAGCATTTACTCGCAATTTAACAAAAAGATTTGAGACAGAGAGACTTCCACAGGGCAAGACCAAAAAAGACTGCAGCTGTTTACCCTAGAGAGGGACAAATAAGAGGACATGTGACAAAAACATAGAATAACAAAGAGGATTATAGGGAGGATTGGCTAGGTATGTCTGTTTGTTCTCTTTCAAAATACAAGAACAAGTAGTCAGTAAATGAAACTGAAAGGCAGAAAAATTATTAGTGAAAAAGGAATTTTTTTTCCATAGAACATAGCATGTGGTTTTCACTGCTACAAGATATAGGGCCAGAGTTGAGGCAGGATTTAAATAGACTGAGACATTTATTTACCATATTTCTCAGTGGAGTGGTCAACATTGTATATAAGTCGACCCCATTTTTCTGATCCAAAAAGTTAGGTCAACTTAAACACCAGATCTATGAAACTCCTAACTTTTTGGATCAGAAATATGAGGTCAACTTATACCAGGCCTTGTGCGCCCTCACTGCAGGCCAGGCACCTGGAGAGTGAACACGTGCAGTAGCACCACTTGCAGGGGACAGGGCTGGGCTCAGCATTCAGCTGGTGTGGCCCAGGCAGTGCCACTCTCGATGGAGCCAGGCTCAGCATTTGGCTGGCGTGGCCCCATCCCCTACGAGTGGTGCTGCCTGGGCCATGTCAGCTGAGCACCAACCCTGGAGCTGCTCGCTGGGGATGGGATTGCACCAGACTGAGCCCAGTGCCACTCACAGGGGACAGAGCCTGGCTTGGTGATCAGTGGTGTGGCTCAGGCACTGCCATTTGCAGGGGATGGGGCTGGGCTCAGCACCTGGCTAAGCAGCATCTCCATGGTGATGGCAAGGCCAACAGGTCATGCTCAGGCTAGGCCCAGGTCCCATGGTCTCCAGCAATAGGGATGCTGTCAGTAAGTGAAGAAGGTTCGGTTGGGTCAAGTCAGGGCTGGGCTTAGGTGATGCTGGGGTGGGGGTCAAAAGTATTGATATGGTGTATAAGTCGAGGTAGAAATTTAAAGGTAAATATTTTGGTTCCAAACCTCAACTTATACAGTGTGAAGTACGGTATCTGGATAACAAGAATATCCAGATTGCTATATGGAGGAGCGGGTGGGAGGGACAAAAAATGGAGATAATGGAAAAGATGCCCTGAGGTAAGCCACCAGCTGAATCTGAATGGCAAAAAAGAAACTTCCCCAGCTGCAGGATTTCCAGTACCTCTTTTTCAAACTCTGGTGCTAGATGTAAGAGAGGGAACATTGACCAGATAGAATGGGCTGGAAGGAACCTCAGAAGGATATCTAGTCCAACCCCTTGCTCGAGGCAGGACTGTCCCTGACTAAACCAACCTAGCCGAGTGCTTGTCTAACTAACGTGCTTTTAAAAACTTCCAAGAATAAAGATTCTTAGGGTAGCCTGTTCCAATGCTTAGCCAGGATCAGAGTGAGAAAATTCTTCTAACGTCTAACTTAATTTTCCCCTGCTGCAATTTGAGACCATTGCTCCTATTCCTGTCTCCCATGGCTACAAAGAATAGTCTATCTATTGCCATCTTTCTAAACACCCTTCAGGTATTTGAAGATTGTAACCGATTTCCCCCCTCTCTTCTCCAGATTATATAATGGCATTTCTTTCAGCCTTGCCTTGTAAGTCATGTTTCCCAGATCTCTAATCATATTTGTTGTCCTCCTGGACTTTTTCTAATTTGTCCACATCTTTCTGGAAATCTGATACCCAAAACTGAACACACTACTCCAGCAGAGGTCTCACCAGTGCTAAATAGAGCAGAAGGACCACTTCAAAATATGGATGAACCACAGTCTGATTGATTCTGGTGATTTCTGGGCTCCTTATCAAAGTTTTAGTTCTTTCAACAAACAATTCACTGGTAGAGAAAGTAAATACATGCTCCTAAATGTATCTAAAGTGTCCTTATGCATTCTATTGATAGTGCTGTAGTCATTTTTCAGAATTCCTTTAGTCCCTAGTAATTCATGGGAATTGAAGCTGGAGACACTGGGATATGGGCCCTTCCTTGTATTAAGGGAATGATGTATAAATGAGCCACTTAAGTACTGTAACATTGGTTTATTTACACTGCCCTCTCTCCACAGGCTCCTCAGGAAGCTCTTTCCCAGACAGTCCTGGCTGAAGTTCCTAAGCAGTTGGTGTCCTATTACAAGATGCAGGGATGGGCCCCTGTAAAGCTACCTGAAGCAAAGAAAGAATAAATTAGACCATACTCATTGTGTACTTCCCCCCCAAACTGGGAGAATATCTCTGCATATATTTTTTTCTCTATCACTTCTGATCTGTGTCTGTTTTATATCCTTGGCTTTCTGTGTATGTTAGGAGTGAAAAATATAAATATGAAAAAAATGCAACTGCTGGCAGGTTTTTAGCAGAAGAATGAGTTAATGAAAGTAAGTTATTGCAATAGAAATAGCAAAACTGACCTCCATATTGCAAGAATAACACAAAAACAGGTTAGTTTCATTGCTTGGTGTAAGCCTGATTTCAAACCTCCCATGGCAACAGTAGGCAACCTTTTCAGTCTGCGGGCTGGAATGACCCAGCTTGGGTAGAAGGGAGAAGGTGGGTGCTAGGACCCTGCTGCTACTTCCTACTACAGCACAGGGGAAGCGCCCCCAAACCTGCTGAATGCCACCAAGGCTCTATGTTTGCAGACTGGATCCAATGGCTTTGCAGGTTAGATCTGGCTCAAGGATCATAGGTTGCCAACCCCTGCCATATGGTGTGTCCGTCTGCCAAAAACTGCCATCCAAGTAACATTTTTTTTTCTATGATGAGTGTAAGGAACACAAGTTTCCATGGAATATGGCAAGATCATGTTTGCCAATATGCAACACTTACTGCACTTCATCGTGCTAGACCGGGGGTTGTCAACCTTTCAGAATCAATGGGCCAAAACAATGGCAGCTTGGTCCAAAGCAGGCTGGTGCTTTGGAACCATCTGCTGCAGCAGCACATGTGAACCCTGCCTCACTGTAGAGTTGCTGATTATATCTAGGCTGTGTAGACTGGGTAAAATCGCTTACCAGGCTGAATCCAACTTGCAGGTTGTAGGTTGCCAATCCCTGTTCTAGACAGTTTCTTTTCTGTCAGATTAACTTAAGTGAGACCCTTTTATATCAATTTACATCCAAGTTGCTTGTTGCCTGGATTATCAGGCAAAAACTAACAATTTTTATTGCAACTTTATAAAGTATTACTAGTATAGCTTGTTTGTTTTTTTTAAAAGAGATTATATTTTAGTTACCAGATTTTGCAAGAATAACCTCTATTATATTTTCTTTTTTACAATAATTACTTCTATGTGCCTTTTTTGCATGAAGCTTTTGTTATGAACTAAAAAAAAAAATCATACTTTATTCCATGGTTCATAGCCACTTTTGAGCAATAGGAGCTGAAAGAATAAATGTCTCTCTCCTCAATTCAGCAATTACAAACATTAAAAATGCTAAATGTACCTGAAATATTTCCTACTGTCATTTTTTCAGTTCAGGATTACCACAGAGGTAGCAGACAGGATCCAGACTATTAAGAGGTGGTCCTACTATGAAGTAGTTGGCAAAACTACATTAAACGCATGATAATCCCACAGGGCTGTGTAGCCTTGGTAGAGGTTTATTGAAGGCTGCACAGAAATAGGGGACTATATTAGGTTTGGTTTAAACTTGATACCTTAACTGAGGATAACCTCTTAAATATTGTAAATTGCATATTTTGGGGGAATTGATTTGCTGCACTTAGCAAATCATGTAATGCTTCTGCCATAATAGTCATTATGGAGCATTGATAATAAAATGAGTTTATTATAAAACATAAAGTGTGCCAAAATAGCATGAATGTCTATTTTAAAAAATGTAAATAAGATTAATAAAAAACAGTCACAACAAGAACCAGCACTGAGGAAATTTTCTCTTAGGACAGGGGCAGGCAAAATACAGCCCACGAGCTGAATCCAGCCCACCAGCCCATTCTATCCAGCCTGCGGGTCTCCTAAAAAAATTAGTAAATTAAGGTTTATTTGCTTCTGGCTGCCTGTCAAAGATGATGGGAGCTAGAGGCAGTAGGACCCAGGAGGAGCCAGCAGGACCAAGCAGCCCATCCCTGCCCTACCCTACCCCACCCTACCCACTGCCTTCTTGCCCCTGCACTGCTCCAATGGCTCCCAGTTGCATCACCAGACCAGGGAGTACAGGGCACGCTGGGGGTGGGGGGGGGCTTTGTAGGGAGGGGCAGCATGCATGTGTATGGGTGTAGGGAGGGGCAGCGTGTGTGAGTATGTGTTCATACGGTGAGTCCCACATCCACACCCCACCATACACATGCACCCATGCCCCTCACTGCTATACACACAGACACCTGCACTCCCTCATACCCCCCAGCACATACCCCCCACAAACTCCGTATCTACCTACACCCCACATATTCACACACATACCCACATGCTCCCTCACCCCACACCCACACCACCTGACACAGACACACCCCACATACCCACACAACCACAGCCCCTCACAAAGCTATATCTACCCACCATGCAGCCCACCCCACTACAATATACAAGAGTAACACTTCATTTTAAGCTATTATGCAATCACTTCTATGCACACTACACAAATGTATGTAAACCAGGACAAAAATATTTTTTTTAATTAATTAATGAATGTAGATGTTCACATTTTTTAGAATATAATTTGGTATTTTTCTGGTTCCAAGATGGCAAAACCCCTTGCTAAAAGGAGTACTTCCAGGGGCAAAGGGAGGGACTTCTGGTGGCAAAAATTAGAGGTTAGGGGGTGGGACTTCCGGCCACAAGACGGCAACCAGGGAGTGAG
>NW_017729012.1:266134-287917 GCF_001723915.1 Gavialis gangeticus
CAGATGGTCACAGTGGGAGAGACACCTGTTAGGGGGCAGGGCTACCCTTTGGCTCTCAACAACTTGCCAAAGCTCAGTAAGCGGCCACCTGAAAGAATTTCCAGCCCCTGTCTTCGGATGTGGACAGACATATAGCATTTAAAGTCCTTCAAATGTCTTTGAAGTATTAAAATAAGCAAGCCAAACAAACATATGCACCTTTTGAAGTGCTCAAAAATGGCTGAAGCACTCCAAAATGAATCCTGAAGGAAAGAGATACTATTTAGAAGCACTTCTAAATGAGTTGCTTAAGGTTACGTATGGATGCTTTACAGCAGGGGTAGTCAACTGGGGGTACACGTACCCCCACCTCTTAAGGCCAGGCTGGGGTGGGGTGATGGCAGTGGCGCCCCTCTGCAGGCTGCACAGGTGCCACCCAGCTGGCCAGATGCAGGGAGGCAGGGGGAGGGAAGCTTGCACACAGCAGCCACTGCCACCACCCTGCCCTGCTGCTGCTCGGCATGCCATCCGTGTCCTGCCGAGTGCATGCCCCTCCTTTCCCCCCACTCCACGTTTGGTCACTGGGGGTACTTTTATTTTAAAAGGCTGAGAATTCTTAACCTTATTAGATTCAAGGTATCCCTCAATAGACCCATGGCAGCACTTGGAAAAAAAATGTTTTAATTCAATTTTTGACTGCAGAAAAATAATAGAACAATTCTTCTGTTGCAGAGACCACAGCAGGGCAAAATGTTTTTAATGTAACAGATTTCCACTTGAAATTTCCAGGTTAATCTTGTAAATCATGTTTGCACACCTAACAGTGATAATGGTGTGTGGCACCCTGCAGCACCCTTGAAAGGATCTTAAGATACCCCAGGATGCTACAACCACCTGGTTGTGAATCACTACTTTCTGGAATATGATAGTGGGTCCCTGGGTGTTTCAAATGCTGTCTGTCTCCAGCCTCAGAAGGCTTTATCTGCTTCTCTCTGATTGTTACGAAGAGTCATCTTCCACAGGTGAAAAAAGTATTTACTCAGCCATAGTAAATGTTATTTTGCTATCTCTTGGTTCACAATTCTGAAACAGTGTAATAGTATGTAATTCCCACCTCTGAGGACAAAAAACCTTTTTCCTGAGTCAGTGGGTGCATCTACACATTCATTAATGCATGTAGTTACTACACATTAAGTTTAGTACTGGTATACCCCGTCATTGGCTATCCCTCAATATGAGGATGATGTCTGCTGGGGGTGGGGATTACTGGTGAGTTTTAAGGTGGCTCTGGAGTCCAATCTGTGCTCTGCAAGTTTTTCCATAGATGCAACAAGTGTTGCCTTGTGGAGGACACAACTGTTGGCCAGGATGTTGTGTGCTTTCCTTCCTCCTCTGCAATGGGATACTGTGGGTCTCCAGCACCTGGGGGCCAATGCTTCCATTTATGGCCCCCACCCTGTCCATGGTCAGTTGCCGAGCCCAGAAGTCTGGCAGTGAAACCAAAAGTGCTGCCAGGGGACCAAGTACCCCTGGAGGGCCTGGCCTAGCCAGTGTCCCCCCACTCCCCCCAGGCTGGTCCCTGGGGGCATGGCCCTATGCCACCCCCCTGCCGGTATGCCATTGCTCCCCTGCCGTTTCTTGGCTTCCTGAGCAAGATGGTTCTCTTTGAAGTGGGCTATAGCTTGATGTATGGTGCATTGCCATTGAGACCTGTTCCCAGCCAGGACTTCCCAATTTGTACGGTTGATGCCACCCTTCTTAAAGTATGCTTTCAAGGTGTCCTTGTAGTGCTCCTCTGCCCTCCATGGGTCCTCCTACCATGACTAAGTTGAGAGAAGAGGACTTGCTTTGGGAGATGTGTCAGCCATCTGTACACAGTGGCCAGCCCAGTGGAGTTGATGTAAAATGCTCCATCTGGGGAGGAAAAATGCGCAACAAATTTACAGGTTCAGTGGTGTTAGCTAGCACCATGTCCAAAAGGGACCTGGGGATCATAACTGACCATAAAATGAATATGAGCCACCAGTGTGATGCTACAGTTAGCAGAGCAAACAATACGCTGGCATGCAACAACCAATGCATCTCAAGCAAAACTAAGGAAGTTATTCTGCTCTACTCTACGGCTGTTTACCAGAGCACCCAATGGGATGACAAGATTGAACAGCCACAAACTCCTCCATGACCGTTTCAGACTGGACATAAGGCTGATCTTGACAGGCTCAGGAAATGGGCGGGTGAGAACCTGATGGTGTTTATAACTGAAAAATGCAAGGTTCTCCACCCTGGGAAGAAAAACCTGCAGCATCCTTATAGGCTTGGCTGTGCTGTGCCAGCTAGCATTATGGACGAAAGGGACTTGGGGGTCATGACTGACCACAAAATGAACATAAGCCTTTAATATGATACTGCTGCTAGTAAAGCAAGCAAAACACTGGCTTGCATCCATAGATGCTTCTCAGGCAAATCCCAGGACATTATTCTCCTGTTGTACTAGGCCTTGGTGAGGCAGCAGCTGGAGTACTGCATCCAGTTTTGGGCTCCACAGTTCAAAAAGGATGGGGAGAAGCTTGAGAGCGTGCAGAGGAGAGCCACGTGCATGATCAGAGGTCAGGAAAACAGACCTTATGAGAGAGGCTGAGAGCCATGAGACTCTTCAGCTTGGAAAAGCACAAGCTCAGGGGTGATCTGGTGGCTGCCGATAAGTTTATCAGGAGCTCACCAGGATCTGGGGTAATGTCTGTTCACTAGAGTGCCCCAAGGGATGACAAGGTTGAATGGTCACAAACTCTTCCAAGACCGTTTCAGGCTGGACATAAGGAAGAACTTCTTTACTGTCCGAGCCCCCAAGGTCTGGAACAGCCTGCCATCGGAGGTGGTTCAAGCACCTAGTTTGAACACCTTCAAGAGACATCTGGATATTTATCTTTCTGGGATCCTATGACCCCTGCTGACTTCCTGCCCCTGGGGCAGGGACCTGGACTCGAAGATCTTCCAAGGTCCCTTTCAACCCTATTGTTTATTAAATCTACTCAGCATTGGTAAGGCTGCCGCTGGAGTACTGTGTCTAGTTCTGGGCATCACACCTCAAGAAAGATGTGGAGAAGTTTGAGAGAGTCCAGAGAAGAGCCACTTATATGGATTAGAGACCTGAAGAGAAAGCCAAACGAGGAAAGGCTGACAGACATGGAACTGTTCAGCCTAGAAAAGAGAAGACTTTGGAGGGATTTGGTGGCAGCTTACATATATATCAGGGGAAAGCATCAGGGACTAGGAAAACAACTGTTCACCAAAGCACCCTAAGGGAAAACCAGGAGCAACATTCATAAACTCCTAGAAGGTTTCAGTCTGGATAAGAAGAAAAACTTCTTCATAGTTCGTGTGAGCATATTGTGGAATAGACTCCCAGTGGGGGTGGTGCAGACTGGATATGAAGAAAAACTTCTTCATAGTTCGTGTGAGCATATTGTGGAATAGACTCCCAGTGGGGGTGGTGCAGACTGGATATGAAGAAAAACTTCTTCATAGTTCGTGTGAGCATATTGTGGAATAGACTCCCAGTGGGGGTGGTGCAGACTGGATATGAAGAAAAACTTCTTCATAGTTCGTGTGAGCATATTGTGGAATAGACTCCCCGTGGGGGTGGTGCAGACTGGATATGAAGAAAAACTTCTTCATAGTTCGTGTGAGCATATTGTGGAATAGACTCCCAGTGGGGAGGCACCTATCCTGAAGATCTTCAAAAGGAGACTGGATGCACACCTTGCTGGGGTTATTTGACCCCAACAGTCTTTCCTGCCCAGTGAAGGGAGGCTGGACCCGATCTCACAAGGTCCCTTCCAGCCCTAAACTTCTATGGATCTGTTGCAGCTGAGAGAATAGATTCACAGTTCAGTCTTGAAGTGCCCCTTCCAACATTGCTTGATGAATACATTGTCTATGAGAAGGGTGGAGCCATCCTGTGATCACAAGGGGGTTGGGCCATTGGAACATGGCCTGTGGATGGCTTTTATTGCTTAAAAGAAGATTCTCATGTCATGTTGGTCAGCAAAACTCTGGATCTCCATGGCCTTTGCTTGTCATCAGTGGTTCTCGATGTCCCATAGCCTCCTTTGAACTACTGCTATGAACCATTGGTAAGCTTTTTGTTTTTGCTGGTTGGAGGGTTCATTTTGCCAACTGTAGAACACAGCTCTCTTCTGATGGATAAGTGCTAGGATTTCCTCATTGTTCTCATCAAACCAATCTTGGTGACAGTAAGTGGAGTATCCGGTTAAATCGGCACATGCCTTGTAAATAATGTTCTTAAGTTCCTTCCAATGTGCCTCGGTGTCCTTGATGTCATCAGGTAGGTCAGAGAGCCTCTTGGTAAGGTGGTATTGAAGAGCCTTGCATCTAGCTTGGTCTTGGAGTGCCTTAATATTAAATCTCTTCCACATTTCTTTTAGTTGTTTACAGTGTTGTGGTGCAAGCTGCTTGTCCATGACTGATCTGATTAAATGGTGGTCCATTCAGTAGTCATCTGCACCTCTCAGGACTCGTGATATGGACATCAGTGCAATAACAGGTTCTGACAATAATATACAGGCAGTCCTCGACTTACAACATTTTGAGTTCCAACAAACGGCACTTACGGCCTTTTTAAATGGACACCCTGTTTTAAGGTTCCAACTCAGGTTTCAACTTTATGACACTCAATACAGCTGCGTCCAGCTGGTAAGTCTGTTGTGGTGGAAGGGGAGGGGGCAGATGAATGCCCCAGCAGCAAAGGAGGGATTGGGACTGGGGCAAGCCCTGCCCAGCGAGGGCATGGGGGCAGAGGATGAATGCACGACTCATCTGAGGGGTGTGGAGATGGGGGGGACAGCCCCCACCACTGTGCTGCTGGTCCGGCAGGGCACTGGGGGGTGGCGTGCCCCCAGATGTGCATGGGGGGGCGAAGCCGGGGCTTCACTGTGCTGTGCTCCAGGTAGGCGCAGCAGCGCTGGGAGTGGGGGCTACGTCCTGCCACTGCTCGCCCACCTGGAGTGCAGCATGGTGCAGCCCTGGCCCTGCCCACCATGCAGATCCGGGGGCATGCCCCCCCAGACCAGTAGTGCACAGCAATGGGAACCACCCCCCCATCCCTGTGCCCCCCAGACAAGCCATGTCTTCATCCTCTGCCCCGGCTAGGCACCGCTTGCCCCAGCCCTAATCCCTCCTTCGCTCCTGGGGTGTTCATTTGCCCCCTCCCCTTCCACCACAACAGACTACAGCTGCGTCCAGCTGGTAATCAAGCATCATAAAGGAACCAATCGCCCAGTTGTAAAAATAGGTTCTGAGTTACAACATTTTGACTTACGATGCGGTTTTCAGGAACCAATTCTGTTGTAAGTATGAGGACTGCCTGTAGTCAAGAAGGTGCCAGTGATTGGAGCGTGGAAGTTTCCAAGTGGTCTTATGTTTGTCACTCTGTCTGAAGATGGTGTTCATGATGAGCAAGTCATGCTCTGCACATTTTCTGAGGAGGAGGATACCACTGGAATTGACTTTCTCCACCCCCTCTTTCCCAATGGTACCACTCCAGAGTTCAGAGTGTTGCCCAACTCTTACATTGAAGTCACCCATGAGGGATGAGCTTGTCTTCCTTGGCAGTAGCAGTCAGGACTGTGTCAAGAACACAGTAGAACTGTTCCTTGTTGACTTCTTCATTGTCAAGTACAGGGGGCATATGCACTGATGACCCCTGGTCATGCACTGATGCATACTGGTTGTTACTGAGCTTGAGGTGGAGTCATAAGGTGCTTATTACTGCCCAGATGGAGTTCTGAAAGCTGACTGATGATATTGTTCTTGATGGCCAACCCTGTGAATATGCCTCTCTTCAAGTGACTTTTCTTTCCAGAAAAGGTGTAGCCACCTTCTTCTTCTTTCAGCTGGCCTTTATCTGTCCAGGTCTTGCTTAGGGTAATAATATTGATATCCTATCCTGCAAGTTCTCCAGCTACTAACCAAGTACTAAATCAAGGCAGAGTAACCAGTGCTACTGTGCATTAGCACCTGTGAACACCTTTTTAGTGATGCTACTGCACAGTAACCTAATATTACTACACAGTAGTGTCTTAATTCTGTTTTAGACATGACACATTACTGCACAGTAGTATTGGGCTACTGCAAATGTAGCATTTCATGCAGATGTGCCCAGTATGTTTCAAAATAATCCCAGATGTGTGTCCCTAAAAGGATAGCACAGGTATTCCCCCCACCAGGCAGGTGTGCTCAAGCTCCAGTCTGTGGGCAAATGCAGCTATTGTATCTGGCCCATAGGGTTCCCCATAGGTCAAGAAATTTGGCAGTGGGAGAGCAGTGGCCATTAATACACCCACTTTGCCAGATGTCCAACCCTTAAGCCCCATGTGGCAGCTGTGCCTATTTCTCCCAATGAGGCCGGGCAACCCACCCTTCTAGCTGCATCAGGGCCAACCCAAACCCTTTCCCCTCCTGCAGCTGGATTGTGGTTGGCCATGCCTCACTCCCACCCCACACCCCCCAAGCCTGAATTGGGGCCAGGCTATGCCCCCTTTCCCCTGCAGCTGGATCAGGGCCAGGCTACACACCCTTCCCCCCCACCCAGGAGGGAGTTTGGGCTGGGCCTTGGCCCCCATCCCTCAGGGCTGGATGGGGCCTGCATGTCCAGATGGGGCTTCATCCAGCCTATTGGGCAAAGAGGTTGTGCACCACTGCCTGAGGGAGTGCATCAGTGTTAATTTCACTGAGCCTTGATATACATAGACCCTCTTATGTACAGTGTAGTTCTCCATGTGGGGTTAGAAATGTCTGCAACTGAAGACAAGAGAGAGAAAAACAGTATTTTATCTAAAATCATTGCAACTTTACTTCCACTGTGATCAACTCTGGGTTTTTGAGAACTTGGTTTTATGATGGAACTGCATTGCAGTTTCACATAGTAGTCTAATCTTTGACCAAAGAGACTCCAGCAGGTCACTAACTATAAGGCAAGTCAACTGGTTCCCAGTATCATGATTTCTTGATAAACACAACCACACACACCAAAAGACAGCAAATGAAGCAGAAGTTTGTTGTAAGGCCTTTTTCTCTTAACCTTCATCAGCTATTCAGGAAAACTGACTGAATGGCATCACCTGCAGGAAGTAAGAAGGCAAAAGAATTATGACGTCTCTTTGTGAATTCTGTTCAGACCTTTTCTTCCTCCCAGGAGAGGATTTCCACAGATATGCAAAGAAGCAGAGTACAAGTGTAAAGAAAAAGATGCTGCTTAAAGAAACTTATGACTTCCATATAGTACCATCAAGAAGGATGCAAATCTATCTTGTTGATTGGTCTGTGTAAAAGAGGAGGAAACTAATGAGTAACATTCCTGGTTTCTCTGCTGTTACAGGACAGGGAAAGTTTGGTGAAAGCATAGATGAGAATAGTTCATCTCAAAATGGGAATAAAATAATTCAGTCTTGTTACTCAGTAAAATGTCACCACTTGCAGTTTTCTAAATAACCAGCTTTGATTTATTACCTTGTTTGAGCTCTTATGTTAATATAAAAAGCAGAGAGGAACTGAAATACTTTTTAGCTGCATTTATGCATTTTCACTGAAGGTAGGTCTTTATTGCAGAGTAAGCCCAGGAAATCAGTACCTGGGAAAGTTTGCTTAGGTGAGCAGCCACAGAGCAAAGATATTTTGGGATACTTTGTCCTCCCAGGTGCTGCATTTGCCTGTGGTCTGCTAGGCTTTCCAGGTGTCTAGCCCATAGTTCTTTAGGCTGCATTAAATTGAGCTACTTTGATTCTTTCCCAGTGTAACGGGTGCCTCTTTGGAGTCCGTCTACTGGTGGCCCCACCTACGTTCTCACCTGCCACACCTTGTTGTTAGTTGATTAATAGATGTAATTAAGCAGGAGGCTGCCCATTTTCTGCCCCAATGCCAAGGGGCACTATCTGCAGCTCCATTCCTCCCCTACACCGCATCCCAAGCCTCGCAGACGGTATTTGTAAATTCTTCTTTATGTCAGGGTCTAGGCCACTGTGGGCCTACCCCTTTTTTCTCTAGCTAGGCCCGTGAGTCAAAAAACCAACCCACTAATCAGGGTTTGGCTCCCAGGCTCTAGCTCTAGAAAAAAAAACCCTCACTTGAGCTCCTGCCCCTCTCCGGCACACCCCAAGATGCTGTTCCCTCTCTGGCACTGGGGTGGGTCCCCTATGAGGCCTCCTCCATCCCCTAATAGCCTCACCCAAACCACCGGTCTTAAACAGCAAACAAAACACAAGCCCTTGGGCTATAACATAAATTCAAACTGCCCGCCTATAACATCATCCAAGCTACACCTGGGGTATTCCAGTCCCCACCTGTACCAGAGGCTGTACCTTCAGTCAGGCCTCTCCCCTTTGGTTGCTCTGGGAGAGCTCCTTCCCCCTTAGCTGCTGGCAGGAAACTATCATCTTGGCCTCAGCCCTGGGGTTTATATGTGAACCAAGCCCTGCCCCTTCTGGTCACCTGACCAGCTGGCAGGGCTTGAGCCTTAACCCCTACTTGACCAGCCGGCCATGACTGGAAGGTTCTGGGCTTAAAGAGGCCACCCTGCCTCTTAGTAACAGGGTTAGGGTTACCTGTTACACCCAGCAAATGGAGGGAGACCTTGTGTGTCATGGGTACACAGTAGGAGTTGTGGGAAAGCATAAAGCAGCCTTTCTCAAGTTGCATAGATTTACACCTACCGTAATGAAGTCTTAAATTAAAAGTTATCTATTTAACAAGGAAAGTGGGATGTGCAAATAGGTACATAGGAGCAAATTCATGTTGCTGTTGAAACTGCTATAACTTAGGCAATCAAATGTTTCAGGTTTTAACATAGACTTTAGTACTATATACACATAACTTCTAATTACTAAGAACACTGAGACTATTCAGAAGGTGGGTGATTATAGATTCTCTGAACTTAGCTGTGTACTTTTATAAATGAGTTTGTGTAAGACAGGGGTGGGCAATTATTTTGGGCAGAGGGCTGCTTACTGAGTTTTGGCAAGCCATCAAGGGCCGCATGACAGGCAGCCCAGGGCAGATAAACATTAATTTACTAAATTTTTTAGGGGCCCTGAGGGCCAGATAGAATGGCTTGGCAGGCTGCATCTGGTCCCCGGGCCACATTTTGCACACCCCTGGTGTAGAACATCATTCCCTAAGGATCTTGTTGAGCAGACCTGCAATGGAATATTTTCAGATGTTCACAACTGTGCAATGAAATCTGCTTTAAAGGATACACCCCTTCATCTAGGGCTGGCTATATCCCATCTTTCCAAGATTAGTCACTTTTGCTATAAAGCTAAATTAAAGCAGTTAGAATGTTTTTTATAATTAGGAGTGCCTTCCCCTTTCTTAGAACTCAGAATAGTTTCTTCCTTTTAACTTCCCTAAAAATAATTAATTTGAGGCTGAGTTCAGTTGAAAAGGGCTTCAGCCCAGAAGATATGCTGAACTTTTAAAACAGTTGTCTGCAAATGAGGGGATAGGGTAGCATTAAAAAGACATGTACAGTGATTTTTGTAAACACAATGAAACACAATAAAAGGAAGTAAGTCAAGGTCAGTTTACTATTATATTTTTCTGTATGGCTTTGAACAGTATCAGAGGTTCCCAAACTGCTTTAGACTGTTTAGGGAATTACATAAATAACAAAGTTTCTGGAAGGTCTAGCAAACAGGACTGCAGAATTCCAAGGTGGAGTGTTCTACTTTGCTTAAATAACAGGTCATTTTTACCTGGAAAGACCCTTTTCTGTGGACATAAATTAGTTCCCAATACACAGGCTTTACTAACTTCAGACCTAAGAGTCATTCTGTTGTCTGACTGCATGTCTCTTGCTAATAAATAAATTAATACTGGTGTTGTTTAATGAGTCTGTTTTTTCTGTGAAAAGGAGACTACCCAGAAGTGGGAGAGATTGTGAATAAGTGTCTAGCCAATGATGAATAATTCAGAGAAGAATCTCAGCTCCCCCAGTAGAAAGTGTGTGATGATGTAAATGCAAACAAATTAAAGGAATGAGTTCCAAGTTATATCCTAGTACACACAAAAGACAAGAATTAAACTAATGGGAAGCAAAGTAAAGTGTTGTCAGACAGCCACATTTTCCTAAATCTGCCCAGCTGAGATTGCACAGAGAGGTCTAGTTTCTCTTAAGACTTACTTTTTCCCCCCAAACCTTGCATTCTTTGATTTGAGAAGCAGATAAAATCTGGCCTATTTTGCTACACTCTTTTGAGGCAACAGTGCGTTTGGCCCCTCCTATGTGTTCCCACACTGACCCCGGGAGTGGCTGGAATGTAGCTGCACAGCATTTTTGCAGCCTACAGTAGGACCAAGTTCAGCACCTCTCAAGGAAGGGACTGGCTATTATTCAGTCTATTTACCCAGGATCTGCATTCCAAACAGCCCTAAGCTGGGAACACCTGGACCTGGAAACACCTGTATAGCATAAGTTTCTCAGTCCTCTCCAGGTACCTAACAACCTGTTTCTGGCCAGTAAGAATTATTAGGGACCTGAGTAATGTCTGCCTGAAGCCACACAGAACCTAGGAAAAAGGGCTCTGAGTTGCAGTAATCTTCCCCACTAGGCACTGAGACGGTTTTACTATAATGAGAGCTGGGCCACCATGGATTTGCACTAATTTATCAAGTAAGAATTAAACAGATTTTACTGTTTGTGTGTAGATGTTCCCTAGAAGCCTCCCTAAACAGACATTCAGCAAAATTCCTAAATCAT
This sequence comes from Gavialis gangeticus, assembly GCF_001723915.1. Lineage (NCBI taxonomy): Eukaryota > Metazoa > Chordata > Crocodylia > Gavialidae > Gavialis > Gavialis gangeticus. Next base: position 276,885 of record NW_017729012.1, read on the forward strand.
CTTCAGGAAACGTGCCAGTTGGGGTATAGACCGAGCCTTTTTTTGCACTCTATTACCTTGTTGAGAGAGAGGAGCTACTCGTCACTCATAATCAGGGATCTGGGTTTTCTGTTTCCCACAGAAAAACAGGGAAAAACATGGATTTTCCTATTAACTCGAGGAAAACGCAGATTTCTATTTTAGCAGAGAACCTAGCAGATTTAGCTGTTTTGTAAAGAACTCTCTGCAGGCTGGCAGCATTCCATCCTGCAAGAGGTTGTGGGAGGGTGGAAGGAGGGGGATCAGGCCGGGGGTGCCATGTGAATGTATATACACGTGACCACCAGGCAACCTGGAGAAGAGCTCCTGCAGGTAAGTCTGGGGGGAGCAGATTGAGTCCCTCATAGGGAGGGAGTGGGTTGGGTAGGGCTGGCCTGGGCTGGAGCTGAGGCTGCTGCTGCCCAGCCGGGGAGCGGGGTGCATGGGGCTTGGGTCCTGGGGCCGGAATGCACAGCTGCAGGGCCCTGGCGGGGAGCGGGACAGGGCCACAGGCAGCTTGTTCAGGAGATGTGGGAGTGGGGCCGGCGCCCTGCCATTGTGCGTACTGCTCACGGGGCAGAGGGACCCATGCCTCCCAGATCTGTGCACAGAGGGGGGACGGGTGCAGGCAGCAGTGAGGGGCACAACCCCACATCACTGCTCCTGCTGCCCCCTTGCCAGGGTGGCATGGAGCTCACAGAGGCAAGGAGCTTACCTGTGTGGCCCTGCTCTGCCCTGCAGCACCGGGTTGCACCTACTGGGCTGCAGAGGCCCTGGAGGAGGGCAACAGAGCAGGAAGCCTGAGCCCACAGCAGGCAGCCCACACCCACCCCTGCCTAGTGCACAGATCTGGGGAGCATGGGTCCCTCCTGGAGGTGCGCACAGTAGCAGACCTGCCCGAGTCCACAGCAGACAGGCAGCAAGCACCAAGGAGGAGGAGATGGGTTCCATGCTCCTCTTCACTGCAGCAGCTGCTGCTTCCTGTGGGCAGGAGCCAGGGCTCAGGTAGTGCTGCAGGGGGCTGCAGACCCAGGTCCCTGGTCCCATCACCCTGGCAGCTGGGGGCCCCCTCTGGCAGGGGTGAGGGATGCAGGGGGCTGTGGGTAGGAGATGAGGGGCGCCAGCATGGCTGGGGAGGTTGTGGGGGAGTGAGGGGCACCAGCAGGGACAGAGGTGCTGTGGGGAGGAGTGAGGGACCGGGGGCTATGGCTTGTGCATGAGGGTCCTGAACCTGCATTCTGTGAGCTACAGGGTCAGGGGGCGCTCTGATTTTCCTTGATAAAAAACCCAAAATCAAATACCAAAACTTTTAGGTATTTAGAATTTATTTTATTATAGTGATTGAGGCACAGGTAGGCTTCCAAATTGCTTTAAAATTGTAAATATATCAAGAAAATATTATGTTCAACTGATACCTATATCTATAGTAGTCTTTCATTTTAATCACAGATTTGGGGGTTTCTATCAGAGAATTTGTGATTTTATTAGGGAAAACTAGGATCCTGGCTCATAACACTACCATTATTCTCCCAGGCACAGACTGTAACTATTACCATTGTTTTTATACCAGTATTCATGCAATAAAATAACAAAATGGAATAACTACAGGACTTAAAGTACCATGAAGTTGCACCCAGGGATGATTCACCCCTGAGAAATGGGTAGCTCAGTATTTGCTGAGAGAGACTATCAATCTATGTCATAAACTGAAAGGATACTTACACAGTACTAGGTTTCTATGCTGGCAGTAGTGCTGGAGGCGTTCCTCACAAGTAGCCTCCAGGTCAGGTGGGAAAGCAAGCAGGAGCAGCATGCGTAGCCAGACCTGTGGGGGTGGGGGGACAGGGACTGTGTATTTCCAAAGTTCTACTAATAATCTACACCCTTGTGCTTCTGATTGTTTGAAGTAAGATGTGTTAAGAAGGGAAGCCAGGCAGTCCCTGTCAAGATGCTGTGTTTGGGAACTGTATGTTAGGACTTGTTCTGAGCAGGGCAGGCTCTTCCTTCTGCAGAGGTCTGCATGATTTTCACAGCTGGGCTGCAATCATTTTTTTCCTTCCAGCTTCCTTGTATGTCATACTCTGGAGGCTTGTCTGAAGGCCAAGCTTTCTGCTCAGAGGAAACATGGCTGACTGGGATGAGTCTCAGTGGTGCTTAGTGTTTAGCACCTTGGATCATGCTGCCCTAGTATTATGAGAAGCCCCTCTGTGTGGCTAGAACACCTTTGGCTTTGGCAATAGCAGAATGAACCACTTAGTTCCTAAATGCAACAGCCTCCTCTGAAGTCATTGGATTCTAATTCTGTCATCCCAACCCAGACCATCCCAACCCCAATCCCATTACTCAGTTTCTTTCCCTTCTTCTGTGTTAGTTCCTTATCACAACAGGGGCTATGTAATGACCTTAAGGTGCTCAGCAATAGCCTGAGTGTCTCAGCCTATACAGACAAATTAGGATTTAGCCTATGAAAGCTCATGCCTCAAGTTAATCTTTAAGATGCCACTTGGCTCTGCCTTCTGCCTATAAGATGTAAACTGACCTGGGACCTGAACTATTGACTGACACTGTTATTGTTCCACCCACAGGTGCCCTTGTATAGAAAGAAGGGCTCTAGAAAAGGATATGGCCTCTGATGATGTACTGAAAAATGAAAACTGCCTGTGCTGTTTGTATCCACTGTAAAATATGGCTAATCTGCCTCTCCATGGAGACTGATAATGCTGATTTATTACCCAGGGATGATTTAATTATCAGTAGTTAGCCACTTTTTCAACTTTTTATGAGACAGTCAATCACTCCTGGATAATCAGCCATCATCATCTTACTATATTTTGCATAAGACTAGAAACAAGGGTTTTTTGTGATGTCTCTTACTGGGCTAACTGCATGAAGAAGGATGCTTTGTGCTCAAAAGCTTATCCAACATCACTCCCACCTACACAGTTGGTTTACATCACAAAAAACCTTTTCCTCTGGACCATTTCTTGAACCATCAGAGCTATTTGAACACTCCAATGCTATTCTGTTTGCATGTCATATGGAAACACAAAGAATTATTCTTGACACATAAAGAAAAAATATAATACAGTACAGTAGAGTCCGTATAATTGCCAAGGTTATGTTTTCTGGGCTCTGTAAAAATTAGGGTTAACCAACTTTTGAAGTATGTTGTTGCAGGTCAAATTTTGTGACTTTTCTTTTTATCTTCTCTACATGTGCTTTGAAGGTAAGTGTCTGGTTCAGTGTAACCTCCAAGTTCACAGGGTTCAGATGATTAGTCAGTGGGATTCCATCCCAGATGATGTCTAATTTCTGCTTGTTTTCTCTATGGTGTAGGTCAGGAATAGGCAAAAATACAGCCCATGGGCTGTATCCAGCCCACCAATTGAGCCACTTCCCACCGGTGGGCCAGACAGAATCAACTGATGGGCCCATTGGTGGTGGCTTTAGCTCTGGCCTCTGTTGGCGTGGCAGGAAACACTGGATAGAAGCAGTCTTTCCTGCCTGCCCAGCACTGGATGGAAGCCTGGGAGATGGGGTCTGACCCTCTGGTGCCAGGCTGGTGGGTGGGGCTGCTTCTGCTCAGTATCCCCAGCTGTGTCAGCAGAGGCCAGAGCCCTGCCCACCCACCCAGCACTGCATGGCAGGGATCTGCACAATGGGTCAGGGGGTAGGCCAAGATACAGAGGCATTCAACCCCTCCACAGCCCCGTTCTGCAAAATTGTGAATGCCAGGGCCCCACCTCTGGCACAGTGCCCTGTTCCTGCCTTCTGGGATTAGTCAAGCCAGGCAGCCAGGGGGTAGGGGGTGGGAAGGAGTGGAGATAAGATGCTACAGCCCCTGGTGGGCTCATGTTCCCACTCCTGCTGCTGCTCTGGTGCTAGCCTCAGCCAGGCTGCAGGGAGCTTGGTGTGTGTGTGAACACATGTGTGTGCTTGCACATGGCCCTCAACAGTTTACCAAAACTTGGCCCTCCAGCCCAAACAATTGCCCACCCCTGGCATAGGTAAAAAGCTGTGACCTGTGTCTTGGTTGTGTTCGCACAAAGCTGGTTCTTATTGTAGCAATCTGAGAGGTTGTACAGTGTGCATGTCAGTCTGTTTTTGACAGTGGTGAAGTCCTTCTCTTGCAATGTGATGCATAGATCACCAGCATACATGAAGCGCCTCATATTACTCTGTATGGGTTGGTCATTGGTATCTATGTTAAAAAGGATCAGTGCTAAGACACTACTCTGTGGGATGCTGTTTTGTTGTCATCTCAAGCAGCTCTGTTTCTTGCACAGTTCTACGTAAAAACATCTGTTCTTCAAAAGAGATCAGATGAGCTGCACTAGATGGTAGCCATGTGTCATATTGTAGACTTTGGCAAGCAGGTTTTGGTGGTTAACTGTGTTGTATGCTGTTGATAGGTCTTCAAACACAGCACCTATTATCATCCCTTTCTCAAATTCATCTTCTATATGCTGGGTAATGTTTAGTATTTGGTCAGTGCAGGACTTGCCTGGTCTAAATCTGGCTTGTTCTGGTATTAGATGTTGTTCAATATGAGGTGAAAGGTGATTGAGAATAAGGTGTTCATAAGCTTATAAATGGCACAGAAATAACGTTGGCCTAAGGTTCTCTTTCCTTGGCTTTAATAGAGCTATTACATGGGCCTGTCCCCATAATTTAGGTATTCTAAGGGTTGATTTGTTAAAAAGGTGTAATACCCATATTTGGTTGTGGAACCAAAGTGTTTGATCTGCTCCATGCATATGTCATTGAGTCGAGTTGTTTTGTTGTTCTTTGAGTGACTTATTCCAGCACTTGAATGATGGAATTTGAAATGAACTTGATTTCATCCATTGTGTATGGCATGCTAAAATGATTTTCCTCCAGATCAGCTTGCTGTCTAATCCATATTTTAGGCTATTTTTGCTGTTGAGAAGTTGGTGAGCCATGTGGTTGGCTGTGGTGTTTCTTTGGGTCGTTACTCAGATTGCAAATGGTTAACCATGCTTTCCTGCTAGCGTGGAATCTTTGATCAATTCTTTCCATTTCCATTGCCTTTCTTCTTGGATCTTATTAGTTAAGGTTGTTGTTACACAAATTGCCAGTTGTTCAAATCATGAGCGGGAATTTATGAGGGGGATAAGGAAAAGTGCTGCATTTATTGATTAAGCACTTAAAACACCTCCCCCCCCACATTCATACCCCAATTTCTGTTCTGTGCTGGTATACGTTACCAGTCTTATCAGTGCTTGGATCAACATAGCAGCCATCCAAGTTGATCTGAGTGGGAGCCGGGCTCCTGCCAGTCCATCTCATCAGACAAACCAATGCTCTAGGATGACATGCAGAACAAGACCCAAAATGGATATGTCTTGCCCCATCCTTTGGGCTTTTGCTGGGCTATCACTGTGTTTTTTCTTGAAGGTTGATTGTCGTTGTTCTTGTGCTGTTCTGGGGCAGATTCTTCTTGTTTGGTCTTTTATTGTCTGCATTCTTCAATCAGTCACCAGCTGATGTTTTCCTTTTCCACAAACACACTCTTACCCATACAGCACACAAAAAAGTAAAAGGTTGAGCACTTACGTCAAACTACAGAGCAATACAAAATGGAGTTTCTTAAGGCAATGCAAAACTCAAGAAAATACATAAGATTAAAAGCAATAAGCAAAAGTCTATGTCCATGTTATTTACCTAACATCAAGGTGGTATTCTTGCTATTTGCGTAATACTGTCCCTGCCACAATAGTGTCTTCTGAGAAAGGATCTCTTTAAAATATTTGCTGGTATTTTTTGTGTTTGACTGCTGGTATGGGAGTAAGCTCTGGAATATACTCAGTTTTGATCCTCAAGCTATATACCTCTTGGAGGTTTTGCACAGTGCACTCATGAAGAGGTTGTAGCTTTCCAAAACTGTTTCAATGTGTTTTATGTTTTTGTAGGGGTGCACTGATAAATATTTCTTGGCCAATACCAATAGTCGATGTTCAACCAACCAGATCAGCCAACGCCAATCCAATAACTGATGTTTAGTAATAGTGAAAGGCATTTTAAACTACTAACATAAATAAACCTTTTTTGTTTGTTTTGCATTTCTAACACCCCTCCCCACACCTGCCTACTCCAGCCCTCGATGAGGAAGGCAGTGACCACCTTATTCCTATGCACGTTGCCCCTTCACTTATGGCTCTTACCTGCGGCCCCGCTTCCTGTGCAGCCTATGCTGCTGCCCCAGGTGGGCAGGGCAGATCTTCTCATGGACAGTGATGCTGGGCACATTTGGAGCCCCAGAGCATGCTGCTGCCTCAGCGCTGGCAGGCCCTGCACAGCTGAGCTCCTGTGGCTGCTGGGAAGAAGTTGCTTTTGCAAAGGTGCCCGGTGGAGTGGAATGTCCCTCACACAACATCTTACCCCATCTACATGCAGCCCAATGTCTCCATGGCAGCCCGAGCACTCAAGCCCCTGCATCAGCAGCACCAGAAACCAGTAACAGTCCCTTTGTTGCTGAATGCAGTGCCCTGTGACTGCTCTCTAGTCCCTCATCCCCCTCCCACTGCTCTCTGGGACCTGTAGTCTACCATGGGCTCAGGCCGATGGCAGGGCATGGAGACCAGACTACGCTCTCCAGGGTGCTCTGAGCACACAGCTGTAATTATCTACTATGACCAAAAAAAGCCAATAGCTGGTAACGTAATTTCTCCTTTTATTGATGCTGATCTGATAGCCACCTGATATATTGGTGCACCCCTACTTTCTTTGTATAGGTCTTTAGAAAAGCTTCTCCAGTCTGCTTTTAAAATTGAAGCATCTGCATATTAGTACTATAGTTGGAGTTGTGGCTACTGTGACATTGATAGTGACTGGTCTGTGTTATGTGAGGAGAATGGGTTCCAATATGTCTATTTTGCACATAAACTTCTACATTGCTTTCAGCAAAGGTGAGGCTTAGATTATAGCTTTGTTTCCATTTGGAGCTAGTCAAAGCCCTGGGTAGCTTTGAGTCATGGATCAGGCTTAGGTGCTGTGCCTCAGCCTGCATCTCGACAAAGTTTCCATTCTCATTATTTTTACTGTAACCCCATGTGTCACTGTGGCTATTAAAGTCACCAATGATCACGCATGTTTTTTCATGGTCTAGGTTTCCAAGGCTCACACAGGCAAAACGTTTCCCCGGAGGCTTATAAATGGATGCTTTTGAGAAGTTGTTCATATCAATCATCAAAATTTCAATGTTGTTTTGTTCTGTCATCGATGTTGTATTGATGATGAGCTTTGGTTTTATGAAGATAGTGCTGCCATGTTTCTCATGCTGCCTTTCAATGGCTTATCTCATCCCAGGGATCAATGGCCTGTTGTTGTTTGGCCCTCTGTGCATCTCCAGGAGATAGAACATACAACCACTGTAGTTGGTGCAAATCCTGGAAAGAATGCCCTATTTGACTTCCGAGTCCCTCTAAGTTTACAATGATGATTGTCAGTACCGCCCCTGAAAAAACCCCATGATTGTGACGCAGCAGGTCAACCTGTTGCAAGTTTGCATTATATACATTCTGAGATTGTTGATGACTAGGTTTTAGCAAAATTTGCATGTTCTTTGGGATCTACATTGATTAATTAATTAACCAGTTAATAGTGCAATATCTGTCCTATGTAGAGGTGGCCTAATATAGTCTTAAGACTTCAAGGACTCTGATTATTACTGCTTGATGCCTAAATTTCATCATCTGTATGAGAGAGGTTATTTTCAGGAGTGCAGCCAAAAGCCAATGTTGCCAGCCTTGGCAGCTAAGTTCCAGAAGTGGTGCTAAGCAGATGGTTCAAAATCTGTTTCTGAGTGACTGTAATGTGAAACTTTGCAAATGCTGTCCAAATTAGTTGTCACAAGTAAAGGAAGCCATTAAACAGCATTAAACAAAGCACAAGGCCTAAAAGGAGATAAGAGAAAATCATACAATAAATAACTCATATAAACTATATCATAGCTTTATCTTAAAGTAGTAGTAGCAGTGATTGATGTAACCAAATATATTAGATGTTATTTTGCTATAATAGATATATTTTTGTTAAAATGCTTAGATAATGTGTAAAAACAAAAATAGCCTTGTCAGAAAAGACCATAAAGTTAGGTAAAGAAGAAATACACAATGTGGAAGGAAAGGAAATAAGAAACCCTTTCTCTTTCCCAAGGATACAAATCCCAACTTATTGATACCTTCCAAGCCCATGAGAGATATGGTTCAGTCTAGTTCCAAAACTTTCAGTGAAACAAAGAAATTTAAATAAATCAGAGCTCATTTATTTCAATATTAAAACCAGCCATCTATAAATATGTGGCAAAGGCAGGAGAGAAATTTGGAGAATCAGCAAAGTCAAGAAGACCTGCTGCCAATCTGCATGCAACTCTTCTCCCACATCTTGAGTCACCTCAGCTGATATAGGTGAGGTTCGATGTTGTGTTGTTGCAGGTAGCCAGGTAGGCTTTGGGATAAATGTTTGTTATCATGTTTTAAAGAGCAAGCAAATAAAAGGTCAGGCTGTAAACCTGTTTCTGCTTCTTTTATCCGTAGCCTACCAACAAAATTACCTCTAATCTGGGTAACACCTGGAAAATCAGTCCAAGCTTCTGTAAGAGAGCTGTATGAATCATCAGGATGTTGTAATTGTGAGTCCAACAACTGTGAGCACATCTGGGATGCTAAAGTGATCAGTATTTCTGATCAGAATTTAGCAAAAAACAAGCTATAATGTTGCAGCAACATTGATAATGATATATCAACACAAGGGGAGAGCTTTTACAGGGATGTCATATTCTTAAAGGAGCATCAATTTTAAATGTTTTAAACATTAATTAATTTAAATTTGTTTAATTTAAAATAAATACTCCATGATACTACCAACGGAATAATTTGGTTCACAGCCATAATGTCTTCATTAGCACATTCATCCAGAGTACTGCTGGAAGGGCATCTGCTGCTGAGGGTGCTGTGAGTGTGGTGGGCACCTCTGTTGTTCAGGGGTATGGCCTGCAGCATCAGTAGGACAGTGAGGATCTCAGAATAAGGATGGGATGTGGGACATTCGTACCAGTGCTAAAGTCCCTGCAGTTCATCGGCACATGGGGCACCTAGTCAAGGCATGCACGTTCACAGTATTCCCTGATTCCAGCCATGCTGTGATCAAATATGTTAAGCTACAGGTCCACAGTGTGCCAGGGCCTCATTCCCAACCACTGAGAATTTCTAGAGCATCTGGCTGAGGCCTCACATACCAGAAGACAATAAAGCATCTGTGCATCTGCCCCTTCAAGTCTTTAACCTCGCATTGTGAACTTCCCTCCACTTTCCTCAGTGCCCCATCTGTCAGTCACAGCACAAAGGAAGCTGCCCCTATCCCAGCATGGCAGTGTCAAGTCACTCCTCCTGAGAGGTACAGCAACTGCCTTCTAAAACAGTGACCTCTCTCTGGAAAGCATCAATGTGCTTTAATTCATTCATACCAATATGCACTAGCATCCTGCCCTGCACCCCTTTAGTTCTCTGACTCTGGATTTCCAATTCTCCACTCAGTATTTTTATTTCTGCTGAGAGCAGAAGCACCAAAGTACAAGACAACTTAAATACCAGATTGTATATTACCAGTGCACCCTTCATTATCTTGAAACCCAGCCCTTCTAATCAGTTGGCTAAGGTGCCAAACAGGGTGGCGGCTTTGCCCTACCCTCTCTCTATTAGTTATGGGAGGGTTTTTCATCTAAAGCTCTGATTTCAGAACTGATTTAACTCACCAATATGAACAGTGACCCAGTGTGGTTCCCTCCCAAAGCCAGCTGGTGAGATGCAATCACTTTTCCAGGGCTGTAGGAAGTACATGAGCTGGTGTTTGTTGCATTTATTGCCTGTTGTACTGGCAACCTTGGGTGTCCAAATATGTGCCTTTTAGACTGATCTTTTGGGGGAAGATCCTTGCTTGGGCAGCATCATGTCAAGTTCAAACTTGACCTTAAAAGTAACTGCAAAACTGCTGGCTCCTGGAAAGGATTCTCCTCATTCCCTCCAAATGTTGCAGTGCAGGAACTGCTGTTCCATCCTCTCCATCCTACCCACTCCCCTGTGCGTGCCCCAACTCCATTTCTTGACAATTTCATTACATGTCCCATTACATTCCCTTCCTGTCTCCTCTTCCTTGTTCCTTGACCTCTTAACTTCAGAAGATAGAATGGTGTCTTTCTTGAGTGCCTCCTGGCTTCCTGCCCTTCAGGAGAAGAGAGAAATGGGAGGGAGATGACAGTACTAAGGCAGTCTTACTTCCAGGTACAAAATCCCAGGGAAAGGGAAGTCATCTCTTTCCAATGGAAGACTTTCCTTGACAAGATTGGACTTTGTTGCTTGGATTTCAGTGAGATATTTTAGCTCCTCCCATTATTTGCAGTAGCCAAAAGAGGCCATACAGCAGAAACTCTGAAATGACAAGCAGTAATATAGGCAAACAAGGTTCTGTGGGTGAATCTGATATCTTTTATTAGACCAACTTAAATAGTTAGAAAAAATGTTTTTGGTAAGCTTTCGGGTTTAAAAACCCTTCATCGGGCTGAGGAAGTCTCTGCAGTTGGTTCCTGGATGTAATGAATAGTAAAGAAGCCAGAGGCTGGGTTGGTATGCATATGATACCCTAGAAAGATACCTTATTCTTAATGAGATCTTCCCAGAACCACCCATCTTAGGCTTCAAACAACCACCAAACCTTGCTAACCTCATCACCAGAAGTAAACTTCCTCAGGCCCAAAACACACCGAATGGATCCAGACCATGCCATGACAAGAAATGCAAAACCTGCCAACACATCTCCACCACCCCCACAATTACTACACCCCACAACAGAGCCATCAGCATTCCCAGATCTTACAGCTGCACCTCCAGAAATGAAACATCTCATCCAATGCACCAAATGCCCTGATGGAAAATACGTAGGAGAGACCAGACAACAACTGCATTCCCAGAATGAATGCTCACTGGAAATCTATCAAA
>NW_017729012.1:292917-297446 GCF_001723915.1 Gavialis gangeticus
ATTTCTCACAAGAAAACCACTCTCTCTCCAATCTCTCAGTTCTAATCCTCAAAGGAAACTTACAAAACACTTCTCAGAGATGAGCCTATGAACTTCACTTCATCAACCTCCTGGATATAAAAAATCATGGACTAAATATGGACATGGGATTTATGGCACGTTATAACCTGCCTGACATCTGACTCCCCAGGTACCTCTCCATTATTCAACTGCTACTTTCACACACCCCACCCCCATCTCTCCCCCTCCTGCCCAGCCTGTCTTTCACCTACTGACTCCTTTACATCTGCACTGACTACCTGTCTCACATGCATACCAGCCCAGCCCTCTGGCTTCTTTACTATTCGTTCCATCCAGGAAGAGCACACACCAACTGCAAAGACTTCCTCAGCCTGATGAAGGGTTTTTAAACCTGAAAGCTTGCCAAAAAAATGTTTCTATTTAAGTTGGTCTAATAAAATATATCAGATTCACCCAAATAACCTTGTCTGCCTATGTCCTTAGACCAAAGCGGCTACAACCTACATCCCTGTAAGCAGAAATATAAACATTTATCACCAACAAGCTCCATACAGATTCAGAGGGTGTGTCTGAATTCACTGTCCACTGCTGTGAAGTTTCCAGTGTCCAAATCGTCACTGGGAGCCAGCCACTGTGCATGTGAAAAAGGGCTACCTGTACACATACAAAAAACAGGCTAGAGAGAATCAGGGACCTCTAGGTTAGCTATTGCTAAGCAAGGCATGAAATCCAGTCTCACCCATTAAGTTATGGAATTATTAATTAAAGGCTTTCAGTGAAACCCAAGAATCCCTGGTTCCTTAGTGACAGTGTCAGGAAACTCCTCCTGAGGTGCTGGCTGCACTTCCTCCTATATCTTTTCTTTTATGCATTTTATCTACAATTGCACCAGGGCCTGGAACCTCCTAGTCAACTTCCTCCTGGTTCTGGCCAAACTTGCCATCTACCTGACCAGGAAGGAGTCTCTGGCTGTGGGGAGCCTGCTGAATGTGAGGTCATTTTGCCATCCATTCTCCACTTATGTCTCCGGGCAGTTTCACTGAGCAGCATCCACAGGCTCCTTGGACATGTTTGAGGACCAGTGGGTGCTGGTCAGCGAGCTCTGCTTGGTGTCCGCCCTCAGAAATCTCATTGTTAACCTCTGAGCATTGCTCCCATCCCTGTTTTTTCATTTGTTGAACCCCGTATTCTGTTGTTACACATTTGGTGGCCTCTCTAACACAGGGAGGCTTCCACAGTTTCTTTGTGTAACCAGCAGTGCAGCCCAGCAGGTTGCTAACCCAGGAAGATACAGCACTGTTTTCAGGTTACGTGTGAATTACTCCCCACCACATTGCTGTTTCTTAGCTCTTCTAGCAACTAGAAAGCAATGCTCATAGAGAATGTCATGGAGCTAGCTCTTCAGCTTGCCAGGCGAAAGTCCAGTCCACCTTGCTGCTTGAAGTCCCAAGCATTAGAAAATGGCAGTTCAGCCCATGAAAGCTTGTGCTATATAGGTATATTTATATCTACTTTGGTTAGTCTGTAAGGTGAAAATCTACCCTGCTTTCAGCCCATGACTACTTCCTTTGCCCTGTAATCACCTCCTCAGCACATAGGCCCTTTTTATTCCAGGTAAACAAACCAAACCTCCAACCTCAAGTAAACTGTCTGGAGGAACTGTCTGTGAAGGAAGCAACCTTCAGGAAAGGAAGGCAGAACAGTCCTCTTCTCCACAGCCGCCTAAAGTAGCCCAGAAATAAACACAAGCAGGGCATATTATCTTCTTGTGAACTGCCCTGGGCTGGGTGGCAGGGAGGCTATTTTTGGCTTTCTTTTTTAAGCTTTCTTTAAGGTCTTCCCTCCTCTGCCCAACCCCAGGCTTATTTGCCACATATGATAACACTGGCCTTCTGCCCACAGAGCAGCAGTTATCTCCCACTGTTAATAGAGCAGGCTATTGGATATGGGCTAATTGAACTTGTGGGACAAAGAAAAAGAGAAATGGACTATTTATTCAATATCTTCATTAACACTCGGGAAGACGAGATGGAGTGCACCTTCAGCAAGTTTGCAGATGACACCAAGCTGTGGGGTATAGTAAATACGCTGGATGGCAGGGCTAGGATTCAGAGAGACCCAGACAAATTGGAGGATTGGGCCAAAAAGGAATCTCATGAGGTTCAGTAAGCACAAGTGCGAAGTCCTGCACTTAGGATGGAAGAATCCCATGCACCAGTACAGGCTGGGGAACGACTGGCTAAGCAGCAGCTCTGCAGAAAAGGACCTGGGGGTTACAATAGGCAGTAAGATGGATATGTCAGCAGTATGCTCTTGTTGCCAGGAAGGCTAACAGCATACTGGGCTACATCGGTAGGAGCACTGCCAGCAAATCAAGGGCAGTGATTATTCCCCTCTATTTAGCACTGGTGAGGTCAATCTAGAGTATTGTGTTTGGTTTTGGGCCCCCCATTATAGAAAGGATGGGGACAAGTTGGAGAGAGTTCAACAGAAGGCAACGAAAATGGTGAGGGTGCTGGGGCACATGACTTGTGAGGAGAGACTGAGGGAACTGGGCTTATTTATTCTGCAGAAGAGAAGACTGAGGGGAGATGTGATAGCAACCTTCAACTACCTGAAGGGTGATTACAAAGAGGATGTTCTAGACTGTTCTCAGTGGTACCAGATGACAGAACAAGGAGCAATGGTCTCAAGTTGCAGCAAGGGAGGTTTAGGTTGGATATTAGAAAACTTTCTCACTAGGAGGGTGGCAAAGCACTGGAACAGGTTACCCAGAGAGGTGGTGGACTCTCCAACTTGGAGGTTTTTAAGGCCCAGCTTGACAAAGCCCTGGCTGGAATGATCTAGTTGGGGATGGTCCTGCTCTGAGTAGGAGGATGGACTAGATCGGTGTTTCTCAACTGGTGGGTCACAGTCCAAAAGTGGGTTGCAAGTATATTTGAAAGGGTTGTGACAAAGTCCCAGAAAAACCCATGAAAGCATGGATTTCCCTTTGCAGGCTGGCAGCATTCCAGCTTGCAAGTGGCTGCCTGGGACAATTGGAGGCAGTGGGGGCATGTGCATCTGCACATGCAGGCGCACATGGCCAGCATACAGTGAAGCCAGGTTTTGGGAGCAGTCCCAGTCACTGGACACAGGTAAGTGTATGGGGAGTGGGAGATGGAAGTCCTGGGGAGTGTCCTGAGGGCTGGGGGTGGGAGGGAGCCATGTGTGTGTGTGCACACTGGTGCTGGGGACCATGGCTGGCTGTGGGGCTGCAGCAGGGCAGGGGGAGCAGTGGGGAGAAGGTGCCTGGCCCTTCAGCAGGGGAGGGAGGCAGGGGTAGACCTTTTCAGCAGGGAACTGCGTGCCTGGGTTGGTGGCCAGTGCCCATACACACAGGGGCCCACACTTGTTGCTCATGCTCTGGCCCAAGCAGGACAGAGGCAGCTGGGCATCCCCTCTGGCAGGGCTGGGGTGGCAGGGGACTGCAGGTCAGGAGTGAGGGGCACCACTATGGCCCAGGGGGCTGTTGCCTGGGTGTGAGGGGCACCAGCAAGTCCAGGGGGCCATGGCTTGGGGGTGAGGGGTGCTTGCAGGGCCTGGGGCCTGTGGCTTGGGGGTGAGGGGCACCAGTAGGGCCTGGGGGGACAGAGGACTGTAGGTCGGTCTCCGGCAGGGCTAGGGGGGTGTGGGTTGGGACACGCCATTGATCTTGGCAAATGGGCCCCAGTATGAAAAAGGCTGAGAACCACTGGACTAGATGAACTCCTGAAGTCCCTTCCAACCCTGGTTTTCTATGATTCTGTAACTGGAGTGAGGGTCACAGGTTCAAAACAAGTGTACCAAGGAGGGGACACTGAGCAGGGCACCAGACAGTGCCCACTGGCCTTTGAGCAGGTCTAGGGATCCACTGGATGCTGCGTGGTGAGACTGCCCAGAGGGATGCCTGGTTTGGCTGGGGCCAGGAGGAGGCTGACCAGGTCCTGAGTCCTGGTAGGGCCAGGGATAGGGAGTGCATAAATGAAAAGGTGCGAGGCGGAGCAGCCAGAACCTCAGTAGGAGGTTGGAGGAGACTGAAGCCCGGTCTCCTTCGCTCCGGGCCTCCGCAAACCTCGCCAAATACAGCTGGCGCCCCAGGCAGTAGGGGAAGAGTGACAGGCAGAGCCTGACAGCCGGCACCCCCGAGCGCTGCCAAGTTTCCGCTGGTCTCCGGGGTTGCTGGAGCCCGGGCAGCGCCTGGGCCCGGGGCGAGGAGGTGCGGGCAGCCCGTGCGGTTGGGGCGGGGCGCAGGAGGGCGAACCTGCGGGGCGAGTCCGCGGCGGAGTAACCGGCAGGGCCGGCCCTCGGGCGGGGCCGCAGGCAGAGAGGGCAGCCGGCGCAGCGGTGGCGGGCTGACGGCAGCGCCATGGTGCTGAGCGTCAGCGTGAAGCGGGTCAGCCACCTGCCGGGCAGCGGCGACAGACAGGTCCAGCTCAGCTTCCGAGGTGCGGGGTCGCCGGCCCGGGGACCGCGGGCTCCAGCCCCCG
>NW_017729012.1:297457-341904 GCF_001723915.1 Gavialis gangeticus
TTATGTGGTAGAATGGGTTGCTCTATTTTGGAATTAAAGATGTTAGGATATAGCAAATGGTGGGGATTAAATTCCCCCAGTTTCAACATGTTCATGTCCTGTGAGGCTGTATGAGTGTAACTGAGAAGAGAGTTAGGCTTATAAGTTTTCATTGAAATTGCCTGGCATCAGCCTGCATTGCTCAGTGTAATTCTCAGGAGAAAGAACAGCTTTCCCAGATGTGTGAGAGCAAAATGGTGCACATTCAACAGTTTTATTAGGTGATAAAACAAAAGACAGCATGTTATTCCTGAGCTCTAAACATTCAGTTTGTTGGGAATATTATTAAAATCTATTTTAGCTCTAAGCAGAAAGACCAGGGACTGGATTTTCTATATTGGAAAAAAATTGAGTGTTATGAAGCAAAAGAGCCCAATTCTGTTTTATTGCACTGGTGCAAATCCAGAGGAACTCTGGACTCTTCGCTGTAATTGCGAAGGGCTGGCTATTGCTGATGGGCTCACTTTCATGTTGTGCCATCCAGTGGGGTCCAGCCCTTCCCTTGTTTGCACCCATGTAGTGCCATTGAAATTGGTTGTGCTAGTCAGGGGGTTAGAGATGATTTGAGCAGGGAGTAAAGTATTGAGTCTTTGCACACTCCTGAGCTGCAGCAGACAAATGCCACTATCTGGTTAGCAACTTACTTCATGGTTGCTAGAGATGCAAGATAAGTCATTCACTCGTGTTACCTGAATGCAGGTTCAGGACCTAGGGCCAATGCAAAGCCTGTTGAAGTTGATGGAAATCTTTCCATTGTCTTCTGTAAACTTCGCATCAGGCCCCTAGGCCACCCATCTGCCTTGCACCTGCATCAGACTTGAATTGCTGGGGAGGTCAATGTTTCTCATTCAGGTACTGTCCTGGTATCAGATGAGATACTGTCCAGCAAGAGTGGCCAGCTGCTGTTCCAAGTCTCTGCCTTGTCCTAAAACTGTCTGTTTGCATTATGACAGCACATTGATCTGCAGAACTTCTCCTCGAGCTGGAGTGATGGGATGGCATTTTGTGCCCTTGTGCATTCTTTCTTTCCGGAAGCCTTCGATTACAATGAGCTTGACCCAGCTAATCGCAAGCAAAACTTTGAGCTAGCTTTCACCATGGCTGAGTGAGTACCATATTACATGTCTGTGAAGTGCATCTAGCGTTGTCTCACCAGGTTGTGCAGTGAGTGTTTAATAATTTGTCCCTCGTGCCATACATTACAAAGTGAAATTTATGATGCTAGGAAGTGGTAAAAAAGCTGTGCATGTGAGCACATAGAACAGGAGGCTCAGAAATAAAAAGTAAGATGCATTTTTAGCAGACGTCTGGTAAGATATAAGTGGGCGTGTCTACACATGTGCTTTAATACTAATTCACTTATTTTAATGCACATTAAAGCATCACTAAAATGTGCTATTTAGTTAATACCTATTAAAATAGGCTAATGTGCATTAAGACAGATTAATGTGCATTTTCCTAGTACCTTACAATGGAGGTACTAGATTTAATGCGCATTAACTAAAGCATGTTAATGCACGTATAGACATGCCCAAGTAGTGGTTGCAAACAAACTGCAGTGCTCTGTGCCCTAGTTTGCTCCCAGGTTCATGCATTCAGATCTACCCATTACTCATATGCATACATTCAAATTCTCCCTCTAAACCTATGTACTCAATTTGCCTCGCTACCCAGAGGATTTTTACTCTCAGTATTTTTACCCTGTCTCATAGCAATTTTACAAGGGGAATTTTCAAACAGTACTAGTTCTCCTAAACCCTTTTGAAAATCCTCCCTCCATAATGCTTAGCCCTAGAGTACTTGTGAAAGACTTTGCATTGGAATGTATTATCGCTGGGTTCGGATTCCATAGAAATCAAAGGCAGTCCTCCCACTGACCTCAGTGGGAGACAGGATAAGGTCATTAGACTGTCACAAGAGTGTATGTGCGTTCAATTAAACTTCTGGTGCACCTGACTTAAATCTGGTGTTTCATCACATTCGCTTGAATGTTTTCAGGTGATTTAATTTGCCAACTTCTAGCTTGTAGCAGCTTTCCAGGGGTCAGTCCAGTAGCCTGAGTCAACAAAACCCATTTTCTAATGGGATGTTATTTCCCCCATGTGTTTTTTTAAAGGGAAAATAAAATAAATAGCTCCTGCAAATAAATTATATTATTACTATGTGTTGCTGACAGGTTGGGCATTTACACAGATTTAGAACTAACATCTGGAAAGCTCTTAAATCTTACACATTTTATTTATTGAGATTTGGGGAAAAAACAGAAATGTACTTAGCATGGATCATTAGTAACTCTGACAAAGTAAACAGAATGAGCTGTATGACACAAGTAATTGTTAACCAGTTGGATTTCAGCATAGCTGGGAACTAAATGGACGCACTTTGTACAACCCAACATCCAGCTGCCTGAAGGACTTAGGCAAAGTGGAAGAGCCAAGCAAACTGAATTTTAAAGAAAAAAGGTTTGACTCCATTGTTAAGAGTACTACTCACCTTAAAAAAATCTTGACTAGTTCCTGTAAATTGTAAACTGGCAAAACTTCAGTGCATTGGGAGTACATTGGCCTGCGTCCATTGATTTGAAAGATGTGAGGTTGATTGATGGCAGCTCAGAATCTGATCCTGTGCCTTCAACTTACACGGTCAAAGATTCTTTACCCTGGTGTTGAAGAGTTCAGGATGTGGAAACAAGAACTAAAATAAAACCACAGACTCATGATGCCATAGTCCCTAACCAACCCCAACTCACAGAATGTGTCTACTTTACTGTACTGTAACTTGGCAGGTAGGAGAATTGCTACCTGCCAAGGAGTTTGGTACTACCCACAATAGAACAAGCATGCCTATTACAGGGACGTTTGAACCTCAGATCATTTTCCTCCACCCTGTCACTTAGGGACAGTTTGTCATGGCAAGCAACATTTCAGTCACGGGAACATACATACAATAGTGGTAAGTTTAATGTTTTTTACTGGGGAGGTAAACACAGAAATAAGTGGAGAAACAAGAACTTAAAACATGCATCAGTCAAATGGCTGTGCTTGAGCAGTCCTTTAAAATGGCATTTATTTCTGGTTTGCATGTAGTGTATAGTAAGTCCTTTCACCAATGCCATTAGATGCATTTGGTGCCGATGTGTTGCTTGTATGTATGTCACATGAATTCTGTGCCTTGCCTTTTCTGTAACTTTCTGTTTTCCTGCTCTGGATTTTCCTTCTGACTCTTTGGCACCCAAGGAGTGCAGCACCAGATCCTTAAGGGTTGTGTTGTTTCCATTGTTGCTGTTTGTAGTGCAATACCATTGTTTTCTAGAGCAACACTCATCTTGCTTTGAAAAGAATTATTAAGAGGGAGGCAAGTTGTTATTCCTGTGAACTGTTGTCACGACAAGTGAATACGAGCAAGTAAAACATCAGCCCATGGCACTGTAATTAAAAGCCGTACTTGTCTAAGAGCCTGCTTGTCCTCAGGATCTCTGCACCAGTCTTCTCTAGGTGTAAATCACACCACAGATATGTTGTACTGAAGCGGCTCACTGAGGTCTGACACTGAGCTACGCTGCTGAAGACCAAACCCAGCAGTGCAGCACATCTGCACAAGTGATTTTATATTCAACTAGCTCCACTCATGCAGATACCCGCAGCGTAGGCAGACTCTATGTCTGGAAAACAGGAGTTGGAGAATTAGCAGCTTCAGTCTTATTTAATTCTCCAAATAGCATCAAGGAAAAAACACTGCCTCTAGTGACTACAGAGCACAGAACTCTTGCTTGTTCAAATGGGATGCTGACAGACACAGGGGGGAAATAAAAGCGCTTTACCAGAGGAAGCAGGACATTAGTTTGACCCCGCTCCACTGCATCTACATAGATCACATGCTTAGTGGGGCTTTTTGGCACTTTTATGTAATAGCTGATTCAATCAAATAGAACCAAAATCATCTTTATAAATATTCAATCTGCTATTAGATAAAAGCACCATAAAAGCCCCGCTGAAGCGCCAGATCTATACAGACGCTGGGTGAGTTTGGTCCAACTAATGTGATGCCTCTTCTGGGCTCAGTATGGGGGCACGCAGAGTTTAAAGTAAAGCACTGTTTTGTTTTGTTTTGTTTTTGGTTTGGTTTTTTTATGCCTGTAAGCAGCAACAGAGCACAGATCCACTGTCTATTAAAGGCAGAATTGTTTTAACCAGCTGCAAAGGTCAGCCAACAGGCCCCTCCAGTCTCCAGCAGATGTTTCTTCTGTCCAGACCAATGGGAATGTCAAGTGATGTTTCCCTTCTTCCTTCCTGAGAGTAAACATCAAGAACAAAGCTTTGGCCTAATCAGCATTGTCAAGACCAAATCCAGGCTTAGGAAGGTGCAGGTGGCTTAATAGAGATGGAGTGATAGTAATATTCTCGTTAAAATCCTATTCTGCTCTATCTCATTGTTGTTTCATAATAGACCTAGTGTTGGAAACTCAGTGCTGTGCTATAAAGACGAATCTGGCTATTCATTTATAGATCAGATTGTATTGCAACTGGACAGCAGTCAAGCCAACCCTCCAGGGCCCCTCTAAAATGCTACAGTTTATGCAGAGTAGTTCATTTTAGCTGTTTAAAACAGTTAATTAACTCCTGTTTTGCAGATTGCCACACTTTTACTGGTGTTTAGAGCTTCAGTGTTACATTTAGGTTTCTGCAGCGTGCGTCATCCAAATTGGAGGACTTTACAGGCATTTTCATGTAAAGCAGCCTGAGAGTTTGTTCACTGATCTTGCAATCAGGGCTCATGGACAGAGGTGATATCTTTTATTAGACCAACAAGATTTGTGCAAAAAAAAAGTCTTTAATTGCAAGCTTTCGGGCACAAACACCCTTCATCAGGCATCAGAGAAAAGACTGTAAAAGTTCCACCGATCTTGGGATTTCATCTATTTGATTATTTTGTTTAAATGCAGAAGAAAAGATATTTTAAGGTTCTTGATCCAGCTGAAACATGACTCATACTTTGTTGTTGTGCTGTGTAGTTTGGGTAACAATAAGAACAATGCATGGGGTATTTAGTCAGGTTCAGCATGCTCTTTTCATATAATCACAGGATGCAGGAGTGCATGGCTACAGGCTTCTACAACTTACAATGTGGCTTCAAACACCATTGCACATTGAAGTAGGGCCCAGTTAGACCCAAGTTCTTCAATGCAAAATGTCAGTAGTACTGGGATCAACCATCAGTTGCAGTTTGCCAGGAAGCAAAATACTTTGGACCGCTCAGCAGTCAGGCAAACTCACTGTTCTTTGTAAGGAAGTTCAGCTGAAGAACATTAAAAATGAAAGGGGGAAGATAATCTTTCATACTTCTGCTGCTAATTATCAATCAGGCGAGGAAGACTCCTGGTTCTTAGCTGATTCACTGATTTAAGCCTGCCTTTGGCTCTCCAAGGAGAATTCTGATGTTCTCATATCAAAGATGAAGTATGGAGACAAACATAAGCTAAAACAGAAGACATCCCGACAAACAGTAATAATCTGGAATGAGATGAGAACTGCTGGTAGAAGTGTCAGTATCTCTATGGCTGTCGGTGGCTCTGACCAAGCTACTGTCTTCCGACGTGCGGGGGAAATTCCTCTCTTTCTTTCTTCCAGTGTTACCTGGGTTCTCTTGGTTATGCCTTTTCCTGCCCAGCCTGCGTTGTTCCACAGATCTTCGTCTTGCCTCAGCAAACGCCTCCCTTATGCTTGATTTTGGATGTGAGCCTGATTTCAGCACTTGATCCTGATAACTGTCCAGGAAGGTTGCCTGAACCACTCGCACCTAAAAGAAACATCCTGTCCTCCTTTGCCTCTTCATAAGATCCTGTCCCACTTGCCAGCATCCAAAGCAGTTGCCAGAACAACCCCAGGCTTGCTTTCCCCTGAGAGCGGGAGGGGATTGCAAATCTGCAAACCCTGTTTGCTGAGGCATGTAGCTTGCTGAGAGGTGGGGGCATGTCCAGCAGAGACCAGGGGCTTGATCCCAAAACCTAAGAACCCAGGGGAAAAAATCCCACTGAGCTTTGAGTCTTATCCCTCAGTGTGGAGAGAGGCGATAAGAGGAACAGGAGGCTCGTACAAGCCAAGATGATGCTGAATCAAGGCAGCAATTGGACCTTGGAAATATATGTACAGACGGTGGCCATAATCTTTTATATGACAGATCTGTTTTGCTCTTACTACAGGAAACTGGCTCACTGTGACCGCCTGATAGAAGTGGACGACATGATGGTGATGGGTCGGAAGCCGGATCCCATGTGTGTTTTCACCTATGTGCAGTCACTGTACAACCACCTGCGTCGCTTTGAATAAAACCACAGCCACCTCTCCAGCTGGGAGGATTGAGTCCAGCCCTCTCCTGAGAGGACTCTGGCCCTTTGCGAATACAACACTGCCATTATTTCTTGTCCTTAAGCTTGTTACCATCCCTCCACTTGCATTCAGCTGTGTCACTGATTGAATTACTGCCAAGTAGGGCCCCAAAGTGTTGATCACAGCAGTGGGCCAATGCCATAGAAGAAAAAGCAGAAATTGTCATTTTGGTGCTAATTAGGAGTTGTTTTAAGTGCCCCGTTGATAAAAGATGGAAGGAAGCTATGTTGTAACTCTTGTCACAGTCAAGTTGGGGGACACAGCTTCACAGGGTGAGGGTGCTTGTGCTACACAGTTGCTCTCTCCTAACACAAGAGTGCAATACCCGCAGGACAGCATTTGCATTCTCTACCTCTCTCTCCAGCACAACATAGAGCCAGCAGAAGGCAGATTAAGCCCTAGCGTTATAAAGGAAGGGAAGTGCTGCTCTAGTAAATGTGAAGCTGTAGGATTAAACCATTGGCGCCACATCACCTGCCATAAAGTGAACACGTTGGTTTGATGCTATTATGCGTGTGCAACATGCCATCCCCTGGGAGGGGTCATTACACAACAGTGGCCCTTATGGGGATCCGAACTGCGTTACCAATACACACGTCTCCCATGTAAGCTAAAGGAATTGCTCGCTGCACTTGTCACATTAGTTGGCTCTAACCCCTTGTGTAAGGGGAGCACCGCCACTTAGCCATTATTGGCATTCAGATCCCCATCAAGGCCATCACAGTGTAACAAGCTGCACCACTGTGGGTTAATGAGGATCAGACTTAAAACCATTTGCCCAGGTGGTGCGTTGAACCATGTGCAGAACAGCCTGGTTTCACTCGTGGTCAAGGAGGCACTTGGAGGTGGGGTTGGTCGTTTAATGCATGCGTCTGGATGTTTACATAAAGGGGAGGTTAACAACTGCAATTCAATGCAGGCAGCAAGGGAAGAAAGGTGCCCAGCAGTGTGCCTCAATCCTGCCGTAGGAGAGAGTAGCACTAAGATGTGAGAGAGGAACTCAGTCTCCATGCTGCCATCGGTGCTTGGCCGCTCTGCTGCAGTAGCCAGCCAAGGCACCGCTCAGTGTGAAGGGGGCAGAGGTTCTGAAATCAGCATTAATGCCGTTAACTTAAATGGGGTGACTCCAGATTTACAGTCGTGAAAGAGAGATCCAATTTCACGCTGTAGTTCCTGCCTACTAGAGCAGCAGGGAACACATTGACCATACAAGAACTTTTTTTTTGTTTTAGTCCCCATGTTCCCCTCCTCTTCCCTAAGACCAGGCTCATCGAATATAAAATTGCCAGGCAAGCTAATTGCTCGTGCTAAAGAATGGTTTTTACCTGCTCTGTTTACGTGCGCCTTGCAGATATTTATAAAGATGATTTTGGTTCTGTATCGATGACCATTTATAATAAAACATATGCCAAACAGCCTTTGGGCTCAGTGCTTCTCTTTGAGTGGAAGGTAAAGCTGAAAGGGGCTTC
Organism: Gavialis gangeticus; assembly: GCF_001723915.1. Taxonomy (NCBI): domain Eukaryota; kingdom Metazoa; phylum Chordata; order Crocodylia; family Gavialidae; genus Gavialis; species Gavialis gangeticus. The sequence goes on from NW_017729012.1 coordinate 305,352, forward strand.
CCAAGAAGCTTTTCTAAACCTGAAATATATATTTAGACTTTAAAGGAAAAATAATCTCACTTGGCCCGATGGCGATCTCACTCAGGGCTGTAAATCTAGGCTACCTGCTGACTTCAGCAATCAGTACGACAGGGCTTGATTCTCTGGCAATACAAGTAACAGGACTAATATTTATTAGGCTGCAATCGTTAGGATTGATAAACAGCTGCTCTCAATAACAGCATCATGCCCCTTACCCAGTCCATTGCATCTGCAGTAGGCTGATCAAGTGTTTAGGGGATTAGCCCAAGTCACTGAGACTTCAGCTCAAACCCTGGTTCTTGCTGCAGTCTTGAGCTGGATCCTCAAAGCACCATTGGCACCTGGTGAAATCCTAGGCCCCAAGATTGGCACTGGGATCTCCTCAGAAAGCAGTTGAGTGTCCGAATCCCACCTCTGCCCATTGCCCCAATAGACTTTTAATGTCCTATAATAATGCTGGGAATACAAAGCTAAAGATGCTGGCACAGAGGGAAGAATAGGTGTGGGTACACAGACACTGCCATGTGTACCCACATCTTTGAGACAGAAGAAGATGGGAGAGTGGCATACAAGGGCCTTATTCAGGGAACTACAGGGATGCAAGGAGCCCCTGAGCTCACTTGGTAAAAGCAATGATTCATATGACTCCAGCTTCTAGCAACTTGGGCCATAGTCCTACACCTGCTGAAGCCAATTATAAAACTTTGACTTCACGGGGAGCAGAATCAGTCTTCATGGAAATGTCAGAGCAGCCAGTGCATAACCCGGGTGAGTGAACACACGCAGAGCTGTCGAAAGCTACTAAACAAGCTGAGATGGTTCAGGTGGTTCCAAATCTGTCAGCGTGATGGATGGGGCTTGGAAAACTCATTAGGTCAACGTCTATTGTGTTACAGCGATTCGCAGTCCTGCAGAACAGCAGACTCTCTTGTCTGCCCTGTTCTGTTCCAGCATTCAGTACTGGACTTGCAGATGTATTAGAGGTGTTCAATCCTATCCCCAGGGCTGAGGCCATCTGGTGCCAACCACACTGTAATAATCAGGCGCTTGCCCTGATTTTCTCACTGCAGGAAAATGCTGAAGTCCAATCGGGGTGGGCTGGCTTGCATGCTGGTGTAAATGCGCAATTCCATGACTATTCACTTGCAGGGATCTGCTCTTGCTTACCTGGTCTCAATTTTTCTCTGAAGCGGAGAGCAAAACAGCTTATCGGGGTGGAAACAAAAGAAAACAGATAGAAGAAAAGGCATCAAAACTGTGGCCAGCCTCTGCTTCGCTTGCCATTTCACAGGGAATCCTGTAAGTGGCAAACATACACAGGTTTCCTAGTTAGAAAGCTGTTGTGAAATGCTTTGCTGCCTTTCATCTCTATAAGTACTGTACCTGTTTCAGCAGACAAAAGAACCCAGAGGCAGGAGGATTGGGAAGGGCTGGTTTCAGCCAGGACAATACATTGTGGATCAGGTTCCAAACCTGGCCAAGTTCAATGGTGTTTGGAGTGCGAGTGTGGCACAGGCCTCGGCTCTACTGAAATCTATTTATTGCACACATGAATACAGGGCTGGATCTGTTGCCTTTCTAACAGAGTGAAAGGGAATAAGGAAACACCATTAGTGAGTCTGTATGCTCACAGTTCCAGGAGAGGCGGAGGGGGCATCCTACTCTCTAGATAGCTAGTTGCTAACGTCACAATGGAAAGAGTTTGAAAGCACATTTTAAAGCCTTTATGCACGTCTGAGCAATATCAGATCCAACTGGACCAGGATCCCAGCTACTGCTAAGCTCATAGCTTTATCAGAAGTAGGTGGAGGTCTGGCAGGCTTTCACATAGTTATCCCATAACGTTTTGTTGTCTTCAGTTCTTAACATTTTGTCTTGAATGGCCAAAATCTTGCTGAAAAGTAACTCTGCAGCTGTTGCTTGCCCAACTAGGTTCTAAGTCATGAAGTCTGTTTCTGTGATGGTCAAAGGCTTCCTCTTGATGAAATGCTCTGAAAGGAAACCCATCTGTCTAGCGCCAGAACAATGTGATTATGGTTCGACTCTCACAGTTCTGTAACTATTAATTCCTTGAGTAATACTGAGCCAACTTCCATTGCAGTCACTACAGTAGGAACATTATTTGTATATGTTGCATCGCTCCAAAATCATTCTCATCTCAGGAAAATGTGTCCCCCCCTCCCCCCGATTTCATTGGACTGCTAAGGAAGTAGACTTATAAGTCTGTTGCCAAATCGGGGCTGTGAGTAATCGGGGCTGTAAGACTTATAACTCTGTTGCCAAATCGGGTCAACGTAAAAGCCACTATGGGCAGCAAAGTTGTTGGCATCTTATTGGAATGACTTCAGGTTACTGCCATTGCACCTTTTTCTCAAGCTTGGTTTTTGGAGCTTTTTCACAACGATGAAGATGTGATCTTTACAGGCTCCAGCTGTCTTTCATCATTCACGAAGATGTTAAAGGAGCCCTTCTGCTTCAGGAAGTAGAATACTAACCTAAGTGCAAGATGTTAAAACCCACAGTGGTGGTGTAGACTCAGGAATGTTGCAAAAGGGCTGGCTTATGGTTTCCAGCACGCTGTCATTCCAGCTGCCAGGGTTTTGAATGTAAAACAGATTAGAAAGACAGATGACCTGCTTCAAGGAAGGAATCAATTGATTACTGGCCAGTTAACCAGTTGACACCCTGCTGTGTTCACTCCTTTGTCAAATGGTGCATTAAATGCCTGGGAGACCGGTGAAACAACCCGAATGGACTGTAACAGTGCAGAACTAATAATTCAGCATTTCAGCTGAAGAAAAGGAGTGTAAGGATACAGGATGTAAGCCTTCTTCCTGCTTTCTCTCTGCAGTCAGAGTATGGGAAGGACAGCTTCATTTATTTTTTTGAGTGATCATCTGAGACTCTAGCATGTATGAAGATTGTATTTAGCCTAGCAAAATTCGGAAAACTCCTTCATTTCAAGGAGTTGCTGAAAACCAGTCCAACCAGGTGTCTTAGTCTGTGTTAATTAGACAAGATTTAACACTCTGGGAACATGTAAGAAAGGAGTGGTCTTATCTCTGCTCTTACTGCTAACTGGAGCATCCTAACCTGGATGGTGTGCATTAGTCAATAAATTAGCTTCCTTCCCTGGAAATGCAAAACTCTAGCAGTCTTGGTTGAGAGATGATACCTTTTATTAGCCCAACTAAGAAATAGCAAAAAAATTATCCTTTTTTGTGATTTCTTAGTTGGGCTAATAAAAGGTATCATCTCTCAACCAAGACTTCTCGAGTTTTGCATTTCTTTTTGTCTCAGACCAACACAGCTACCAAATCCATCCTTCCCTGGGTAATTTTCTCGCTGTGTTTCCCACTAACAAAGTTCAGAAGTTTATTAGTGGTTTGGTTCGTTTGCTCCTGCCTGAATGGCTGTTGAGAAGTTTGGTCGAGGCCTTAACATAACCATACATCTGCATCCTTTCAATACATAAACTGTGTAAGGGCACATCATTTACCAAATATCGTTAAGAGGCCTAACACAAAACCCAGGGCTGCAAATCCCAGTCCCCCATGCAACAACATGCCCCCATTGCTGAAGAACGTGTGCATCCAGAATCGGGATCCTCAGTCACCTGAGGACCCATCGAGCCTGATGGACATCATCCTTTACTTTGAAGGACCACTGCCACCACCAAGAATTCAGCAATGCACTTTATATACAGTGGTGTTTGTAACGGATGGCAACTGTTATGTCAACATTTGTTTTCATTTAGAAAAAGAACTGATGGGGAGACGCATTAAATGTGAAGGGAAACAATGTGCCACACACAAGGCAAAAATCAGTCAGCTGTCATTTTTATGGCCTCGCTGAACAACAAAGCCAAAGTGAAACTCCCCGTATGATTCAGTAGGCTGAGGAAGTGGTACCCGGTTCTGTAGTAGCTCTGGACGTGCCGTTGGGTTTTATTCCCATGCTTTTGTTATTAACTGTAAAAAGGATCTAAGGAGCACAGGGAAAATGATGTATTGCCCATTTGATTACATGACATCCCTTAGAGTGCTATTTGTAAATAGGCATACAAACTCAGGAGACCTTGATTCTTTTCCTGCCTATGCCGTTTGGTGACCAGAAGTAAACTGCTTCACGTCTGCATCTGTTTCCCCATCGTAAAACTGGCTTTATCCTACTGACCTTCTGTGTACAGTGCTTTGAGAGACTTGTTTTCACATAGTGTTCCTTTTCGCAAAATTTCCACAGGGATTCAAAAAAATTGGAAAATTTCAAACCAGCTCTAAAAGGAAATTTTAAGTGGCAGCTTTAACTTCTTTTGATTAGGGAGCCAAAAATTGCTAAGCAGATCTGATTTAAAACAAGACATGTACTACTTGAATATGTTTTTGTACTGAATCTGAAGCATTTAAGTTGCTCTATCTGATAGATTTCCTTGGTTCCAGCTCCAGAAACACCTACTTCAAAGGTATGGGGTGGTAGGAAAGGACATTTAATAATAGAGGTCATTAATATTACATTATTATTAAGCCTGCTATTTAATCAGGCTTAATAATAATGTAAGCTTGATTAAATAGCAAGCTGTGGTTTTGAAATAAAGCATTCAAGTATCCTTTTAAAAGTTCCAGGCCACTTTATGTTGAATCAAGCATCTGAGATATTACATCACTTTTGCAAAGAACAAGCCGGTTGTTTAGGGGCGATTCAATTCTACTTTTATAGGACAGGGCAGTTCATTCTGCATTTGTTCTTGAAATACTCAAAACTATTAGCTTTTCCATTTTGGATTGTACTGCAACCAGTTCAGTACCCAACCTCACCGACCTTGGCTCTTGGGAGTAAGGTGTGAAGGCTGAGTCTTTTGCTGGCTATATTGCGATCACTCTCAGGGTAGAGATAAATAAGTTTCATTTGCTTATAGTGTGTAAGTTAAAGCCCTTCCTTCCCATGATTCAGCGTACCCAGAATGGATAGTTCGTGACCATACCTTTTTCTAAGCTGTGACAGTAGAATACTGACCTCTAACGGCTGGAAACTACTCAGCGGGATGGATGACTGCAGCATGCTCAGCTGCCAATTCAGCTGTGCAAATTCATTGTATACATTCACCTATAGGACTGTGCAGGTGTATGGGAAGATTTGGTCCAATTTACTCTCCTGAAGCAGTTATCCCTTTCCAAAAGTACTCACAGTTTTGTTTTCTTGGTCTTCCTTCACTACATTCATGAACACAGAGCTGTAGGCAGCTTTGTTTCATCTTAATTTATTTTTTTTGAGATAAAAAAAAAAGTTTGAACTTGTAAACAAATTATTTAGCAGTGAAAAAAAATGAATTCGAAGTATTAACTAGATTATTAACTGAAATATTAGCTAGCAGTAACTTTGAGATATTAGCCAGAAAAAAAGGCACAAGCAGTAGAACAGCAGCTTTCCTTAAAACATAAATACAGTATGCAAGCAGTGATCAGCATAGCATTCACTAGTAACGGCACTGTGTAATGGGCAAGTTTAATACACACTTAACTGGTAAGTTCATGTATTAAACCAATGCTGGGTATTTTACAATTGAAGTCCCACATACAGTATTTCTACTTGCTAACTTTGTAAAGAGGCCCTCTGTGAGTTACCATAACTGAAAAGATTGATTTTTTTTTTAGTATTATTATTTTGGTACAGTGGAGATTCAAAATTATATAAAAAAAAAAAAGAAAGATATAATAAATGAGCTGTTAGCTAGTATGGCTAAAGAATAAAATTAAACATTAGGTCCTCCAACCTACATAGAACTTTACACTGCTGCCAGCATTTCTAAACTACTTATTCTCCAAACAGCATTTAATCTCCCAATCAGACTTGGTTTCCCTTTCCAGATCTTCATTTTGTTAAGTGTGAGGTCTGAAAATATAAAACATGCTGTTATTCCTGCTGGTTGGGCCAGAGCCTGCTACCCATAGCCACAGCAACTTGGTGCCTCGTGCATTGCTTCCAAATTCCCATTCCCCTCAGAAATGCTCTTTAAAAACCCCCATGTCTCAGCGAGTCACATCCAGGCTTTAGCAAAGAGGAATCCTGATCTCTACAAAAGCCTGAGGCTGGTTATTTGTACCAGCATTGCAGAGGTTAGCAGAGCTATCACTGGCAGCCTGAAGCTGAAGGAAGAGTTGGCTGAATGCTCTTGGGTTTCAACAAGAGCATTGACCTGGTGCCCCTGGGAGGGGTTAATTAAGACAGCTGGATCACTGTGGCTTAAGGAACTTTGGCAGCTACGCAAGTGGCTTTGATGGAAGCATTTTTGTTCAGTGCAGAAACTTCAGAGACTACAGTGCCTGGTGATGATTCATTTATCAAGGTAGCAAATGCAGGCATAATGAACAGGGCAACTATTCAACTGGCTATAGCAACCCTGCCCAGTCAAGATAACAGTGGCTATGGAAAGGAGCCATGTGACTGCAGCTATGAACCAGTACCTGTTACATTAGGGTACAGCAACGCTGTAGATAAGCCAAGTACAATATTCACCGATAGCCAGTTAAAAACGACATTTAAAAAAAAAAGTCAAAAGTTGGCTCTCAACTCGAGGAGACTTATGGTCTTAGGCTAGAAACAAGTCAAGGTCACGAAGAAATAAGGCTTTGAACCAAGATTCACTCATCTTCCCCATGGTTGAACGTGAGCCAAATCCTGCTTTTAGTCCCACCATGTGCTCCAGTCAAGTGATGAGAGAGGCAAGAAGCTATTGTCAATATAAACATTATCTACTTTCCTCAACTTCAGGGCACATACTAAAGGCTCCCCTACACCTTTATAGCTGGTAGAAAGCTTTTCGTCAAGTTCAATGAGACTTTCTGGCTGTAGTTAAATTAGTCAAGTCCACGATCCTCTCACTTCTGCCCCTCCCAAACTCCTCTCTCAAGTGCAGCACAAACAGTGAACACTGGCCTGAGTTTTTTGACTACATTCATGTTAATCTCCAGTGCATTTATTTTGTTTTTACACCCATTAGAGAAGCACTTCTCCCTCTCCTATCCATCTGTGACACGCACAACAACAACAACAAAAGTTAATACGGTATTGTCCTCAAAATCTCCAACTGCCTTCATGATTAACGCCATGCCGAGAAGAACATCTGGGACCACGTGAAGATTAAGTGTATGGTCTGAGACGTATGCTCTCTTAAAGGGGACAACCAGCAGCCCGTCCTTCGTTCCCTTTGTCAGGATTACTGAAAAGGCATGACCTTAAGTCACGCTGATCTGTTCGTGAAGAGTACGAAGTACATCGGGGGGCACTAAGCATGGAAGAAACTGCCCTTGGAGTTCTCCGCTTCATAAAATGGGAGAGCAGGACTCAGCGATATAGCTTTGAGGAGTTGGAAGCAGTTGCTTTCAGATGAAGGGGTTAGTTCTCTGTTAAGTGCAGCCTTGGCCACTGGAGTGCACATGAAGGGTCAAGCATTGTAGCAGCTTTGGACACCTTTACCTTCCCAATTCAGGACAGAGCCGGATACATAGTTCTTACTCAAATAAAACCGTACTAATTCTACACAAGCTTTCCTAAGTAAATGCCATGGCACTGTATCCTTACTTACTAATGATCTAGCACTCCCAGAAAAACTTCCTTTTCAAGTATTGCTACTGGTGTCATAGCTCTGATCCAGTCTTCTCTCCACAGCAGGGACTCAGTAGGCAGCTTCCTCCTAGCCTAGAGAGTGAACTCAGAAGTATTAACAAATAAGAAATGACACTATTTACATATAGTTGTACGTATGCCGCATACCACCATCAACTAGCATGGAAAAAAAAAGTGTGCTTCTTTGTCCCACAAATTGCCATGTGGCAATTTCTCAGTAACACTCTTGTAAATCCACGGAGTCATCTAATGAAGTCACTCAGGCCTTACCCCTCCCCTCGGCTGGTTTATTTAAATCTTCCCTGACACCACTGAAAACCCCTGGATAGTCTTAATTAAATTTAAAGCAGACTTAAATGGTTTAGCTTGTGAAATGATTTATAACACCAGGTTTAAAAGTTATTTTCGGGTCTAAACAGAGGTTCACACTATTTGAACTAGAAGCCACGTAAGACATCTGTAATTAAGTTAAAATATCTCCAGCCTACACAGAGCCTCATTGGAGTGGAAAAGTCAAAGTTACTCCAGAGATGCATTGGTGCAAACAGCAGCATCCAGCCCAGTGCTTTCACTTGAAGAGGAGTTTCCCCTTGTCATCTCAGCTTCGTTAGGACCAGGCATACATGTTGTTAGTAATAATGCTCTAGGAGCCTTCTCTAGATGAGCTCAAGCTTATCAGCTCCGAAGCACAGTACCAGCAGAGCAGCCATGTTAGATGCTCCTGCTTATTTGCTTTAAAAGAATGAGTTCAAAGCGATAGTCTCTGCATTTTCACAAACCTTTTGACAATAAACAGTTGGCAATAAATTCCTTTCAGATCTCTGGACCTGGCTAACCAGCCAGTCCAACTGTCCCCTTCAGACGAAGCCAGAAAAGCATCAGGCAGTTTTCCAGACTCTGTTAAGAACTTTGACAACTTCTTCATAAATCACGAACACGATCGCCACATCCAAACACACTCTGCCAAGACGAGGAACCGTCCCTTTGTAAAATCTGTCGGCAGAAGAGTTACAAATAAGTAGAAGCAGTTCCCCCCCGCCACAAAGTTTGGAAAGAAAGCAGTTTAGAAAGTTTTAACAACTTGTATTCAGTTATAAATCAGCTCCTAGTATATTTTAAAAGCAAGCTGAGCTTAAGTATGCTAGTGGGTTAAGGGTTGCTAAATGAGTAGATAAAAACCATGAAAGTATAGCAGGGTTTAAGCTATTAGAAGTAAAAGACTTAAATTCCCCAGTCCAATTTGCCTACAGATGCAGGACAACTAGTTCTCATCATGTGGATGGAGTTGCTTCAGAAGTATGCTGGGGGGAAAAAATCCCCAGCTTGGGAAAAAAAAAAAAAGCAAAAAACCAAAAGCCACCACAACCACCCAAAAGACCTTTAATTATGCAGTATACTTCTCCATCACTTTTCCTCTCTGGTAACTGTGCAAGTTAAACAGACATGTTTGCAAGTGAGGTTGGGCAGGGAGAGGCAGTTCTCAACTGCTCTCTTCAGGGCAGGGGCTGTGTCTGTGCGGAGGAGATGCCAGCACAATGAATTGGGGAAGATGTCAATAAATGCCAACCTAGTAAACAAGCAGATGCTGAACCAAACTAAGTATCAACCATCACAACTGTGGAACATTGCAGTCTCTCATGTATACAGAGCAGGGGTGGGCAAAATGTGGCCCGTGGGCCAGATGCAGCCCGCCAGGCCATTCTATCCAGCCTGCGGAGCCCCTAAAAAAATTTAGAAAATTAATATTTATCTGTCCCCGGCTGCCTGTCACGTGGCCCTCGATGCCTTGCCAAGACTCAGTAAGCGGCCCTCCGCCCAAAATAATTGCCCATCCCTGATATACAGACTAGAGTTGAATTCCACTTACGCTAATGGGCCCTCATTTTTGAGGATCTGGTAGGCACAGTCCAAGGTACTTTTATACTTGTGGGCTTCCAGACCCTGAAAGAGAGGACAGGGCATGGTGGGGAGGAAAACCAAAAAAAAAAAACCCAGTTGAGTATTTATGGCATTGTACTAAAATCATAAAGGCAAAAATTTAAGCTCTTTGTTCAGTTTTTCTACTGCACCGAGCACAGCGGGGACATGGTCTACAACTACAGCTTACAGCACTATACAGTAATGGAAATAAAACTACTGAATCATAATTCACAGCGGTACAGATGAAGTGGCAGGGTTGCATGGGAACAGGCCATCCCATGAGATTCCCGTTTCATTAAAGACGACAACACGAGAGCTGCTGGAGGAAGCATCCTGATTTCTGAGAAGCAAGGCATTGCACTACTGGCTTTTAAGCAGTCTCTACCTGCATCCTGGTTTTGATGACATCTAATGGAGTGTTACCGAAAACACTGGCTGCACCTGCCACAGCACCAAATGCAGCCGTAATCAATGGGTTCATCTCTCGGTGAGTATTATCACCTGTCAAAGCAGAGAGAGAAATAATTAGACAGGCTGTTCCTATATATGCTAGTACTTTTAGAAACAAGTTCATTTTAAGTATGTATGCCTACAGTAAGTTAAGTGATCAACAAAAATACTAGGCAGTATTGATCTAGCCTGGATAGCTCTGCCTGTAAGGAAATTTAAAAAGTGATACTGCTAAGCAATCACCCGTTTCTCAGAAGAGAAGTGAATTGCTAGCCTGATCCCGGTTAGGTCTCACCTAGATACCAGTTGCGGAAGGAAGTCATCACAAAAAACCGGATTGCCTGGTTTGAGCCTTGCTTGAGGACAGTAGCTGTCAGTCCCTGGTATGTTCCACGCAAGCCTACAACAGATTAGATAATTATTTTTGCACATCATTAAAGGCCGATTAAACCAAACAAATGGCCAAAAGGCAACAGCCAATCTCCTTAAAAAACCTGGTATTTCCCAGGTGACCATTTGTTCAAAACTGACACGTTTAACTGATGCCATTAGGTTCAAAATAGAATAAAACTAGTTTTTCATTTTTTAATTGTATGCTCAGAGTCATACCTTGTTCCCGCACAATCTCACGGACACCATGGAAAAACCCTCTGTACTTTGGGTTGAGAGAGGATTGGTCATGAATGAACTTCACCTGTGAGAATTTAAAAAAAAACACAAACCAAAATGAACTTTAAAAAGTTGTGCTATGACTATTATCCTTTAGCTCATCATTTAAAATAAAATCCCGTCCACTATTTAAAGCATTTCAGAACTCTGTACCATTCCACACTTACGTTAAGGCATAAGTGTAGCTGACATTGAGTTGGCCGATGCAGCTTCAAATAGCACAAGGTAAAAATTAAACAGTTTAAAACACGCTAAAGAGCCAAGGCAATCTTATTTAGTTAACAGAGGGAGCATCTACACATGCTATCAGCACAGAGCAATAAGCTCCGGTGCATATGGCACTGGAGTTTATTGCTCCTAGGTGTGCCTTTTGCACACGTGCCCGGGACTGCAGCATGTTGAGCTGGGTCGGAGCAGCCCTGGCTGGCAGGTGGTCCAGTGGGGGCCAGCCTGGCGCTCGGGGCTGCTCTAACCCGACTCAACATGCTGCCGAGGGGGTGCTCCCATGCGGGGCTAGCCAGCAGACAGGCAGCCCCTGCACTGAAACACCCTCATGCCCCAGCCAGCTGGGTCAGGGTCTACATGTGTGTTGCTGCACACAAAACTCTGCAGCAGGATAGTACTTCCATTTAAAAGTAATAATCTGCTGTGGGTTTATTATTTTCCTGCAACCTAACAGGGGTCCTGCAGAGATGCCAAAACATTTACTGCAAAGCTAGCTAGACAGCTTTGCAGTAAATATCTCACATAGACGCGCGCACCAAGTAGTAGATTTCAAACCTTAGTGTAGATGAACTTCTAGCACCTGTGGATTAAGTTTGCCTACCTTTATTGTTTCCATTGGACAGACAATTGCAACAGCTTCTGCTACACCAGCTCCCAAGCCACAAATTAAGCTCCGTTTACTGTCCAGTTTCCCACTTGAATCCTTTGCATAATTGCTGAGTACCTCGAACACCCCAAACCTGCAGAGAACAGCCAAGTTTCATTTTCTCCACCACAGATTTCCTCAAATAAAGATGAGGCAGACTGACAAAGTCAGACGTATTCAGGCTTTATTTTTTCCCCCAGAGTTAGGGAGATTTAAAAATCAGTAATCCAGCTTCTCATCCCAGTTACGAGGTGCAGCAAGCTGTCAGTAACACAAGGCAAAAATGGATATTCACCTCTTCTCTTAAGCATAAGTGGCATCTTATTCTTATGAGCAACAGCTAATACAATCAGGGAGCTGATATATTTCTTTTAACTCTTGGATTTCAGGTCTAGTGCATTTAAGTGATACTGAAGAAGGGTTTTTTGGACATCCATCCAAACGACTCATCTACCAGTTCCAACATTAATCCTCATCTTTCAGAACACAAGGCACCAAAGTCATTATCTCAAAGCCAATGCAAATCCAGTGGGACTTGAGAGAGAATTGCACGGAGTGCTTCACAGCACTTAAGGAAAAGAAAATCCCTCCGCACGAAACTAGTCTCATTTAGCACTTTGAGAATGATAGATAAATTCTATATAAAATAGGTTTCATCCTCTTATCAGAGGACATCCTTCCACAAATCTGATATCTTTACAATTCTTACGAACAAGAAAGTATCCATCACTTTACCTGACAGCAGATTTTGGAATCGAGCCATATAGCAGAGAGCTGAGGCCCCTGTACAGACCCCTGACACCATGATCTTGCACAGTTAGCTTCACACAGTGACCTGGAAGACAATTTCCAGGCCTTGGTAAGAATAAGCAGCTTTTACCTTTTAAATGAATGCTCAAGGTGCTGAGCATGCTGCTTAACTAGTTTACTAGAAGCTTTGTTTGAGATTTTAAATGCAAAACCAGTGGAAGTTTGCATCTTACCAATACTTCTGTACCGAGGGGGGTTTGCTTTTTCATCCAGTTGTAGCTGAGTTTTTACATATTCGGTGGGGAAAGTGATGCAGATTTCAATCCCTCCAGCAATGCCACCTGCACAAAAAACAGATGGAGAAGCATTATGTTCTTAGCTTAAGGAAACAAAGACTGAACTCAGACAAACCTCGTACCCTATCCTACTGTCTCCCACTCTGCCAAGACCGTGTTGCAAAGACTCTTGCTAACAAGCTTGGGAGCAATGCAGTAAGCCCAGCGACACTAAAAGCACTTCCAAGTTAGAAGGAAAGCACAAGAGCCATTAGCTTTGCCCAATAACGTGCAAAACAAGCAGCCAAGACAAAAAGATCAGATCCAGGCTGACACTGGGGAATTACTGCTGAACTAAACTCTTGTCCACCGGTCAGCGCTTGCCACCCCCCAGCACCAGCGCCGCCGTAGCCACCTGTAAGAGCACACCACCGTCACGCCCCTGCCATTGCCACCACCGCCTGCGGGCGATCACCGTGCCCCCCCAGCCTCTGGGGCCACGCTTCGTTCACAAGCTGGGGCATATGTTGCGTCAGGCTCCTCACTAACCTGACAGTCCTCACTGGCAGGCAAAAATCCTTCTCAAGACCTCCATGCTGCTTGATTTTTTTCCTGCAGCAGTTCAAGGCAGGATTGTCATGGACTTCAGCATTTGCAGGACTAGGCCCCAGCCCTTACGTGCCCGTTTGAGAAAATCTCTATTTTTAAGCTAAGTTTCCATTTTAACTAGAACCTCCTGTTGTGGCTTAGTGGTGGGAGCCTTGTTTGCCCTGTGGGAGACCTGGGTCCACTTCCTGGAGGTGCATATCACTACAGCCATGGAGGCTCTGGACCAGGGGTGGGCAAAATGTGGCCTGTGGGCCACCAGCCCCTTCTCTCCAGCCTGTGAGGCCCCTAAAAAATTTAGAAAATTAATATTTATCCGCCCCTGGCGGTCTGTCATGCGGCCTGCGATGGCTTGCCAAAACTCAGTATGCAGCCCTCTGCCTGAAATAATTGCCCACCCCTGCTCTGGACTCAGTCTGGCCTTTGGACGCCGTCTCAATAAAGGGGGTGGAAGATCTTGACAGCCTCCACACTCCTGCCTAGGCATGTGTTGCAGATCCTGGTGACCTCCCATGTATACACCATGGTCCAAAAGGCTTGACGATTGCTTAAGCCATTTCAACTCTGATCTGCCCCTTCCCGAGTCCATTATAGTTTGGCAGGGAAAGGACGTCCGATTCTAGCGCCCCTTCCTCTCCAAAAATAAAAAGCCCTCGTGCAGTAGGCATGTCCACGCATGAGTTTGCTGCCGTCCATGAACTCATTTACAAAACGGGGGCGACCACTCCCAAATCCCGACGGTAACGCGGCACGGGCGTGACCAACACCAGCAAGCGCTTGTACACAGGGCGAATCCGTGGAGAGCGGCACCCTTCTTCAGATCCTCACGTGGGGCTCGAGCAGCCCTGGGAGGGGAGCCGGGGCTTTTGGGCTGGGGGTCCAGGGGCCTTGCGTGGGGTGGTGTAGGAGGAGGGGAGACCAGGCCAGGCCAACGCCAGCCCTGGCTCACACCCCCCTCCAGCCCTGGTGCACACGTGTGTACCTGTCACACCCAGGAGCCCTTGCACCAACACCCCACATGTGCAATGCAGCCCCCCCCCGCACCTCCTGCACCCCACTCCCCAGGGGTGGGAGATGACAGCCCTCCCTCCCCAGCGCTGTGCGCATTGCGGGCGGGAGAGGGAACGCAAAGCCAAGCCCCCCCCCGCCCGCCCGCCCGCCCGCCCGCAGCGCTCCTCACCCGCCAGGATGGCCTTGCCCGGGTGCGTGAGCTTGGCCCGCCCGCTTCCCCCGGGCGCCGCGGCGGCCGCCAGGGTCCGCGGGGCTGACATCGCAGCGGCTCCGTCCGCGCCCTCCCGCACCGCAATTCTCCCCACCTTCGCCGACACCCCGCCGCTCATTCACCCGGCCCACCAATCACCCGCCTCCTCATTAGCATATTCATGAGGCCAGAGAATATTAACGAGTGGCGCGGCCGCGGGGGTTGGTCGTCGTAGATTGGCCGCACGGGTGGAGCGGCCCGGTGATTGGCTGGGGGCGAGTGAGGCGAGCGGCTGGGGTACCGCGGCTCAGTGGCCCCCGGGCGGCGCGGGGCGGCGCTCCTAGCACCCTTGGGCGCTAAACCCAGTGCCTAGCAGCATGCCACCCACTTGAGCACTTGGGGATCTCAGTTGCTCTCCAGTGCCTGATGAAGGGTGTTTGTGCCCGAAAGCTTGCAATTCAGGACTTTTTTTTTTTTGCAAAAGTCTTGTTGCAAAAAACCCCCCCAAAAAAACCTCATATTTTTTTTGGATCAAGTATCTAATAAAAGATATCCTCTCTACTAGGAGTCCTGATTGCCTTTTCCAGTCTCCGGGTATTGCAGGGGCAGTAGGTGTACTTCGCAATCTGGGTTTTTAAAAAATGGTAACTCGCAGAGGAGACCCCTGTTTCCAGGGGGTCTGAACCCAAGCCCGCTGCAATCAAAGGGAGTTTTTCAGTTGACCGGCTGTTCACATGCCAGGTTTTATTCTCCCTGATTTTGCTATGGGGATCATAGGACTGGAAAAGAGACGATATTTAAGCACAGGCAGTCCTCGGACTTACGACACAATTGGTTCCTGAAAACCACGGCTCAAGTCAAAACGTAATTTGGAACCGGTATTTCCCATAGGAAACCATGTTATATATGGGGGGTTGATTCTGATAGCCCGATACCCTATTTTCACCAAAAATAGCCCAGAATTTTGTACTCAATCAATTCTAGATGAGTAATACAGCTACATTAATATATTTATATTGTAGACAGCAATCGTATTGATTTGGAAGGACTTCTTTGAGGTGGAGGTGACTTTGCTGGACTTCTTGAAGGGCTCTTGGCTGGAGTCTTTTCAGGAGTCTTGGCTGCAGGTTCATCTGGAGTCTTCTCTGCTTTCTTAAAGGGGCCAAGGAAGTTCGGACTGATGTTCTCCAGGGAGATGAGCGACGCAGTGAGCTTGTTTGCTGGCGTGGCGTCGCATCAAGCATGGTAAAGTCGAAACTGAGGTCAGAAAGTTGAAACACGGTATCGATTTATAAATGTTGTCAGTGCAAAACATTGTAACTCGAAATGTTGTAAGCTGAGGCCAGCCTGTACTTTTGATTCCTTATGTTAAACGTCTGTTAAAAGGATGCTGCAGCCCGCAGGCAGGAAAGAGCTTTTTTTCCCCATAGATTGTAAGGCTGGAAGGGACCTTGGAAGATCATCGGGTCCAGCCCCCTGCACCATTTTTTTTGTTTTTAAGGAAAAATTTTCGTGTCCTAAGTCAAAGTGGACAAATCAATTCTAAATTTGTGAGTCATTCAAGGACTGTACGTGGCCCTACTGCCAGCAAACATCCTCCACCGCTGCCTGGGGCTTCAGCTGCTTCCAAATCCTTTGGTGGACATCCTACTTGCAGGCCGGAGCTTGGAGGCTTGGGGTTCGGGTGCCCCTGGGTTTCCTCTGCCCTCGGCTGTACGCCTACGAGAGTTAGGGAAGAGCTGTTCAGAGCCAGCATTTTGGGTCAGTGCACAGGCTAAAGGGCTTGATCTTACTGCAACTGCTCACATAAATGCTCCTGGGAATAGTCTCATTATTGTCTTATATGGGATTGCTCAATTGAGTAAAGCACACATGCATCAGTGTCTGTGGGGTCGAGGCATAAGAAACAATTAGTGTAATTAAGGTTTTTACAGGGGTATAGGTTATAGCCGTGTTGGTCTAAGGACATAGGCAGGCAAGGTCCTTTGGGTGAATCTGCTGTCTTTTATTAGACCAACTTAAATAGTTGGGGGAAAACAACTTTCTTTGCAAGGTTTCGGGTTGAGAAACCCTTCATCAGGCGGAGGAAGCATCTGCAGTTGGTGTGTGCTCTTCCTGGATGGCATAAATAGTGAATTCTTCCTTAATAATATTCCCTTGCCCCTTTTTTTTTTCTCTTCTCCAGCCCCTTCTCTATTCCTCCTCTCAGTGTCTGTGTCCTTACTCTCCCAGGCTCTGGTTTCAGTCCCACTCCTTCCAGCTCCAAGCTCTCCCTCTCCTATGACCTGTGTTTTACCTCCTTCCTTCCTTCCTTCTCTTAAAATACCAGATCCTTCTCCCCTGAGCTCAGCTGTAGAAAACCCATCAACAATATAGTATATAGGCTGATCCCTTGTTCACTTCAGCTCCATCTTCTTTTATCTCCAGCTCTTGATCAGTTTTTGTCCCACTGAAAGAAAAAAAAAATAACTGCCTGGAAAAAATACAATGTTCATCAAATACCGCTGACACCATTTCACCGCTGACAAAAAAATACAGGTCCTTAAAAGCTCTTGCCTGTATTTTTCAATGCAAGGGTGATGCTCAATTAATTTTGTCTCTGTTTAAATTAGCAGGAATGAAGAGACCTATCCAAAGCTGCAAATGTGGTGATATAATGAATCTTAAAAAAAAACAACCCCAGCACATGGTTGTGTTAAATCTTAGCATCACAGATAGCTTATTTCCGACCGGAGGGGATGGCAACACCCATGTACAAGCCGTGACTAACCGTGTGCCTGAACTACAGCCCGCCTCTGTTGCCGGGAGGAAGTTGTTGGTTCCCATAGGAACGGTTTTGTTTACGTTCCAGGTTGCCCTGAGTTCGCTCCTCTGGGCCAAGGGGAAACATGCTTTGCTGCTGCAGGAACCAAGCCTGAAGGCACAACCTGGAGCTAATTTGGTAAAGGAAGCTGCGGACACACAATTTGGCCGGACAGGTCAGCAACAGTCAGGCCGGCACCTGGACCAGCAAAGAAAGAGGGGGTTGGATGTGTGTGCGCGTGCACATGTGTGGGGTTTGGCTTATTTGTACATGGGGGGGATGGATGTGCATGCATGCACATCTGTGTTGAACGATAGCTGTGGTTGTGCATGTGATGGGAGAGAGTGAGACAGTGCTAGGTTGGGGAAGTGCTAGAACAAAACCCCATCTCCAGCACGAGGGGGCGGTCCTGGGATACGCTTGCTCCGTTGGATGCATTTTGCTGGGATGGTTTAACGGGAACGTTTCCATAAGTAACAGAAATACCTGATGATGATTTCCCTTTTTGTTCTCTTCCCTTTTCTCCTTTGTTCTGCTCTTTCCTCTCCTTGTCCTTTGGGTATTTTTTCTCCTCCACCTTTTTCAGGGTCCTCTTAGTCTCATGTTTCTGTTTAATGGGTTTCCTCGCATTCACTTCCTCCTGCCTTGAGCCTTGTTTTGATCTCTTTGCTTTCTCTTCAAGAGACTTCCCCCCATCTAATTTTGCCTTGTTGTTCTGTCTCTATCTCAGACATTTTAGTGGCCCTCCTTACTGCTCTCAAGCCCACACGTCCTTTCCTTTTCTTCTCTCCTTGCCCTTCTGCTAAAGGTCTCTTCTCCTCTGATAAGGGGATAACTCAGTAAGTGGACCTCCCCCCGAAATAATTGCCTGCCCCTAGTCAAGAGAGTGGGACTGTACCTTTTTGTCCTTTGCATTATTCAGGGATGTTGAGAAGATCTTTCAGCTGCTTTTACAGTAGAGGGGGCCAACCTTTTTGGCAGGTGTGTCCCAAAATTAACTCCACATTCTCCCTGGTGTGTGCCACTCTGATTCCCTTCTCCTGCCTGCTCTGCTGCTCTGCTTTCCGCTCCCAGCCCTGCGTTCCCTTCTTGATCTGCTGCTATGCTTTCTGCTTCCTTCCCCTCTGCTCTCTGCCCAACCCGCTATGTCACGTCCTGCCCGGTGCCCTGCCTGCGCCTGTGCTTTCTGCTCCCTCCCCAGTCTGCCATGTGCCACACACAGAGGCTGCCTGTGGCACCTGTGTGCCAGGTTGGCCACACTTGCTGTGCAGCACTGGCGACGGGGTGAACAGGAATGCTCCTCCCAGAGGCAGTGTGAGATCTGTGCAAGGGGGGCAATGCAGTGAACAAGCAGCAGAGCTAAATCAATGGCCTGGCCCACTCGTGTCTGCTTCCCCCACGGTGTTAAATTGGTAGCCTTGAGCATATGCCTGTATTCCCTGCGGTGCTTTGACAAGCCCAAGCAATGCATACAGGGAGACAGAATCGGCCCCAGTCACACGTACACAGTCTAACTGTTTATTACAGTACATGCAATCAAGTAATCAGTGATTCCCTCAGCAGGGATTTGTATGTGATTTGACTGCTTTTGGTCCCTCTCGCAACGAGCACCTAAAGGCCAGTCATTGCAAAGTCTTCACCTGGTTCATTCAGGCACTCCAGTTCCCCGCGCCCATCCCGCCTTCTCCTGTCTGGATACAGATTGCTTCACTTTCTTTGCCTCCGAGACCCAATATAATGTTATTCTGGTTTTCAGGTTCTCCGTCCTAGTAGCTAAGTGGTAGTTTTGTTCCTGCTTTTCCACCCTGGGATTTCAAAAGGACAATGGCAAAACTCTTGCAAGTTCCTCCCAGGTTCTTTCCCTCAGAGTGGCACATCGCTAACAAGACCCAGTATGCCAGTGCAGAGTCTCAGAGATCCAGGTCGGAGCGAGTTGTAGAGGAGAGCCAGAGGCTGGTGGACGAAATCGAAAAAACAACTCAGAAAACCCAAAGCGACGTCAACAAGAAAATAGGTGACGATGCCTGCTCTGTGTGTGACTGGGATCGTTGGGGTTTGCAACATTTAAGGTACACCCACAAACACTGGGGATACCACTTGGTATTGAGCACTAAGTAGTAGCATGTGTCGATGGCATGTTGCTTGATGCCAGAGAAAAATAGGGATGCATTTGCTTTCCAACATTATTTTGTGATGAATTCTGTATTATAACCATACAGGAGCTAGTGGGCCTTGGCTTGATATTTAAGTATTATTGAGTTAAGCAAGGCAAGGAAGCTGTCTTTGCAACCAGGTTATGTGTCTTTTGGAAGCATCATAGCAAGAGTTTTTGAAGAAACCAGTGAGATCATGGCTCTTTTGTATAATGAAGCATAGTCAGAGACTTGTGGGCTAGTGAGATGGGAGAGACCAGGAAAGTATTACTTTCACCTCTGTTCCCATGTGAGGAACGTAGCCATGGAGGACTTCGTTGACATGTCCAAGGGCACACAGGAGGCATGTGGCCAAGCAGTCAGTTGAACCCAGATTTCCTGTCCCACGGTATATAAGAACTCGGAGATAAACTCACCACGGTTATTGTAACCTGAGTCCATTTTGTCCATAACTGTGGGCCATGAGTTAATGTTTGGCTGCATATAATTAATTTTCTGTCTTCTTATTACAGAGCAGAGACTTGAAGAAATAAAATACTGGAAGCAAGAATTAGATGACAAACTCGAGGAGCTTGTTAATGAGACAGAGGTGCTGCTGACTTTTAAGACAAGGGTAGAGAAAGCTTTGGAGAGCTGCAGAGAACCCCTTTTCATTGCTCAAGAGTGTCTCCTGAACAGGTGAGAATAATACATTACTGAGCCATTCCAAATAATAAGTAGTGCGAGTGTAACTGATGAATGCTGTAGGTGAGTTTGGAAATAGTGGAAATTTGAAAGCCTACGCCTAGAAACCTTTCAGCGCCTGCCACCCTTGTTAATGATTTGGAGTTTAGAAGGCACCTGTGGAAAAGATGCAGAGGTGGTGTTGATGTGAGGTGGGATCTGGGGACCAGACTGCATTAGGTCTCGTTGAAGCTCCCAGCTAGAACCCAAAGGAGTTGCAAGTCAGGTCCTTGGATGGGTGCACTGCCTTGCTAATGCTGAAGCACCCACCCCAGGGCCTGACTTTCTCCTCAGTTGCCTTTGGTTCAGTTACCCCAGTGTGCAGCAGAAAATCAGGCGCTATTGCCAGTCAGATATAGCAAAGACACGCCTTGGGTACAGTATGCTCTAGCATAGGGGTCGTCAGAGCTGGGATGCTCAAATGAATCACACAAACTGATGGTGTTTTTCCCTCTTCTCTTAGGGAGAGGCGAGTTGGGATTGACTTGGTCCATGACGAAGTGGAACGGGAGCTGATAAAGGAAGTGGAAGTACTTCAAGGGGTTATGGCCTTGCTTGAACGCACACTGGAACAAAGCAATGAGCAAATTAGGTATAGAGGGGCCGGCCGAGGGGCAGAGCACTGAGTGGGCCCCATGTTGGAGAGGGTCCTTGATGGAGCCTTAATATGCTAAATTCAAACCTTGGGAGAGTCTAAGCACCTGCTGAAATCAGAGTTCAGGACTTCTGAGAGACTGGATCACACCCTTTGATTTCAGCAGAGAGTTTATTAAGAGACTGCTGGTCCAGTGAGGTCCAGGGTTTCCAGGACTTGCACCATGTAAACCCATGTGTGTTTTGCTTTTGACCTCGGTGGGAGCAGCTTCATGCCCTACACTTGCCAGAGTGACAGCTTACGATTCACATTTGCAGATGAAAATAAGATTGGCCTTACGTAATTCACCTGCTCCTGGGTGGACACTGGGGGATTTCTGAGTGTCCCCAGTGGCAAAAATGGACTCGTTAGTAGCACCGTGCCTCAATTCAGGAAAGAAGGAGGCCATTATTTTATTCAATTGCAGATTAACGGAGTTTAATTGTTTTCCTTCCAGGCTAAACCGTTCTGCTAAATACAACCTGGAAATGGATCTGAAAGACAAGTTCACTGCCTTGACAATCGATAACTATTGCGCCGACTTGACAAACAACACCCCTGATATCAGATACGCCAAAAATGTAGTGAAGGTGGAAGGGAAGTAAGTGGTTGTTGCCACAGATAAAGAGCTACTTGTTGTGTAGGCAGGCATCTTAAACTATCCCTGCTATATTAAGATGAGCCTAGCCCCTGTATATAATAAGGCTTTCCATCTGTTTTCTTAGCTGCTTTTTTTTTAATTCTGCCCATCGCTGTACTGCTCGAGTCTCTCTTCCCTGAGCAATAGCAATGTTCCTCATGGACATCCATGCCAGTAAATGGTTTGGATGTTAGCAGTTAGTGAGAGGAAAACATTATGTCACTGGCAAACGTGGCTGGATTTCCTAATCTAGCTTCCTGCTCCACTTCTTTTCTGCTACCCAAATTGCCCTAGCAGATGGGACACTAGTCTGGGGACTCGGGGTGGGGGTTTGGGATCAATTCCTGACTCGGTCACTGGCATGCTGTATGACACTGGCAAATCGGTTCCCTTCCCTCCCTTCTTTATCTCTTTGAGGGTGAGAGCTGGTCCTTCCTGTGATGCAGCCAACACTGGCCTCTGATACCATAATGCTTCCTTCGTGTTATTCTGCTTTCCTTCCTGCAGAGTTAGCGCATGCCCATGAATACCTGCATGGGCTGTGCATCACCCTGAGTGACCTTTTTTGTTTGATGCCATTGTAGTTCTGTGAGCCCTGAGGACTGGGTCGATTTCTCAAACATAAATGTCGAAAAGGCCGACAAACAGAGGAACAACTCCTTGGCTCTGAGGGCTTTGATCGACAGCATCCTGTCCCAGACGGCTGGGGACATGCGCAAGCAGTGCGACACAGTGAACGTTGCTTTCCGAAATCGGGTGAAGGAGACCAAAGATGCAAAGAGCAAACTGGAGACACACCTGGCAAAGGTAAATGCCGGAGGGGAGCATGCAGGGACTGTGTAGAAGCAGGATGGGGTTGCCCAGTTGGGAGGATCTAAAGGCTCAAGCTACCCTGCCTTAGAAGTTCAAGGAGTCCAGGGCTTTCTGCACTTTTATGGCTAAGGTGCCATTCATTTTCCAATTTGAAGCGGCGCAAGTCCTCTTGATTGCACATCCTAGAAGACAGGTGAGCTTGAGAATTCCTTTCAATCACAATGCTAAATATTATGCAGCAGGAGCGGAGAAGCAGCTGTAGACTAATAACTGCATGCTTCTGGGCTCAGCAGTGATCTGAGATCTATTTTCTTTGCAGCCCCTGGTGCCAGGAGGCCTTGGGCAGGTCACTCGGGCTTAAATTTTCAGAAACTGTCTCTGTTTGTTTTTCTCAGTGTTTGGGTGCCCTGCCCAAGTCTCCTGAGCCTCATTAAATTCCAAGGAAACGGTGCCATTCAGTGCAATGGAGCCATGATTCATCCCTTGGTTTTAGAGGTGTTCTGCTGCTTGGGTCCTCAACTCAGATGGGTTGCTGTTGGGAGTGCTCGGTGTCTTTTGAAATTAGGCCTAGATCTCCTAAATAGGATACTCAGAAATTGAGGTTCAAAGTTAGCAACTACCATTGAAAATGTTGGCTTCCGCAAACTGTGCCACAGTGACTCTGTCTGCAAGACTGTGGTGGTAATCTTCACCCACCTTTGAGAATTACTTTTGAGATCTGCAGGTGAAATGACACTGAGTTGTGAGAGGGGTAGGTTGTAGCCATGTTGGTCTAAGCACATGGGCAGACAAGGTTCTTTGGGTAAATCCAATATCTTTTATTAGACCAGCTCAAATAATTGGAAAAATTCTTCTTAGCAAGCTTTTGGGTATAAACACCCTCGCATCCCCACCTTGACGAAGGGTGTTTGTGCCCAAAAGCTTGCTAAGAAGAATTTTTCCAACTATTTGAGCTGGTCTAATAAAAGATATTGGATTTACCCAAAGAACCTTGTGTGACTCTGAGTTGAGGCATTTATGGTGGCAGTTATGAAAGAGGATATCAAGTTGAAGTCACTGGAAGAGGCAATGTATTGCTCTTCCCTCTGTTGGATTCATTAAGGTGATGGATGAGATAACATCCCAGGAGAAGAACATTGCAGCCTTAAAGAAAGCTGTTGCCGATAAAGAAGGACCTGCTAAGGTGGCTCAGACCCGCTTGGAGGCCCGGACCCATCGTCCGAACGTGGAGCTGTGTCGTGACATGGTGCAGTACCGGCTGATGAGTGAAGTTCAGGAGATCACAAGCAATATTCAGAGGCAAGTGGAGTGGTGGAACAGCTGGGTGTCAGTGACTGGGCAGATGGAAACAGTTGAAGTAAATCTCCCCCACACTGACATACAGATGTGCGTGCACGCATTTTCAATATCTGGCTTTCTAAATAAGCAGAGGCCCATCAGCCTGTTAAGTCTCAAGTTGTTTTATTAGAGAGAGCTAGACATTGCAGTGGTGCTTTGGTTTTCACTCATTAGATCTTGAAATGATTATTTGAGCTAACTAAAAGAACAGGTCATATAAATGTCCGCAAGTCTCTTGGCCCCAGCTCTGGAAAAAAAAACAAAGGTATTTTTAGAGTACAACATAACTATGTAGAAAGTCTCCCATCCACTTTTACTTGAAAACAGTACTAGAAAGTGACTCATTTTGTTCAACCTTATGGTTTATCAGCCTTTTTGGAATAATGTTAATAGGTGTGAACCAGCAACCGCAGTGTGCTCTAACGGGGGCGGGGGAGGTATTATGCCTCTCTGAGATCTCTACTTAAAAGAGTCTCTGTGGCAATGGATCTTTTACCCACTCCCTCTAACTCTCTCTTGGGGCTCTGCTGCTTCTGTGGCCTTGTCCTTGGGTGTCAAGGGAAAGGGTGTAGAGGAACTATTTTGCTTGGGAAGAGTTGGCAGATCATGGGCAGGGGTGTTATAACATTGCTATTTCAGAATCTCACCCTGCTTGTTCATGTCCCCAACCATCTGGGATGGGATGCAGTTGTAATGGGGTCAGAGGTATTTACAGTATCTTCCTTTACCCAGCACAGATCAGGTAAACGTAGTAGAGCCTGGAGCCATATCCTGTCCAGTGCAGCCCCATTTGAAGAGGGGTGGGTCAGGCGAGCTGTGGCCAGGAGGAGTCCCTGAGAGTATAAGAGCCCATTCTCCTGCAGGAATGGGCCACCTCCCAGTGGAACAGTATGGGGAAGTACCCTGATGGGACCTTCACAGAGATTTCCTCCCCCAGGGGTTTCACTTGGAGAGTGTGCAGTGATCCTCTGTCACATAAGATGCACATGGTTACACCAGTATCTGCCTGGGTTTTTCCCTCCTAGATTAAAGGACACATGGGCACAGGCTGAGGCAGAGCTGAAGGGCCTGAGCCGCCGGCAGCTGTCCCTAGAGGAGGAGATCCAGGTCAAGGAGAACACGCTGTACATCGATGAAGTGCTCTGCATGCAGATGAGGGAGTCCATTTCCATCAACAACTTCTGAGACCCTGACATCAGTGATAGCACACTGCACAGCGGGCCAGTGTCTGCTGAGAGATGCTCCGGAGCAAGGCTAGAGCAACTCTGAGCTGTCCCCTACCAACTCTGGATTTACCCTGGGGTAACTTTGACCAGATCCCAGCCCTGTGTGCTCACAAATGAATTAAAATGGACTTAAACTGTCCCCAGGTGCCCTTGTTCCAAAGAATACCCAAGTTCCAGAGGCTCCCCGTTTAAACAATACAGTTATGGAACAAAAGGAAAGCCCCATTTTTACAGTCACCTGATCTATTTTGGATGCTGCCAGTGTCACTTCAGCACTTACTGCTTTTTAAATGCTGTGAGCTAAAACAGAAGTTCCTACATAAAGTCATTAGTTTTGGCAGGGGTGCCAGTGAACCTTAGATGCGATTGTTTTTCCAGTGCCTTAAGATGCTAAGAATGTGCAGTAGCTCAATACCTGCTGGCTGCGTCAGCGTGACCTAATGGATGGCGTGTTGGGACCCAGGACACCCAGATTCAATTCCAGGCTCTGCCACTGGCCTGCCGGATGACCTTGGGCAAGCTGCTTCCCATCTCTGTGCCTCTGTTTCCCTTTTTGTAAAATAGTGGTAATAATAGTGCTGTCCTTAGAGATCTGTGAATGAAGCATACTAAAATGAGTTTGGCCATGAGTTCTGCTTTGCTCAGTGCCGTTGTGAGAATAAATGCAAAAATGAGACAGAGCAGCAAAGACGTGGGATGGGAAGGCCCAGTTGCAAAAAGCCTGAGGTTTTTTTTTTTAATCTAGGGGATTCAGGCTTTGCTCCCTACCTATTCCAGTTCTAGCAGCCTTTCCCTTTCAGAGCCACTGCTAAGCCCACTAAGCTCCCCACTGCTTCCTCCAAAGGATGGGCTCAGACATTTGCGGGTGTCAGTGATCTTTATTTACGTCTCCTCGGAAATCACCAGTGGCTCACACCATGGGGTAGGCGATGACAAAATAATTCAGCTCTGAGTCAATTAGGTCTCTGAACTTCCTATAAATGTCTCGCAGCATTCGGTCCTCTTCGTGGGTCTCATGCCGGGCAGTGTAAATCCTGACCTGTGTGGACAGAGAGCAGTTGCATCTACCAGGGATACATGCAGCAGGCTCTGCCATTCAGCGAGTTACAGGGACAAGCCCTCGTGACTGCTGCGGCTGCTTCGATAAGCCATCCCTCTAATGGAAAATGGGGGTCAGGTCCTGAAGTCCCGATTCAGTTTGGGTTTGGGGCTGTCTCAGAGAGCTGTGCCTCAGGGAGTGAAAAATGAGTCTCCTGTTTGGCGCGTCAACCTCGCAATGTCTGATGTGGGGTGGGGAAGGCTCCTTTCCCTATGAGATAAACAGGTGGCTCTGTCCCCAGAGCCCATGGATCCTCTGGGATGTACATGGATCTTGGAGGATCTGCTGGAATGAGAGCCCAGCTGTGATGATGGGGTTCTGCTAAGCTGCCTAGCAGCAGAGGCTATGCCCTCCCCCTGGATTCAACAAACATCCCTGTGCAGAACATAAATCTTACTGGGCTTTAAGGATGGGATTAAGGTTTAATGTGTACTTTTAGGTACATCCATCATGTTGGAGCTGGTTAGTACCTTTCCTGACTATGTTTTGCAGGGGCTCATCAGGACAGAGACCCATGTTTCAGTGGATCTTGGGAGTCTGCTCCTGATCCTTGTACTTCATGTTGAGATAGTATCTAAAGAAGCCTGCACCACTAGTTTCAGAGGCTGCCCTTCTGTGGAGGGCTTTGATGAAGAGGAGCAGGGGAAAGAGATTTTACAACACAGGCTTGTACCTTTATGGTGCACAGGGTGCATTTCCTTTCGGCCCGTTTTTGGAGCAGCTGCTCCATAAATGTGACGCTGAGGAAGGCCCAGACTTTCAGGAAGAAGAGCCTTTCGCATGCTAGCACGAGCTGCAGCAGCTCCTCATCCAGTGGTTCGTGGTCATGGTTGAACTCGAGGGTCAGTTTCTTGAAAATTAATAACACGGTTAATTTCTGTGCAGAAGCAGAGGCCTCTCTGCTGTGGCAGTTTCACGGGGATCCTGTCAGCCAGCCTTTTCTCCTTTTACTGTCTTACCAGCACATCCATTTTGTACCTTGGTACAGTGGCACTGGTATGTATGTACCTAACAGTAACACCCAGAGCATCCCATAGGGTCGGATGTTACTGAAGCTCAACCAAGAGCAGTACTCACATATTTAAGTCAACAGAGCCCTCTTGCGGACACACGGCATACGGCAGCAGAAGTTTTTCTGCCAGTCCAGCTATACTTGGCAACCGTCAATCCTCTGCATCATGGTGTACGTGCAAGAGGTCTACGGGATCATCACACCAAGCCCTTCAGCACATACACCTAGGCAGGAATATGGAGGAGTGGAGGCTGCCCTAGACCTACCATCCCCACTTTAAACCACCGAGACAGTTCAAAGGCCAGACTGGCAGAGCCTCGGCGGTTGTAGCTGTAGATTAGAGCTGCTGCTGACTGTCTAATGCCTCAGCAAGGGTGTGATTCTGTCGGGGTGATGTCCCTTAGCCTTTCTCCAACTAAGGAGTACCCACAAGGTGGTGGGGGCTAGGGTTTTGACGTGCCCTATTCCCAACTTATAAAAGTACCCACTTAGCCCTCCAGTTGGATGCAGTTTAAGGTCATACCCAGGACCAGCACAGCTGTATAACCTTCCCTAATGGCATAATAAGCTATGCCAACCAGTGTGCTCTTTTCCTGGGATCGCCTGGTCTATACCACGGTTTTGCCCATATCATAGTGTTGACTGGGGGCTGGGGTTTTTTTCCTCATCCCTGTCAATATAGCCACCCAAGCAGAGCTTTGTAGTGTAGGCCAACATGTGATGTACCTGAAATTCAGGCCCATATCTGTTTTCTCCAGTTTCTCATACATGCTGATCGAGAGCAAAGAAAGTCTGGGGTTGAAAGGGAGTAATGCTTTTGGCATAAAGCCTTCCATCTGTGAAGTTCCCAAAGCCTTTTTACAGACTGATCCTCACTCAATATGAAAGGGCGTTATTGCTCACCAGAGCTGGGCTGGAGAAGAGCAGCTGTTCAGAAGGGCAAAGTTGAGCCACCCAATGGAAATGAAAAACTACGCAGCCAGCTGAAGCTACCTGAGGAATTTAGATACGCAGAAACATTAGGGACACTGGACTTTGGCTGGCATGCTGGACTTGCCATCTGTGGGCAAAATGGCCTTGTGAGCTTTGACCTCAAGTCAGGACTTCACTTCCGCACCAGCAGTTGGGTACAAGGCCAACGTGGGCACGGCCACCCGTTCAGCTTAGTAACAGGAGAGTACAGTGTCTCTGTCCCCACCGTACCTGTAGGATGTGCTTGTAAGCTGGCAAGATATTGGTGAGGGTGGGTCTCATTGTCCAGTCTGAGTCACTGAAGTACCCGCTGCGTAGACTGATGCTCCTGGCAGGGATCTCTGCTAACAGGATCCTGGCTAAACTGTCATGCTTCATGATGCTTTCAAAGAACAAGTTCACTCTGAGTTTTGGGGCTCTCTTGGCTAGGTTTGCCCAGGACATCCCCCATACCACTTGCCCATGAGGGTCATGGATGTGGCACTTGACATTTAGGGTCCAGAGAGAATTGGCATTATGTTCACACAGCATGTCCAGCAGGTCGTCAGAAATGCAGTTGTAATTGAGGGTCAGGATGACCAGGTTACAGAACTTAGACATTGTCTGGTGAAACAGGGAGCAGTTGTAGATAGGGAGGTGGTGACCAAATAAATCTTCTATGTTGATTTCAGAGATGAGGCTTTTATTTTTCAAGTAGCTCAAAGAGCTCAAAAGCTCACAGCCTTCTTCCAGCGTCACCCGGGCTCCTTTCAAGCTGAGATAATCAAGGTGCTTGCCCATTCTTTTTAAGAAAGTACTTAAGTTCTTGATGAACTGAATCCGGATGCCATTTTTCCAGACCACTCTGTCCAACTCCAGGTGCTGAATACTTAGGGACATCAGGCGGCTGTTACATTTGCCCAAGCGTGAAAGAAGCCCTCTGATAGTCACTTGAAATTTTCGGGTGAAGACAGCATGGTAAGGATTCAGGAACCTGATCTCGAGGTGTTCCAAGTACTTGCCAAATTTCTTGACGTACCACAGAGAAGATTCAAGCTCTGCTGTGTGCAACCTAGAAGGCATCCCACGGAAGGTGATGGTTCTGGTTCTCCAGAGAGACCCCGAGTACATGGCCTGACTCCATCTCTTACAGACTAAGGCAGCCCGGGATCTGTCCCTGTCGTCTAGCCACCGGAACACGTGGCTCATGCAGATGTCAGGTAGGAAAGCCCAGCAGCTCTGCTCGGGTTCGCCGTCATCCTCCATCAAAGCAGAATCTAGCCGAGTGGTCTGCAGATCAGTAAAGCTTTGCCTACTTATTTGCTGTCCTGCAATGGGTCAGTATATTCCAAGTGACTAGAAAACTCCAGTCTCTACAGTCAAAAGCGACAATCCATTTTTTACCTCTTTACATCCAAACTCTGGTGACCAAATGGGCCTGTGGGTGTAAACTGTGATCTAACCTAAATTGAAACGGAGAAAACTGATGAGCAGAATACCCTTACGCAAAAAGGTGCTGACAGTCACAGACCTGATAAAAGCAGCAGGATGAGCTTTTAGCCTTGCTACCAGGATTGAAGGAGCAATTGAAGCCCTTTATGTTGTGAGAAAATTGAAAACAATGGAGGTTTACTTCTGGAGTCACTAGGCCAGGTGGCCCAGATACAGCTAAAATGATGTGGTTAATGGTTTTACTTTATTGCAGACCCTGGAGTGAAGGTATTATTTTGCAAGGCTTGGGGGTGGGAAAGAATGTGAGAGGCAGAGAGCTTCTTGCAAGACACTAGAAAGCAAACAGGACACAAAGTAACATGTGTTTTCACTTAGAAAAAGGGCTTGTTTTTAACTCAAATTGTCTAAGTCAAGCAAAACCCTGACAAACGCCAGGCAGCTTTCATGGGAGTTAGCAGGTGCAGTTAAATTTTACCAGCTAACACAGGACTACAAGGGAGTCGGGACCACTTGAGTCCAGTTTCTTGACATTGCAGAAACCATGTAATAGCTATTAGAGCCCATCGCTGCAAGCCCATATAGCACAGGCCAATTCCCCTTCCAGTTAGATCATGTGAATTAGCTAAGTTAAGACCCTATTTAACTGGCAACTACAATCAGCAGCAGGGGAGAAGGGTGGATAAGCAGTGGCAGTGTTACCCCTGGGGGCTTTGGAGCTGCTTTCCTGCCATGGGAGGTGGGTCAGCAAGGAACCTGCTCTTTCTTTCAATTTGGCTTGGGGAACTTTGGGTGCATCTCTGGCAGATGAATGTGACTGCACCAGAGAAATTCCTGATTTCTTCCTCTGATGGAAACAACTTGGGGAAGCCCTGGCAATTTAACTACTTGGGCTAAAGGCGCAAAAATTGGAGCGACACCAAAAAATACCGTTTCAGGTCTTGGCCTCCAATGGAACGGCAACATCAGTTGAGCGTGGACTTTGGGAATCAATTGGTTAAATTTTATATCCACCCAAACACTAGAAGCTCCTGAAAATTACCAGCAAGACTGGAGATGGCAATTAAACATGATCAAGTCCTCTCTTGAGCAGCCTGTCAGCATGGTTGGTGCTCAACCATGGAAGAGTTGCTTTTTTTTTGGGCAGCAAAGATTGGATGCCTGACACACATCTGCTGATTTTTTTTTAAGCTCTTCTATGTGAGTACCACAGTCCATCAGGGAGGGTGCTCTAAGGGCCTGCTGGAATCAAAGATAATTTCTCTACTTCAAATATCACATTCCCTCTGCCGGGGAAATACATGCTAAGCCGTTCAGTGAGCCAGTCTGTCTTGGGGATTCTGGCAGCATGATCCAGGGGATGGGGAATGCATCTGAAAGTTATAAGACTTGATGGGGAGGGATCGAAGCAAAACTGTGATGCAAGAGATCAGTTAGTTACCAGTTCTGCTGTTCATGCTGCTTTGTTTGGAAGGCATTCAGACCCTAGCACCATTCCTCTTCTGATCTTGTCCTGACAGGGCTCACTGGGCACTGAGAGATGGCGTGTGCCCAGATCCAGCCATTATGAAGGAACAGCAGGGCTCTGTTGTGATGTCATGCCTACAGCCTGCCTTATCCCAGTGTAAATGGGGACGTAGGCAAGTGGCCAGCCCTGTAAGGAACGGATATAAAGGCTAAGTAGACAGATTTTTTTTTTGTAAAAATCTCTCTCTCTCTCTCTCTTTCTATATATATATATATATATATAAAAGGTTATATAAATCTAACCTCTTATATACTTGGGAACTCGGTGCCAACAGCACACAAGGAACTCAGGGCTGGTTTCAATCTGTCCTTCCCTGAATGCACATCCTTCAGCAGAGGGATGCGATGCAGGCTGGTTTCTGTTAATCCCAAGACAGTCCTTCTTCGCATCAGAACTTCTATAGACTGCTGAAGGCTATGGAAAAGGCTGCAGATGCTTGCAGTTTTTGCATGTTGGGTTTTAATCTGTAATGGTCTGGGGAGTCTATGTAGAGTGTATGGATTCTCTTTGATATTTTAGACCCTCTGCGTATCTGTGTCAGATTTCAAGCTCTAGTTATAATGCTGAGCTGGTTTGCTCTCCCTACTGTCCTTAACCTCCTTGAAGTAAAACACAGGAGAAGTGTTTGCACTTTCTGACAAAGGAGGGTGGTTAAACTTGGCAAATGCCCAGGTCAAGCCAGCTTTTCAAAGGTGAATTCCACAGGGGAAGTGACTAAGCAGCAGTTCCTTGGTACTGGCTTTGATCACCTGATGAGGCTCATCAGAAGGCTACCTGAGAAAGGATGTGGAGAGTATAAAAGGAAGGTCTGGCCTGGGCTATTGGAGAAGCTAGTTTATGTTTTGGAGCAAGTTATTTGGAGGAGGGTGGAGCCCTGGACTCCTGAAAGGACTCTAAATCTAAGCCCAAAGAGCAGCTGAGTGTGGTGCAGGAATTGAGACAGACATGCATAGTTATTATTTTGTCTGCATTTATCTATGTATCTGTGCTTGTTAGAGTCATTAGTTTTTGGGACCTGCATCGAATAGATGTTTTTGAAGGCTTCAGCTGTCTTCTTCCCTGAGGAGGTAAAGGATAAATCCAGAAGGTTGGAGCTCTAGGAGAGAGTGCTTGGACCGTGGGAGAATCTGGAAGGCAGCACTGGTCCTGGGTGTCTAAATTAGTTGGATGGTGGGTCCTGTTTCTGGGAAAATGTAATGGGCAGGGGTGGGGCCCAGTGGGTGAGTTAACACCTAACTCACTCACTGGGCAATGAGTTAACACCTAATTGAGGTGAACAGGGAATAGTTCCCAGCAACTTGGGCTAAAGTTGCAAGCTGCCCACGGCTGTATCAGTGTCACACCCAGGTGATGATCACCGCAGCTTTAAAGTGTTTGCAGTTTTTTTCTTTTGTCACCAGCAGTTTCAAGATTTTGACTTTTTTTTTTTTTTTTTAATGTAGACTTAGATTCTAGACATCAGCTTGGCTGCTCCACTCAAATCCAGGCCTATATATTTTTGATTTCTAGCAAAAATAAGTCTGTGCCCCAAAGACTCCACTCTAGATCTAGACTCCATGATCCTGAGTGCTTCGCAAATGCTTGTGGAAAGACATTATTTTAGCACATGGCATTCAATAGACTTGGATTAGCAATTTATTACAGTAATGCCTCAAAATCCCAAACCTGGCCCAGAACCCAGTTGTACTAAGATCTGCAGAGACGCAGAAGACAATCCTTACCCCAGAGAGCTGACCTTCCAGTGCTGTTAGCCCAGGTTGATGATGGACATCCCAGGATGCTAAATGCATTATTGGCCCATGCGCAGGTTGAACACAAACCCAGGACACAAAGTAACCAAAGATGAAGTTGCAAGCAAAATGAGTTGGCTTTAATCTTCAGAGTCACTTTTTTTTTTCTCACAAAAGCAGTTGCGTGGTAGTTTGTATTACATAATGTACAACTGTTTGCTAGTTTGAGTAGGATGTTCAGAAAGAGGTGACCTCTTAAAAGTCTGCTGATCTCTTGGGTGGAAACGGTAAGTTTTGGCTGTTTCTGCAAATACAGTTTTGCAGAATGTTCTCCGAGTTATCCTTCAGGCTTCATTTCAGCAGTAAGACTTGATTTACTTGTGCTCTCCTCTTCTAGGTACAGGTGGCCTGAAGGAAGGGATATCCAGCAGGTACTCCTGGCTTAGCAGCCTGGCTTTCTCGGATACTGTAAATCAGGATTCATTCCTTTCCAAATTTGATTCAGATTACCCAGGCCAGAAGGCACTTACTCTCACATATTTGCTCTGTATTGGTTCCAGTAGCCAAAGTGCCAGATTACACATAGCTAGAAGTGTTCCCAAAACAGATGGAGATGGATTAGCAAGAGTGCAATCCACACATGTTCACACTTAAGAAAGTGCACTCAGGAGTCACTGGTGCTGCTCACCCACTCACTCTGCAGCTTGAACTTGAGCACCGTTGCCCTCTCTCAGCTCCTGTCTGGGGGCTGAACATGCCTGTGATGGAGCGTGTCCAGGAACCTGGCACAATGGTTAAACTCTCCCAAACCCTGTGAGGGGTCTGACAGCAAACACTTTGGAGCACTGGGGCCCAACCCATGGCTTGTGGGTAGTATGTGGCCTGCAAGGCTCTCTGATGTTGCTCACAGCTATAGAAAATGAAAAAGGATGATGGTGCCCACAGTGCATCGCAGCTCGAAGGCTACAAATCACCGGACATCAGCAGTGGCCTCAGCAGAAGCGCTGTGGGCTGAGCTCTCTTTACTTTGGTACAACTTCAGCTACAAAGTCTGTGCGGATCTGAGAGGAGAATTTGGCCTTTAACTTCTTCAGGAATAGGTGGAGTTGGACGTTACCCCTGTTATTGTGGCAGAGCCTGCTTTTGTTCACTGCCATGAAACTCAGAAGGTGGAGAGACTAGGTGAGGCCTACCCATTAATGATAAGGTTGTTAGGTCACAGTTGTCCCAAATTTAGTGGTAAAGTAACAACAAACCCGTTTAGTACAAAATACATTTCAGAGAGTGGCTCTTTGTTCTCTGTCTCGTTTAGGAAACATGTCACTTTTATTCTCTAGGGATAAAGCAGGTTAATGTCTGTGCACTTGCAATGCGTTTACTGAAGCTGAGCTGAAGCCTGGAACTGGTAGAAGATATTCATTTCCAGTTCTTCCCAGAAGTACCTTAGAAAGACTCCTCTGTAAAACAAAGAGATAAAACATAATTGTGTTTCTTTGCTAGGACTGGGTAGCTTACAATTTCACCTCCCTTTTTTTTGGCTGAGTTTACTAGAGCAGTCTCAAGTAGTACAAGAAAAGCAGTATAAATCATGTCATTAGACAGAGAGTTATTTCAAGGTGAAGTCCTGTAATTCATAAGCCAGTGAAACTCATTCCCTTCATATGGAAGTAAATCCTGCCTTTGTTTTAGTTGCACTGCATCTTTTAAATACACTGTGTACGGGGAAAGGCAGCCCTTTGGGGTTTAGTCTGGCGCAGACTCTCTGCACTCTCTTTTCTTTTTGTTTGTTCTTAACGTAAAACACAGGTAACTGTGGTTGAAATTACATAGCTGCTTTTTGTCTATGCAAACTAATACTCTTCCATGGGAGGTTTGCCCGAGTAAGAAATGCAGGAGTAGGCCCAATGTCCTTACGGTTAGCACCCAATTGTGCCTGTTTTTGTACCTGTATAACTATGCTAGCTCGGGGTAGAATATTTTTTGCTGGTTCCACCTCTAATGTTTATGCTGTTACACAGTATAAAAGTGCCTTGGCTCCTTTTTATAGGAATAAGCTATCCTGACATAACCACCATTGCATTGGTATAACTGTTCTAGGTAGGGGCAAGGGTACTGTACTGCTTTAACCAAGCTGGTATAATTCAAGTGGGATATGTGTGCGTGTATGGCACAAGCATTGGCAAGCGTTAAGTAAGATGCAGTTACTTAAAACCTGTCACTGAGAAACAATTTTATATCGTACATTTATGAGTGCTAAAAAATGCATTCTGCTGGACAGCTGAGACCTCATGCTTTACAAAAGAGAGAAAATAGAGTTATATAGAATTTCATACATGCAGTTGAATTGGGATTATAGTGCAGATGCATTTTTAAGCAGCCTGATGGGACAGATTCTGAAATGCTGCGGTAATTTGTGGTACTTTATTCTAGTAGAAAGAGCATAAAATCAAAGTTAGAAGCTGCCAAGTTCTAATTCTTCCCTGCCACGGGCTTTCTGTGCGGCCTCAGGCAAATCCAAAACAGCAACAGGTAAATCCAGCTGGTCCCACTAAGTTAGTTGGGTTTAGGGCAATAACTCTTGACCTTTTTAGACTCAAGCCACCCCTTGTTAGACTGGAGGCACCCCTCACATAAGTGCTTAGTTTTCATTAATTTTTTTTGACTACAGAAAAACAATAAAGCAATTCTGCTGCGCAAACAACTCAGAAAGACCCTATGGGTCTGATGCTTTAGATACTATGGATTCCTATTTGAAATTTTTGGATTTATCTTGTGAATCATGTTTGCAAACCTAACAGTGCCTTAGAGCCCTAATTGTGCAAATCAGTGGTTTTTAGAGTATTAGGATCTTAAATATCAGATTATAATTCCCAAAAAGAACTGAGCAAATCTTCATTTATTTTTGGTGACTTTATTCACTGACAAATGCCATTTGGGGTGATCCAAACCAATGTGTAAATCTGAAAAATAGTTTATGTTGGAATTTTTTTCCCCCCAAATTGAAGAAGTCAAATGATTTTGTTTCAAAACCAGCACCTTGTTTCAGAATTTAGCAGAATTCATTTTTCTAAAGGACCACTGAGCTCCAAATGTAATCTCTTTTCTGCTCTCCTCCTGGTTTTCTGAGAAAATTAAAAAAATTCCATTTGAGGTTAACTTGTAACAATTTTTTTCCTCTGATTTTTCTGTTTGCCCCCTACACTGACAAATGAGTTGTATAGCACTGTTTCTATCATAGTGGACTGTGTGGCTCCATCAAAGACTTTCCTGACATTTTTACTTCCGTCCCATGCAATTCTTTGACCTTTTGCACTTCCAGAGGCACTTGCTATGTGAGATCCTGTATGATCCCTATTAATCCAGTATTTCGTAGCTAGAAATGTTTCTATTAACTGAAGTCTACCCCATTTTATTGGAACAACCCAGTACCTTGTTTCTCAGGGCTTGATTTTGATTTCCTCCTGACGCTTTGCAAAGAAGCTGAACGAAGGCACTTGATCTAAACAAATAAAAATAGTGCTGTTAGAAAGAAATAGTACCCATTGTTTATTCATACTTGTTAAGACACAGTAATCCCTGCTCCATGGTAGCTCTGTTCTTGCTACAGCTTAAATATAATCATCCTCCTTATCTGGAAATGTCTGAGCCATTGCAAGGTAGGGGAGGTGAAGAGCACTTCTTAGGATCTGACCCTTAAGTTTGATCCTGATTTTTAGTTACTCTGTTCCTGCATTAGAGACAGAGCTCAGGGCAAAGATAGTTTTAAGCTGCAATTGCCATCTCTGTATCCAGAAGCTATGTAAGAGCATGCATGCCTATGACCTCCTGTAAACTGTGGCCATCCTTCAATGTCATTGCAGAATCACAGGTGGTGTGTGAACCCATTCACAATGGGAACCTGTATATGGTCTTTGCAAGTGGCTCCCCAGGCTGGGCAGAAATCTCTTCCATCTTGTGCCTCTCTGTCTACCTCGTCTTCTCTCCCTTTTTGTCAACTGCCACCAAAGAACCATTCCAGTCCTCCGGCACCTCTCCAGAGCACCACGAGTGTTCATAAAGCTGTGCCAG
>NW_017729012.1:346904-361647 GCF_001723915.1 Gavialis gangeticus
CTGGGCAGAAATCTCTTCCATCTTGTGCCTCTCTGTCTACCTCGTCTTCTCTCCCTTTTTGTCAACTGCCACCAAAGAACCATTCCAGGGAACTGAACGCATGGGTTCATCAGAAGAGCAGCAGGAAGATGATGAGTGGCTTCACCCCAGATATATTTGCTCTCTGAAGAAATAACTAAAAGGTAAGGACTTTGTGCCAGATTCTCATTCAATTAATGCTAATTTCCATTCCACGTTACTGAAGAAGGAGGAGTCACTCTTTTGACATTTGTACAAAGAGAATGGTCCTTTGTCTGCTCCGTGTCTTTTATAGCTGGGCACATTGCCAACTCTCAATACAAATATGATGGGAGAGACAAGTGGTGAATGGGATCTAAGGTATCACTGGTATAGCCTAAGGTCAGTCCAAAATCCCAGCGTATCCCAACCACCTGTTTTTCTCAAACACCAAGAAAGCCCAGTACGGTTTCTCCTTTTTCTGTAAGGAGAGCCCTTCTCACCTCATGCTTCTTGAGTGTTGGCAGTGGGAGGAGGATATTGCAACGGGCACAGGTCACCAATATATCATAATTCCCTGTGTCTTCAAGGGCCTGAGGCAGTACAGGATCCAGAGTGGTCGAGAAAGCCAGATGGCCAGGTGACTTCTTATTCTTGAGTGGTTTGAGTGAGGTCCGGGAGGCAGAGGACAAGTCCTTCTCCTTCCCTTTTGGACGGACATCCCTCCACGCAGCCGCATTCACGGGGGATGAAGCGGTAGCTGGAAAAGCAGCAGTGGGTGGCAGGAGCGGGCTGGGATTGGTAGCTGACTGGCTGGCGAGATTCCCCATCAGTTTAGTGAGTGGACTGCACTGGTTCTATGGAAGAAAATCCAAAAGAATAAGGTAACTTAGCAAAGGAAATGACCAAGCAGCACAGTGAGGATGGGTGCCTCTGCTGGAAAGTAGGATGTGTCTGGACATAACATAGGAAAGAATTAAGAAGGAAAGAAAATAAGTTGAAACTGAAAAATAGTGGAGAAGCGAAAGAGTTTGACAGAAGGGCTTGCAGATCAAAGCCGAAACTGTTTGGGAAGGGGTGGGCCTCAGGTTGTTTTATAGAAGGAGGAGGCTAGATAGGTGCTCCACAGAGGAGTGGAGAAACTGCCTTGGGAACCACCACAGCCAGGGAAACATCTCTTGTTAACTCTCTTGTGAACTCAAGAATGGCAGTCTTCTGAAGAGGCAACTGCTCAGCAGGAACCGGGTTTTTTCTCTGCTATAGTGGTTAAGCAATAGGAACAGCTGTATCTGCTATTATCTAGGCAGACAGTGGGAAAGGCAAAGGGGTGTATTGTTGCTTCCCACATGCCCTATTGCATGATGCTTCAGCTATAAGAGAAGGGAGCCTTGCAGGTATCAATTGGTGCTGGCACTAACAGTGAAGCCTTCGGGACACAAGGGCCAGCGTAGCTTTTGCAAAGCATTCACGGGGCAGTAACCTGCAAGCTGCGGAGAGCAAGCAGCCGCAAGGCCTTGTCCTACTCTACCCAACATGTCGCTTCCCACAAAAAGAGCCCAGTCAGAAATGAGGCCCAGCCCCGTCACCAGTTTGGCTTTCCAGCCACTTACCAGATGCTGGAGGAACCGGTCATCTGGGAATGACTTATTGCACTGCTGACAAAGATTGTTGCTGAGACCTTGAGAGGAGAAAGCGGGGAGAGGTTGATTTGTAATGTGGGACTGACTGGTTATGGAAACAATGTACACAGGGCCCAAAGACTCATGACTGACCATCTAGGGAGACAACAGATCCAAACATCATTGAACTTCAGCGCACCAGAGCCTAAGGCTGGGTGGAGGCTGAATTTCACTGCTGGTTGCTATCCAACACACACAGATTCTCCTCTTGCTGAATATTAGGGTGTAACTGAGCCTATCTCTGCCAGTAGTGTGCTATGGAGGAGGTATATATCCCTGTCAACCAGGTCTTGTTTTCTCCTTGCAGAATCACTGGTGAGGTTCACAAACGATCACCTCTAGTCAAGTGCCTGTCTGACAGATATCTGTTTTGACATAATACAACACCGTCCCCACCCCCAAGAGACTGTGAGGCCACTGCGAGTACATATCACCTCTATTGTGTGCCTCGTTTTTAGTATTTCTGTAGGAAGATAGGCTCCCTCAGCTGTGCTGTTCTTCAGTGCCGCTGTAACCAGACAACCTGGAAAATACTCCTTCATGTTAATGGAAAGGGACTGCAAAGGTCATCTCCTAGCTGCTGGGAAAGGGTTAGGCAGGAGGGGTGATCTAATGAAGAGGGCTGTTGGCTGAGATTTAAGAGATAGGGGTTCAATTCTTTGTTTGCCCCTAAATTAGTTTAGGAACAGCACGTCCCACATCTGTGGCAGGGGAAGGTTGTACCAGACGGCCTCTGATGTCTCATCTAACCCTCTGATTATACTGACTTTTGGAAGAAGGTAGCTCTCTGTTACAAAGGGCTGATAGCAGGAGAGAAGTGAACCAGATCGCATGAGCAGCCAAGGTTGGTAAATAAGCCCAACCCAAATGACAGTGTGAGTTGAGCTTCCAGCTTGTATATAGTGTGTTTCCAAAGCAGGTTGGGAAAGCTACTTGTTCATAGTCACTTGCACTAGTTTGCATTAGAAACTAGATTGTTATACTCAAGATGGGATCAGTCGAATAGGATTGGAGAGAGCCCTGATGTACCAAGGGCCCTGTCTTCCTGATGTGTGCACACCCAAGACTCTCCTTAAAATCCATGTGAGCTGGGGGCAAACAATGAAGGGGATGCTAGCCCATGAAATGGAAAAGCAGGTGGGTGTGATACTCATACTAAGATCCCTTTACGCATCGGAGCCAAGCTAGATAAGTAAGGCTCAGTGCTTCTCAGTTATGCTTCTGAAAATCCAGAGCAAATCCACTGAAGTCAATTACTCTGGATTTACACTCACTGATGTAATACAGAATAAAATGTGGTCCTTCAGCTGGTCAAGATAAGCAATAATCCTTCGTGATGCTGATCGCAGGGCCCTTTCACATGTTCAAATGAAAGTTGGATAGATACCAGCTATAAACTTGTTATGCATTTTCAAGCACTAACTTTGTAGCTGGTTGGCTTTTTTTTACAGCTGGATGGACATTTTTATGGCATGATAATTACCCTGCACCTGTGGCTGCTCTTACTTTGCACAAGTGACCAGTCTAAATTTATTGTGCGATTAAACAGTTAATTGTATAATATATGTAATGTGTGGCAGGGGCCACATTAAACAAGGCAACCTGCATTACTGGGACTCCGAGAGTGTCAGTGTAGAATTTTCCATGTGATTAACTGATACTGTAGTAACATGACGCTGTGGGTGATAACAAGGAATTTTGGGCTACCTGGGCTTAGAAGAATCAAGGTTTCTAGAGGAGTAACATTATTAATTTGAAAGTGAATCTCACCATGACTTGAGAGCCCATCACCACTACGACAGATGTCTTTGTGTTGGTCCAGGTCCTTGTACATGATGTATTTGTTACAGTCGAAACACTTCTCAGTTCGACTACCACAGGAATCGAGGTGCTCCTGCAGCTTAGCAAAGGGCATTTCCAGCTCGCAGAACTTGCATTTCATAACTCGTTCACTGCATTCCATGGTCTGCAAGTGAATAGTTGCAAGTGTTACACCAGGAGTGAAAAAACCGCCCCAACAACAGGCATAACTTGGTTTTAAGAATGTCCCCCACTAAGACTGTATCTACATAGCAAAACGCAGGTGTGTGGCGCAGGTAGGCATAGTGTATTAGGTTTATATTTAAAGCCCACCAGAAACATAGAGGATGCACTTTGGCTACTACACAACCTGAAGCCAATGCTGCCACCTGTTCATTGGTGGTGTTAGCTACAGTAGCTAGATAAAAGCTGCCACAGCTAGGCTTACAGTCACACCTTCATGTGAAAGTGAACTCCACAGAAATGATGAAGTGAAAGATCCTCTCTAAGAAACTCCCTGCAGGAATGGGATGGGAAAAGGTGTGGAGGGACAGTTCATCAATCAGGGCATACATTTCTTTTAATATAAAAAGATGTATTACATTAAACCCTGGGTCAAATGGCACTATATTAAGAGGACTGACTCGGGGTTGTTCTATGTTAGGGAAGGCACTAATTTGCAGCCATCTCTTTGTAGTGTCTCTAAGAGAGATCAGCCAAGCTGGATCCTGGTCTCGCACACAGAGCAATGTACTCACCTCATGGTTCTCCAGCTGGTATTGCTGCAGGGTTTGGTGACAAAGCTTACACGTGACCTGAATGAAAAGGGTGACAGAATAGTAGCGTACTTAAAGGAAAATACATGACAGCTTATGGAGAATATTTCAAGTTATCTAATGAACCTGCTACCTCTGATGTAGGTGAAATTGCCCAGGATGGACTCCCTGCTATTTCCGCCTTTGGAAAGCAAATAGGGAACCTTGTTCCTATAGGAACTGAGCAATGTGTAGGATTTGCCCATTCAGGTAGGAGTTTATCATGCTACCCACTGATTATTCCCCGTGTTTATTGAATATTAACTTAAATACAAAGGAGCAGATTCTCAGATGGAGTCCCTTGACTTGAGCGCACAGTTGCCCTTTGGAGAGAAGGGGGCTGCGGACAGAGCTATAGTGTTGCATCGGGCCCTGACACATCTTCTCCTCAACAAATACAGACGCTTGTGGCTGTTTGCGATGCAGCAGCACAGCTTGGTGTGATTTCAGTGCATCTCCTAACTGCAGGAACTGACAGTCAGAGTCTTTGTTGGAAGGTGAAGAGCTCTCACCTGCTTGTGTGCATTTGCCTGATGGTCTCGCATTTCCTTTTGAGCAACAGACTCTTTGCAGTCTGGGCAGACGGTGAGAAACCGTTGGCAGTGGATCTCGTGCAGAGAGAAATTGGCAGCAGACACATCTTGTTTACTGTGTGACACGGAAAGGGAAAGAATATTATGGGATTGGATATGACTCACCTGGCTGATCCCAGAAAACTAACATCAGGTATTTATACTTGTGTCTTGTTCAAATGAAGCTGTCCAAGATTCAGCTCCGTTACGGAGGCTTTACTCTTTTGCTGAGAACATTTTTAAGGGAACAGGGGCAGGTGATGTAGGCCCAAAATGAGAGAGTTTTTTTACATCAGTGCAAATCAGGAATAACTCCAACTGAGTTACACTGGTGCAAGAGCAGGATTGTGCCCTATGATCAGAGGGGACCAGCAACATTTGGATTCGCAGTGTTCCAGGGGTAATGCGAATGCAGACAGTGTTCAGTGGCTTTGGGGCTGGAGGTCTATAGTAGAGGCTATTGCTTTGTGAAGGGACCCCAGATATTAAAGAGAGAACAGAGGGATGGACAATTTCCCCCCGCCCCCAATAGTGAACTTTTTGGCTTATAGCTGGAGAGCTAAGTTGCCTTGACAATAGAAAGAACCATTGGACATAAGGGGAAACTGAGGCAGGGACCGAGTTTGTACTGGGTTCTGTTCCAGACCACAAGAAAACACCCACAGCTTCATCACTGACGGGAATAAGAGAGACTGCATGTAGCCCAGGGGTGGGCAATTATTTTGGGCAGAGGGCTGCTTACTGAGTTTTGGCAAGCCATCAAGGGCTGCATGACAGGCAGCCAGGGCAGATAAATATTAATTTTCTAAACTTTTTAGGGGCCCTGCAGGCACCACGTTTTGCCGACCCCTGATGCAGCAATCGCCTCTTAGGGGCACAGGTTACTGATCAGGGAGACACCTCCCCCGTGGGCAAGTTAGTCCATAATTATGGAGCTCTCTTTCCCCTCTCTTCAAAGCCATTTGTCCTGGGCGCTGGACAAGCAGCACTGCTGATCCAAGCTGCCCTACTCTGCCGAATCTTTTAGGTCCTAAGCAGCAGGGCAAGGGACACAGTAGGCAGTGGAGAAGCACTGCTTGATCTCGCCTGTGGGATCTATCCGTCAGTCAGGGAAAAGAAATTGTCTTCAAAATACTTAGATATTAAGGGGCAACACAAAGCAGACAGCTGTTCTGATTTGTTTCCCTGGCCTCCCCTTGGCTTTCTCTGTTCAGGGAGAGAAGCGTGCAATACCCATTCTGAAAAGGTCCTAAGCAAAGCCTCTGCGCCCCTCCGGTATCACTGGGACTTGGCAAAAAGTAGGGATTTCTTACCAGTTTGGGCAGAACTTGCTCTCTTCTTCCATAGCTGCTCTCGGGCTCTGCCCCTCTTTCTCTTTCATTTCTTTAATCTGACAAGAAAATGAAACTGAAACTGCCGGTCCCAATAACCAACCCCAGACAATGTCTCGGCCAATTTTCTTTTTCCCCGCGTGAAGCAAGAAGAGTGGAAACCAACAGGGAGCAGCATTGTCCAGTTACTGTCTCGGCTCCTTCCCACAACAGTTTCAATCAGGAAACGTCTGCTATAGTGTCCAGGTGACCTGGGGAGGTGGAAGATAGTTTTGCCCTACTCTTTCCTCTGACTCAACTGAGTTTGAATACGCTTTGTCTAGCAGGCAGGACTCTTTTCTGTAGCTGCTTGAGGCCATTAGGGGACGAGGGATATTTCACCTGCTTGGCTTTAATAACAAAGCTGCCTCTGGGCAATTTATGAACAGTCAAATCTTGGATCTGGCCCCTTCCTCTCCTTCCTTTCTATTGCCATAGATTTTCTTCCCTCCTTAGCTGATCATGATTGCTTCCTGAAGACAAAAATGAGCAGGTAAAGCCTTAA
Organism: Gavialis gangeticus; assembly: GCF_001723915.1. Lineage (NCBI taxonomy): Eukaryota > Metazoa > Chordata > Crocodylia > Gavialidae > Gavialis > Gavialis gangeticus. The sequence goes on from NW_017729012.1 coordinate 353,643, forward strand.
ACAGATGCCTCCGTGCGAGGCAGAGTGGCTTCCTGGGAGACCACAAGAGGGAGTTCGAAATCCCTCCATCTCCTTTTCATTTCTCTCTCCATGGGCTCTGCTAGGCAAACTTTATAGGATCCCAGTTGTAGGACATGGAATAAATCTATCGGCTCATTCAATCGGTGCCCCAGGCAGACACAGCATCTAGTTCCCTAGGACATAGTTTCTCAACCTGTGGTACATGTACCACTGGGGGTACACGAGACACAGGCAGGGGGTATGTGGGTACCCCAATGCTCTCTCTCTTGCCCTCTTTTCCTCTGTCTCTCACCCTCAAAATTATGGCAAAAAAATTGGTGCAATTAAACAAATTAAATTCCCCAGTAATAATTTGGTGTTCAGCCCTCCTAGCTTTGGCCAGCATCACCTCTAGCCCAAGTACATACTTGAGTTGTGCACATCTGGGGTAAAAGGTGGCAACCCTCCCCACAGCAGATCAGACCTCTGTCATATCACGGCCTTATATACACAGACCTTATTCCAACATATGGCACACGTTTGCCTGTAAATATAAAATCCCCTGGAAAATTGAATGTTGGGGTACTTATTAAAATTTTCAGAAGTTAGGGGGTACTTGCTACTTAAACAGTTGAGAAACACTGCCCTAGGAGAGGCAGCAACTAGATTTGAAATGATGTGAATGTCTACAGTATTACTTAGGCTCCAGGCAAAGAAATAAAAGAGAAAGTAAGATGACCAAAAAGAAAAAGCTCTGCGTCTAGGGCATTTTCTCAAACCGTGTTTTAGAGGGAGCTTAGGCCTCGTAGTAAACCTTAATGACCTTTTCCTTACAAAAGCACAGCCAGTTTCTTTCCATTCATAAGATTTTGACCTCATGGATAGGACCTAGGGTAGGAGTCCAGAATAGAAGGGGAGATAAGGCCGAATTGGAAACAGATTCTCTGAAGAAAGAGAGAGAAAGCGAAAGCATCATTAAAAACTAAAAAAAAAATGGATCAGTTAACATGCCCCGGGTTACTTTGGCCCTGAATCGTGCAGAGCAGGCCTTGGTCTTCTGATTTGCAGGGAAGGTTATCTATAGCTCCTGGGCCTGGGAAAAATTACCTCCTCCTTAGACATCTCCCAGGGCGTCTGCTCCCCAAGCAAGAGGCTCAGTTGTTTTTCCAGCTGACTTGTCTGTGACCATGTAACAGAGGCCATTGTTCATTCAGCCAATCAGAAAAAGGCATATAGCCTAATTTCCAAGACAAGTTTCCTATTGACATTTGGGCACTGTAGCAACCCACTGGAAACTTGGGCACCAAGAGTGCGCTGCCCGGGGTCCCCCGTCAAGGCTGAAGTTGAGCATGGGATAGCATAGATCGGAGCTGCAGATTGGGGCCTTCTCCTAAAAGCAATGCTGCCTTACCATAGAGCCGGACCCTGAATCTCACTTCTAGCTCACCAAAATTGCACTGGGTTTTGGTGTTCTCTAATAACCCTCAGCCCCTTTCAAGTGATCTGAGTTGTGAACAAGACCCAACGTTTAATGTGGAGGCATCAAAAGGCCTCTTTGCCCTACCCGAGAACTGGTGATGGCCAGGGTGAGAGGGGGCCGCTTCTGCTTACAGATGTCCCTAGTTTGAAAGGAAGAGGGGACAGCAAGGTAATTTGTTGACGGTGGAAATCATCACTTAGGCTTGGCCCAGCACAGCTGGTGCGTTGACATTTCTGGCAAATGACATATTCCCTTTTTTTCCTGGAGGAGCAGGCTGACTGGGCTATGGCTCCGTTCTGGGAGCAGAAATACACGTGTGGGGTAGGATGTGCTTTTTTGATCATGGATCCAATAAAATTTGGATGAATAATAAAGGATTTTTAAGCTGTAAGTGTTTTGGGGGTAGAAACAAGGAGTAAGTGATGGGTTAGTAATGGCATTCCTGCCTATTGCCATTTCCTCTGGCATTTATCTCCTGCTATGGTTATCTTCAAGAAACTGTAAGGAATCACAGGCTTGAAAAGCCCATATCGGTGAATGAGAAGGTGAGATCCCCTCAGCACTGATAATGGAAACAAATGAGTTCTTCTTATATTAAGGTACCATTTATACATGGTGTATAAAGAGCATATTGACACGGGTTATAAGCTTGTGACGGACAGGATGGCTATAACCACAGTGCAAGACGGCAGCACAGATGATTTTAAACGATTTATTGATTTGTTAAATTCTACAACTGTTGATTTAATAACTGAATACTTCTTTGTAAGCGCTGTATAAATAGACCTAACTCTAATGTGGAATATGTATGAAAGCATTATATCCACTGAAAGGACCATATTTAGTATTTCATGTTTGGTTTGGTTTAGCAACCATGTTCTGCTAGTTGTTTTCTAGACATAAAAGATGTGATGGTCCCTGCTCTGAGGGACTCCCGTTCTAAGGATGGACAGGCAGACTGCTGGACAAGCCAGGGGAATGGGTTGTCTATGCAATAATCTGGATTTCTGTTCTTGTACTTGCGCAGCCTTGTGGTTATTGTTTCATTGCAAATGACTCTTTTGACATGAATGTATCAGACATCCCTTTTCTAATTAATGGCTACCATCTCTTTCCTGCAGAGACTTTCACTCCTCCCTTGCTTGACTAGCTGAATTGAAGCCAGCGGGCTGGTATGTGCTGAGTGCTTCTGAAAACTAGGTTCACTTTGAACTGGTATAAATAGCCCCCCTCCTTCAGTGATGAGGAATGGAGAAAGACCCAGAAGAAGGTGCAGGGTAATGAGGAATCAGGTCCCTAGTGTCTCAGATTGGATACCCAAAACTAGTAGGCATTTTGGAAAGGTAAGTCTTGACCTTTCCCTCTGTAAAATGGGGACGATACTATTCATTCCCTCGGGTGCTAGAAGAAATCATGTGTTTTAATGTTTGTGGGATCCCTCCTCACGCCATGCAGGATCCAAGTACAAAACACTCTTCTTACCAAATCAAACTTCAAATCCCTCTGGTTAATTTTCTGCCCATCCAAATGCCTTCCTCTCTTTGTCCTTCCTACCCCTTTCCAAATAACAAGAAGAAACGAGTAACCAATTGTCCAGACCTGGAAATAATTAGTGTTTGTTTGGATTTTGCAACACAAATTATGTAACAAGGCAGAGAAAAGGCTTTTGAAAAAATATGTAAATGAGATGGCAATCATCAAGAAGGAATGGGTCACAGGCAGGCAGACAGTCTACTGCCAATTACCAATCAAATACTTTCCCCACCACCAGGCTTTCTGCTGTGCAGTATTTGAAACTCCCTGGGGCTTCAATTAAACTGTACTGGAAGTACCACCCTGGGGCTCAGAAGTCTGATCAGCAAGGCACCGTGACAGAGGAAACCCCCATTGACTTGAGGTTCATAATGAGAGCTTTTGTATAGCCAGTTGTTGGGCACAGGGATTGTACCAAAAGAACTTGAAGTTCAGAGGCTCAAAAGCTCTACTTGGAAAAATATCAGATGCTGCATTGGGAACCTTGCTGAAGGATACTCCTAAAGGAACACAGTGGACTGGCAGAGGCTGTAAAATGTTCTCACTAAGGAGAAAAAACAAGGTAAGGAACAAGTGATGTCCCGTGAACACTAGTAATAATTCTTTTACTTTAAGCCTCGTGTAAACCATTATGTTATGCACTAGGAGATTTAAGATCTGGTTTAAGTGACCAATCAAGTCAAGCATCACAAAGATAAGTTCTGAACGGGTTGTTTTTTAAATGTAAATCTCATGAGACGGGATAGTATGTTCCTTTTCTGCCAAAACCTAGGAAGTTTCAGGGACAGCCTTTTTTTTTTTCTTTCATTGTCAAGTATCAGTGATACTTTTAATTGCTTTAAAACAAATTGCAGCATGAGTGTGTTTGGAGTGGAGCTAGCAGCTGTATAGGTTAATCTGGCTGCGTTGGCACAATGACATCCTGTTTGCAGAGTTTGTTCTTGTGTGGTCGCTCACTGTTTGGACTGAAAGTAGGAGCTGGGTAGAAATCATTTCTGCCTCTAAACGCTAGTTGCTACCTCCCTGCCAAAGCCCACTCCTGTCTAGAGATAACATTAGACAGGTATCAGTGGTTCAAAAGATATACCTAAAAAGTAGTTTCTTGGAAATGAGCTAGGTTACACTAAATAGCCTTTATTCCCTAATTATTCTCTGAAGTTAGGGTGGTTTTGAAATTCTTCCCTTTCAAAGAGACTTTTCTTCTGATGATGCACGCATTACTTAATTCAGACACTACAAACATTTCAGCCGTTGCTAATTATTTTGCTGCAACATCCAATATAATGGTTGACACATCTACAATGACTGATCAAGTGGAACTGACTTTCATTTTTATGCCCATAAAATAAGGGGAAGGGATCTCAGGAGTCAGGAGAGCTGAGTCCTTGTCCAAGTTCTCTCAAGGGCAAGATCTTTATAGACATTCTTGGTTGTGGCTTGCCCATCTCTGAAATGGCAGTAACAATCCTAGGACTACCATGAAGCTTGGCTCATAAATGTGCTTTGAAATCCCATCACATCACGTCCCTGTGTTTCAGTTTCTCCATCTGTAAAATGGGGATAGTGGTACTGACCAACTTCGAGCAATGCACTGATTGAGAAGTATCCTATGACAGCTGCTGTTCAGCAGAAGGGACTAGGACAGTCACTGGCTGCAGCTCCTAAATGGTACCTGCAGCCCCAAGCCAATTCTACCTGCCATCTTCAAACCAGCTCCCACTGTAGTCCGTGGTGCTGCCTGAAGGCAATGATTTTTTTTTTAAAGGCCTGCAGTAAAGGCTCAATTAGCTTGCAGTGAAATTCAGCAGGTGGGAGGTTTTTGTTTGAAGGCCTGTCTTGAAACCTCCCAAATTCCTGGTGCTGGGTCTTTGTAAGCAGGAGCACTTCTCACCAGCTCCTTATGATTCCTGTAGTCTGCCTGTCAGCTGGGTAGCAAGCAAACAGGCAGCCAGGGCTCCCCACTCCCTTGGCAGGCTGCTCAGGAAGATTTCCGGGCAAGTTACGTGAAAGAGCTGACAACCTCACAGCACTGTCTGATCTGGCCAGCACCAATACATCTCTGGGCTATACACAGGGCTCGTGGGGGATGGGGAGCAGCGGGGGCCTTGCCAAATCAAACATGTTCCTCTGGCCTCTCTGCCGGATCAAGTTCAAGCTTTCCAGCACCGCTCTCTGGCATGGGCTGCATTGTAAACCCCTCTCCTGCCCTGCAATTCATTCACTGATGCTCCCCCCTCCTTTTACCCCCCGGCTCAGCACAGCACAGCAAGCCTGTTTGAAGATCTCGCTCTCACCTCCCCATCGGTCTCTCTTATTTTCATTGCCAAAGTGCTGCACATCAGCAAATCGTCAGGTTGTCCGTCTCTCTGGTGCATCTGAGCGCGTGGTTCAGGTAGCATGCTAATGCGTTTGCCCTGCATCTGCGCCGGGATAAACTTCTCCTGCTGCCTCTTAAATTGATGCGCACCGTGGAACCCTGCTGGTGTCCATTTATTTCTTTATTTTGGCCCCCTGCCTTTGCCTCCTTTTTCCTCCCTAAGGGTGCATCTTCCCCCAAAAGATCCCACTGTTAATTTTTTCTTAGTATTTTCCTTGCAACTGCCCAAGCCCAACTGCTGCTGGACACCCCAGGGAACCTCCCAGCCCCAAGATTCCTTCCCGTCGCCTGTTAAAGGCGCGTTGCCCGCATCGCCCTGTTCAGATAGGCGGGGGATGGTTGGTCCCTTTGTCCCTTTTGCATATCTCACGCCTTTTTTTGCTCTGATTTTCCATGACTCAGTTACTCGAGAAACCCCAATCTCCAGTGCTTGGGGTTTGAGTTCCTTTCCATGGAATTGGGGCGGTTGTATTTTTGTAGGGCACATGGAGGAGGGGTTAAGGATAAGCCCCCACACTCTACTGTTGAAATAGTACCCCTTTCTCGCCTTGCACACTGGGAAGCTTGAGGCACAGGCTGGCTTAATGGCTTGTTTAAAGCCATGCAAGGATTTGGCGTCAGAACGGGGAGTTCCTGAATGCCAGTCCTACCATCGGGCTTCTCGAGCGAGAGTCTCCCTGTGTCTGCTTAGTTCAGCTGTTCCCCCGCAGCTTCTTTGCTTTTGCTTTTTATTTCCTTTATTCATAATTGCTCCCTCGCCACTGAAGCACCGAGACAATGTTAGTGCTGGTGACTAAAAGAGGCAGCAAACCTCAGAACAGCTTTGCTAAGGAGCTACCACGGGGCAGTTGATTAATCAGGAGTTTTGCATGTTTTCTGCCGCTGACAGGTAGCACTTCTTTGCTGGAGACAGGATGTAGCAATGCAAGCTATAGCTGGCTTAGCGTCTCAACCTGGGTGGTATCTCTTCTGGCCTAAGTTACCCAGAAGGATTGCTACTAAGATTTGGAGTCTGTACAGCTCTAGCTTGCTATTCCCTTTATTTTTTTTCCCCTTTTCTCAGTGGGCATTCACTGCTTTTACAAGCAGAACGGTGAAATCGGAACAGCTTGTTTTGGGACTCTTTTACTGCCGTACCTAGTCCTTGGCGGCCAAATCCTGCAAACTGTAGGCAAAAGACCTTCTATCCAGGGGATGCAAGCCGTCACTTACGTGAGGAGCCACACGGATGCCGTAAGACTTTGCAGGGTCAAATCCTCAAGCCCCAGTTGCCCACTGCTGGGCACTCATGTTTGCAAGACAAGCCTGGAGCATGAAAAGTGCCACCAAGCCAGACCTCCCCTCATCCTCGTGCCGTTTCGCCCCTGCATGGCACAGGTGTTCAGTCCTAGGTAAGGTACAGAGCAGCACAGGATCAGACCTTTGGTCTTTTCTCAAGTGCAACTCCCCCATGAAAATAAGGCTCTGCCCCCAAATCAGTGATTCTTCACTGAGGTAGCATGGCACCCTGGGGTGCCTTGAGGTCATTTCAAGGGTGCTGTGGGATGCCACACAATTTTAGCACGGCGCAGCATGCAAACACGATTCACGGGACAAACCCCAAGCTTTCCAACGGGAATCCATAGTGCCAGAAGCACGCAGACCCGTTGGGGTCTTTCTGAGCTCTTTGCAACAGCAGAATTGCTTTCGTGTTTTGGCTTGGTTTTTTTCTGCAGTCAAAAAAACCGAGTAAAAACGAGGCACTGGCATTTCCCAAGGGGCGCCTTGAGCCTGATAAGGTTGAGAACCACCGCCTTACACCTGCGTTACCCCTTTCGGATCAAATCAAAGCAGTCGGCCAAACGAATTCAGGATTCGGGTGGGTTGTCTCAGCGGGGAGAAGAAAGGGACAAGGAAGTCGGGTGGTTGTCGGTCCTGTTGATTTAACCTGTGTACAAAGGCCCGCAACATAGCAACGCTCAGACAACACAGCGCCGCGTCTTGCACCCAGGCCCTTCCAAGCCGCTCGTGGCTCGCGCCCCTCGCTGAGGGGCTCGCTCCTCTGACGCCCGCCTCTCTCTTGCAGCCGCACGAGGCTTCCCGACCCGGGGGCCTGCAAAACGTCGAGGCGGACACTCGCTCGCAGCGACAGGTGCGTGGCCTGGGAGCGGGAACCACTGGAGTTCAGAGGTACTCCTCGACGCCCGGCCTGAGGCAGGGGGTGGCACCCTCGCAGAGGCTTAGGCTGGGTGGGGGGTTGTTATCACTGGGGCTTGTGCTGAGATTTGGGCCGGGGTGGGGTTCGCCTGAGTTTTGGGGGATGGGGATTGTGGGTGAGTTTTAGGCCGGGGGGGGGTTACCATCACTGAGGCGAGCACCAGGGGGTTTATTATCACTGAGTTTTAGGCCAGGGGGGTTATCATCACTGAGGCGAGAACCGGGGAGTTTATTAGCACTGAGTTTTGGGCCAGGTGTTTGCTTCACGACATGGCAGGCTGGAGGAGCAGGCACGTTGCATTTGAGGGGTATATAAAGACGGGGAATGAGCCCCTTGCCCAGGAAAGCAGCGATTGTTGAGGCAGCCTGGTTGGCTCGTAATGGCAGGGTTTCTTCCTGTCAAGCATCTGGTGCTGCCT
>NW_017729012.1:366647-379519 GCF_001723915.1 Gavialis gangeticus
GGGGTAGTGGGGTGTCCCGGCCGGCTCGTATAAAGCGGCTGTCCCGGCCCGGCCCGGCCCGTCCCGCTCCGCTCCGCTCCCGCAGACGATGGTCCGGCGCTGGGCGAGGTCGCTGCTGCCGTGCAAGTCCTTCGCCCTCCTGCTGCTGCCGCCGCTGCTGCTCCTGCCGCTGCCGCTCGTGCTCCGCAGCCTGGTAAGAGCCGGCTCCTGTCCCCCTCCCTTCCTCTTCCACCTGTCCACACCCAAAAGCATCCTCCAGCTGTCCAGTCCCTTTTTTGGGGGGAGGCCCTTCATACCCGCCCCTTCGCCCTGTCCTTGCCCTGCACGTGGGCGCAACGGGAGGGTTTTCGCGCATCGCCCAGAAAAGTTCGCACCCCGAGCTGTCGGCCCAGGCTCGGGGACGTTGACACCGACCGCAGTCACGTTGTGGGATGGCGACGGTCGTGTAGCTCCACGCGCTGCGCTTCTGGGAGACGTGCAAGCCACGGATGAGGTTTCGTATCTACCCGTCGTTTCATAGTTGTCCGGGGCCAGGACAAAGCATCTCCCTGTGCTGGTGATAGATAATTTTCTATTCATGATAGAAAAGGTGATATCATGTCACCTCCACACTCTGCGCTTCTCCTTCTCCGCCTGGGAAATGCATTCCTGCCCAGGGCAGGGAGTCGGACTTGATGATGATCTGACCCTACATCTATAAACGAGCCACGGACATGCTGTGGGGCTTCGTATTTACCCATCGCTTCATTGTCATTCTGTGCAGGGGCAGGAAAGGGGCAGTTGTTCTGTACGGGGTCGGATGATAGAGAGGATTATATCACTCGCTAAAGGGACGGCTCGGGAAGCAGTAGGACCGTGTCGGCAAAGAATTGCAAACTGCTTATCCCCTTGCACCTTCCTCCGGGTGCAGCTTTGTTCTCGGTGGAGTTGCCCCTGTGTCAAGCTGGTGTAAAGCAGGCTCCCTGTAGTGTGTAGTTTCTTTGGCAAACCATGCTTCTAGCAAATACTGCACCTTTTAGAGTCAGTTCTATTAATAATGTTAAAGCTAGTCTTTTTTTTTCTTTCGCTGACCTAAATAGCTCAGTATATGTTAAACTACAGAAAAAAAACCCAACCTCACGCATGTTTCTAAACAAAAATAATAGCCCTTTTGGGTTTACCTGGCTAAATAATGTCAGCCCTGCCTTTCAGTTGGCCACAGAGACTTCATTGCAAGACAAATTGCTATGGGCTTGGGAGCAAATCATAGTTAAAGTGGCTTGAAAAAGTAAAAGTCTGGAGGGTAAGTGCTGTACAGTCAATACTGTGGAGCACACCCATTGCAATGTAAAGGGTGAACGAGTGTCTTTGAAGTTTGGGAAGAAGGAATATCATGTCATCATTGTAGGAGATTACAGGATTGCACAACAGGGAAGTAAAATTCCTGCCAATGATCACTTTCTCACCTGTACCAGAAGTACCCATTATGTTTTCTGCAAACTGTTCAAAGACTTAAAAAAAACAAACCACGTTCTACAATTGTTCCTGTTAATTACAGCTTGCCTTCCATACATTTTAACTCCTATTAATTACAGCTTACATACATTTTAACCCTTGTTCTTGTTCACATTTGAATTGCCTGTATTTAATGGAGTTAATTTATAGTCACTCTTGCATTTTTGAACTTTCTGTAAATTATTTACTCTCGTGTTCTGCATAACTGGTGCTTCTGTCATGTTGTCAGGTTGCTTTTCTTCAGGTCCATAGAGCTGTTTTAGTGTTTCTCATATTGGCAAAATGCTCAAAAAATTATACAAGAAGTTTCAGCATTCATTCAGCTACTGATGTACAACCTACAATTGCATCATCAAGTTGCAACAATCAAGGATGGCGACCCAAGGAGCGCTGGCTCTCTCTTACTGTGCAATTCATACAGAGTTGTTCCTTTTACTGAAAGTTTTCTGTAGCTACTCTCTTCTAAAGTTGACAGTCAGTAAAATGATTGGTACCACTTCCTACTTGTATAAAAAGCTTATCAACCAAATTAAGCAGAAACACCTTGCTTTTTGTAAAGATCCCCATGCAGTACGTCAGTAAACATCACTTCTTTGCCACCACCTGTGCTCTTGGCAGAAAGATCCCATTTGTTATATTAGAATAAAACCCTTTAATCAGTTATTTTAAACAAGCAAATTGTGAACCAAGAAGCATTTATGCTTAAAGATGTTAAACCCTGTTTACAGTCACTTAATGAATACTTGCTTCCCACAGGAAGATTGAATTTACAAAACCAAGGATTGCTAGGTGATTAAAATGTCTAATCAACAGTTTAAGTAGACCTGTTTCAACATTTCTAATCTAGGAAATCCCACAGTTGAGCAAACACAATATAATTTCAAGTGAGTAGCTTAATACCTATAATAAAGCAATGCACAGATACTTCAAAGATTAGACCAGTAATTTCAAAACCAACTGGAGACATTTAAAATCACAGTTTCGGGTGTTGAACTTCAGGCACTTTATAGAGGCCTGATCTTCAGAAAGCACTAAGCATCCACATTCGGAAAACTGAACACCTTTAAAGTGGGCAACTACAAACCGAGTTCAGCCAAATCATGGTTCATCCTTAAAAATCTTGCCTATTAGGAAACAAATGTGCTGCCTTTATTGAACATCCAAACACTAGCTGAATGAACACATGTGGGCCACCTGTTGTCTTCCTATGGAAATTCTGGTTTTCCTGTATGCTAAGCTTTGTCCCGTGGTCTTTGTGTATATATATAATACAAACACCAATGTGAAAAAGAGTTTTGCATATATGCTGGTTTCAGGAGAAGGCTTGGGAATGCAACATTTAAATTGGCATGTCCTCACCAGACCTATGTGTGAGTAACTGATAAGATGGAAACATGAAATGTCTCTCATTTGGTGTTTGACTTCTTTTAGAAGTGGGCTTCTATCCAAAGGACTCTAACGGTAAGTAGTAGGCAATTGCATCATCACAATCAGGCCAAAAGTTCAGCTGTGGGGTGACACCTTGGTCGCATTGAACTCAGTGGTAAGGCTGCCCTTGCCTTTCATGGACCCAGCACTTCTCTGGAAGGTACAGGTTTGCCATTGAAATCTACTGGGTTGTAGTAGCCATGTCTCCAAGAACATTTTCCCTGGGAAAGGGATCATTGCATCGACTACTTTCCCCTCCTCTAATTGGTTGTGTAGTTTAGATGCTGCCACTTATATCCTGGGATCTACTTTTGGGGCGTCTGCTATGTATTCAGCAACGCACTTAGTTTACTGTGCGTAAGAACTTGCTCACTTTTGTTCCCACAGGAGGCCAGATGTGGCTATGTCATCATCCTCATGGCTGTGTACTGGTGCACAGAGGTTATCCCCTTGGCTATTACTTCTCTCCTCCCAGTTGTATTATTTCCTCTGTTTGGCATCCTGGAGTCTAAAGAGGTAGGTATTGATCCCTGGGCAGTGCAGACTTAAACCATAAATTTCAGGGCCTGAGACAGGCTTCCCTTTGTGTATTTGAGAAAATGTTTCCATACATCTCAACTTTGAGCTGCTTACCTTCTGGTTAACATCCATCCACCCTAAGCAGCTTCCAAGATGCCGATGTCAACACTCATCAAACATGTTTAACATCTGTAGTGTAAACCAGGACCAGAAAGATACAGAAACAAATGCATGATGTTGACACAGATGTGACTATGTATGTGATGCACGGTGTGGATTGTGTCCTTCATGGGTAGATGGTCCAGGTGGAGGAGAATAGCCTCCTACTGTAGCCAGTGAGTGGAAGGGATCTGTGCTTTGGCAAGGAAGGTTCCTAGTTTAGACCCGTCGGTCTGGTACAGACATTACACTTTTACTGGTGAAAGTGATTGGCAACTGGTTTATACACATAACAGAACAGAAGTTCAGCTCACAAAACCAGTCTATACCATCAACAGAACAGATGTTTGGCATGTATAGACTGGTTTAAAAATGGTGGAACCCAGTCTAAGGTGTTGTCCCACCCCCAAAAAAGGCTAATATGTGTTCTGTGGACTACCTATCTAAACTACACCACTTACAGAAAACCGTGTAACTTAGATCAATTCCTCCTTGGGTGTTTTGAATGTCTGTGCCAAGCCTTCTTGGCTGAGGGGTCATTATTAAAGTGGCTCACAAGCCAGCACTCATACTTTAGGAGCTTTCAGATGTGTGAGACAAATGCACTATATCCATGTCCAGTGGATGGTACTTGTAAAGGATAACAGTCTTTTTGCCAGTTCTTCAGCTTGCTGTATTGGCTCAAGTGGTATTTTTCTGTGCTTAAGTACAGAAAGTCCAGGATTCAGTCCCTTCTGATGACTAACTATGGGAAGGATTATGCCTGATTTTTCAGAAGGGCTGAGCTACCATTTGTGGCTTGGCCTCTTGGCAAACCAGTTGTGCATGCAAAGCAGAGAGCAACTAACCTCCATTCTTCACAGGTCATATACTTAATAGGTCATTAGCACTGAGTTCATAAATGCTCCCATTACACCCGCTTCCTGTCAGGATGCAGTTTCCCTAGACATTGGACAAACAGAGAAGAGGTCTCTGGTCTCGTCAGCTTGACATCCACATAAGCAAGCACAGGCTTGGGTATGGGAGCACAGGAAAATGCCTATGCTGGAAAGGAGGAGAGGTTTACAGATGGCTTCAGTGAGAGTAGGAGGAGGACTGGAGTGCTCTGGCTGTTGACTGGATGAGACTTTGGCAGCTAACGGAGACTCCTTTGTTGCAGGTGTGCATGCAGTACCTGAAGGACACCAACATGCTGTTTGTCGGGGGCCTGATTGTAGCCGTGGCTGTGGAGCACTGGAACCTGCACAAACGCATTGCACTGAGGGTCTTGCTCATCGTTGGAGTCAAGCCTGCACTGTAAGAGGCCCCATTACACCCGCTTCCTGTCAGGGCAGCCCTGCTCAGCACCAGCTGACACTTGGAGGCTGGGGAGAGAAAGTTCAGTGGAGTAACACAGAATGAAAGCTGTGGAACCTGCAGTTGTTTCATGCAATTGCCAAGGGTTTCCAGAGGCTGCCTCCACCCTTGCAGGGATGAGCTCATGCCCTAAAACCCAGGACAGACATACGACTTGGCTCTCGCCAAGTCAAGGGGAGTTTTGCTACTGATTTAGTTGGGTCCTTCATGCCTCCATCAGGTCTTGAGTGCTGAGTGTGGCTTTGAAGTGTTTAGATCTTCATTCCTAGCCCTTAACACTGGGCTCTTAAGTTTCTCAGTTGGGTCCTTTGTGTTGCCTCATGGTCAGACACTCGGTTCCTGTTTGAGTCTTTGAGGAGCTCAGAGCAAAGGCACAGCAGAGAATTACCCGTGTTAATCTATGAAACTGACCCTCCAAATTTCCCCTTGGGTTTGAGATCCTGCCCATTCACCACTTTCCATGGCCCTGAAGTGCATCAAAATTGTTGCGTAATGCAGACAGGCATCACTCGAGGAATTGGTCCCTGCCTGTGTGCTGTAGACCAGCAATGCAGGGCAGTGCCTTGGGCATCCGTAAAGAAGGGCCGTGACAGCTGATGCTTAGGCCCTGGTATAGCCCAGACACGACCAGTGGGAACAGGGCAAAATGGATTTGCTGGTTTACATTGCCAGAGCAGTAGGAGAGACTAGAGAGGGACTAGGTGGGTGTTGTTTGTCTTGGGAAGACCGTTTTATTTCTCTGAATCCAGCAATGATCTTCTGTACAAATACACTGGGATTTGGCCCTGATTATGAGGATCCGAGTGCCGCTGAGGTCTCGGTTGTCACTCAGTTGCAGGAACCCACATTCTGCACTGGTCACTTATTAGCAGAGCAGGCAAGGCTGACAGGAGATGGCCACAGTGCCCACTCTGGCTGAGGAAGCCTGGTACAGCTGGTAGTGGGGGAGAGCAGCTGGTTTGTGTTAGCTGAGATCCAGAGCCCAGGCCATGTTAGAAAGCATCGTTCTCCAGGCTGGATGGAAACCAGGGAAAGCAGCAGTGGTTTGTGGTTTGCTGTTCAATAACAGGTTCTTTTCTGTGCTGGCTAAATTATAGGCACTTCCAGCTGGGACTGAGCAACAGTTGGATTACTTTTATGGAGATGCACAGGGCTAAATAGTTTCTGTGTGTATTTCTGCGAAAGCAGTGGAGCTGCATCAGCAGAGAATTTGGCCCAGGCTTTGCTTTTCTAGAGCATAGATGCACTCCAACCTGAGCCCAGCTTTCATGGGAAGCCCTGCAATAGGTCCTGTGGCCAAAGGCCAGCAAGGCTTTTGGGTTTATCCTTCCTCCCTCTCTTCTGTCTCTCTCTCTGCAGCTTAATGCTGGGGTTTATGGGAGTCACCGCCTTCCTGTCCATGTGGATAAGCAACACTGCCACTACTGCCATGATGGTTCCTATCGTCCAGGCTATCTTGGAACAAATGTACAGCACTGAGGAGGATTTGGCAGAGCCACCTGTTCCGCAAACAAATGTTGCGATCGAACTGGAAGAAAAGAATGCAGCGAACACAGTGGGGGTGCAGGGTAAGGGGCCAGCTACAGTCCATTGGTATTCCTGAAGAGCATGGTGATCCATAGCACACTGACCATGTCAGAAAAAAATCTCATGCCTCCCATACCACCCTGGCTCAGTCCGTGGCAAAACAAGCCTGCTGGTTTGTGCTGCAAAGCCACGTAATACCTGAAGCTTTTTTATGTATGCTGAACCCCTCTGATCCTCTTGAAATCCAGGGGCTCTCAGAGTCACTGAGTATCAGGCCCAGGTGAGCGGTAACAATTCAAAAGTACCCATGTGACTTCAAGTCCCAGTTTTAAAAGTGACCTGGCTAACCAGGAACCACTTGCAGCATCAGTGGGCTCTCAAGTCACTGAGGCAGTTTTGAAAATTTTACTTGATAGCATCTTGTGCTGCCATGAATCAGCAGGTGCACCTTTATCAAGCAAGTTGCAGGGGAAGTGACCCAGTAATACATGATCCAGCAACACCCACATGAAAGCTAAGATGAGTTGGCATTTGCCCTACCCTGGAATAGGTTCTGGTGGGGTTCCTTGCCTCTCCATACTTGAAAATATTTTTCTCTCTATCTTGGGTATCCCCCAGGCTCCACCCCTGCAACTACGCTCTCTATATGGGTAGAATCATGCACTTGTGTCAAGTCTCATTAACTTCAGTGGGTCTCTAAGCAGGCAGGGATGTGTCCTTGCAGAGCTTGTATGATTGGAGACTCCAGTACCTTTTACTGTGAGGGGAAGAAGCAGAACAAAGCAATGGGCAGGGACCTGAGAGGCCTGCATGCATAATCAGGAACTCAATCAGCTGCAGGTTCTGTGTCACCTTGGTCACAATACTAAAACTCCCTAGCACCTCAGTTCCCCTCTCTGTAAAATGGGGTGATTATTTCTCTACCTCACAGGGGTGTTGTGAGAGGAAAACCCACAAGACATGCACATACAGTGGGGACGTGGGGCACACAGATGCCTCTGATTTAACGTTGTCACGTGGTACTTGGCAGTAATGTGGCCAATTTTGAACATCAGAGCTGTTAAGGAAGGCAGGCTTTCTTCTATCTGATAATGCATGATTCAGTTTTGATGCTCAGTGGTGAGCAGTGCTAGTGGCAGTTTTTCTGGATTTTGAACTGTCTTCCAAGTGCTGGTTTACCATTAACAGTTTGGTTTAGCTTCCTAACTTACCCCCTCCCACAAGGCAGGTAACCCAGATTGTGAATGGTGTCCTGTGGCATCTTGGAGTTGAGTGCATTTTTCATGGTGATTTCATCCAGCACAACTATTGAAATCACATTTTCAGATTGGATTTATCTCCAAAAGGAGAAGCAAGACAACCGCTGAGCTATAGAAACATAATACAGCCCTGATACAAGCAGTTGCAGTTCCATTAACTTCAGTGGCTGCACCAGGAAAGAATTTGATCCTCTGCTCTTTTGCATTTATTGGCAGTCTCCAATGCTGCTCTTCTGTGATGGAGGCAAAGGCTGATATCCTCCTTGTACAGAAAAGGAAACTGAGGCACAGAGAGGCAAAATGATCTACCCAAGTTTATACAGAAAGTCCTTGGCAGAACCAAAACTTGAACCCAGATCTCCAGAATCCCTAACTAGCGCCATCATTATTATAAGGTCACCCTCTCTTCAACTCCCCATGAACGTTACTAGAAAGGGATTGGGCCACATAACCTACATAATGTTGCATTATTCAAGATAAGAGGCACAGACAGATTGCAGCACTGTCCATGCTGTCCTCCTGAGTACACTCCTCCCAGAGCTTTTCCAAAGGCAAATAACACTCTTCTCTTCTTTCTAGTCATAAGTAATGGACACATCCCTGATGACCCCACAGCTTATAAGGAAAGCGAATTAAAGAAGCGCACCTGCAAGGGGCTGATACTGTGTGTGTGCTATGCTGCTAGCATCGGAGGAACTGCAACGCTCACAGGAACAGGGCCAAACCTGGTGTTGAAAGGCCAGATGAATGAGTAAGTACTTTTCACCATTTCTTTTTAGGCTGCTTAAAAGGCCTCACTTTGTTTTCTGGCCAGCCAAATGGGTGGCTTCTAAGCAATACCTGGGTGATTTACATCATAATGAATAACCTATTTTATCCTCTTCATTTTCTTCTCCAACACAACTGGGCAGCTAGATAGCCAAATGAAAGCTGCCTGTGCAATTGGTATAGATCTATGGGAGGGTTTGATGCACTTGCTGATGACATGCCGAGAACTGTTTGATCACGTGCTGTTGGCTCCTACTTTTTTCCAGCTAACACACAGCAAATGAGAGGGAGAAAAGCAATGAGAAGCAGAAGGAGACGGTGTGACCTCTTTTCATCTAGAAATACATTAGACTCTTTAAAATGACTCTTTCATATACGCATTTGCTGTAGAAGCCACAGGGATGTTATTGAGGAGGAGAGGAGGTGTCCACAAGACTGTCTGTCTCTGCTATAATGCAGTCTTGACTATGGAATTGTTTGGGAATCGTTGATTCAGATCTGTGATCTCTGTAGTAGTAATTCCAGTAGACTTCACATCAGCCCTTCACTAATTTCTACCAGAAGATGGCTAGTCCCTCAGCCAGTACGCTAACAGGTTTTAAAATTTAGCTGGCTAGAATAGAACCAGTAGAAACCAGCTGAAGAATTGGAACTGACATTTCTACTCAAGTTACATCTAGCCTTGACCGTGAATGCAAAAATACAGGGACAAAGTTAGAGACATTTCAGATTCTGAGAACCAAATCCTGATCCTACTGAAGTGAACAGATTTGTGGTTAGTTTCCATAGAAACAGACTCATACCCTAAATTCCTGTCTATATGCAGACCCCCTTAGTTATAAAGAGCAAAGAGAAAGCAGTGCTAGAAACGCCATGATGGATGAGCAGATGTGGTAAAAGCAAAACTACTGCTAAGGATAAGGTATGGGTGGATCTTTACATTGCCTTGTGCAGCGTACATTGGGTCTTTCCAATGGCTTGACCCAAACTAGGAACAGGAGCTGCTGAATGAGTTTACTGTAAAATATTCTGTAACAAACAGCAAGATATTATACAAAAGGCATCTGGGGGTCAGTTTGAACCCAGGAGCCTTTTGGAGCTATGGTGATGCACTTTATTAATCATGGATAAGCCTTGAGGTTCATGGATAATTCCCATCAGCAGATAGTAAAGGGAGAATAGACTCATCAGTGATTTGACATTGTTTTTTTTTCTTCAGATTGTTCCCCAGAAATGGTGATACTGTAAATTTTGCTTCCTGGTTTGGATTTGCCTTCCCTAACATGATTCTGATGTTGATATTAGCTTGGCTTTGGCTCCAGTTTTCATTCATGGGACTCAAGTAAGTATTAAATTGCACTACTGGCTAAACACTCAGCAGCTGTAAACCATTCAATTTAAGCCAGCCAAGAGTCTGGTCCTATACCTTTCTTTCTTATTATCAGGGATAGGGTCCTCAAATGGCTGCTGTTTAGCTCTCCTGTCTGGAGGAGAAGCATTGAGTAGCAGAGGAATGACAGCATCTTTATCAGGAACTTGGTATACATACAGTGTCGTGTTGGGGTTGAAGTGAACTAATTATAACTACATTTGCAGTTAGCACTGATATTTCTTTTCCAGAAGTACCTAGAAGCCCCAGCTGCAATTTTCTGTTCTGCTGTCACTGGTGTTGTACATCTGCCTAGTGAGAGCTCCCAGGAGCTTGCTATTTCAAGAGAGAAAAGGTGGCGGTGGTAGAAATAGGCATAGTAGATCAGTGGCAGAGATGGGACTACCATGCTGCTCCTCTGTTTCCCAGTGACCTCAGTCAGATATGATAACTGGTGACCTTTATGTGCAGAGGAAAGACTCTGCAAGATAAGTGATTTACCTTGTAGTGTGGCTTAGCTGTAGACAACCTAGTACAGAAGATGGCAAGCGTGATTCCGTGCAACTTGGGAGTTTCCAAACTTGTTATGGAAATAAAAACACGATGTTTTTGCAAAACCAGAATTGTGCCAAGACACTGGGTTTCAGATCTGCCTGATTGGAGGGACATGTAACTAGGACAGCTGCTTGGCATGTGGGAGTCCTGGGTACAAAGCCCTGATACAAAGCAGGATTTTTCCCTTTGGACCACTGAATCTGGCAGAGCAGGGAGTTGGAACCTGGATCTCCCCCGTTCAGGACCAGTTCTCTAAGCAAGTCCAAGTATGACAGCTCACTCCTGGAGGACGCTTGATGGAAATCAGCATGACCCCGCGGAACATTTTGGCTTTGACCCCACAGCATGTTTAGATGGAATCTTCTGTTTTCAAAAACCTCCTTACTAGCACCAACCTATAGCTAGCAACATGGTCCTGCCCCCAGGAGGAACAGGTTTTTTCTCTTGCAAGCACATATGTATAACATCACCTCTTTTTTATATGAAGTTTGAAACAGACCTGGGGCTGCGGGATGGAGAGGACCGACAAAGAGAGAGCTGCATTCAGTGTGCTTAAGTTAGAGCTCCAGAAACTGGGTTCCATCTCCTTCGCGGAATTCAACGTCCTCATGATATTTGTTCTTTTGGTTCTCCTGTGGTTTACACGTGACCCTGGTTTCATTCCTGGCTGGGCCACCTACCTCTTCAACAGGAAATCAGAGTAAGTCTGCATCCTTCAGTGTCTTGACTCAGTGACCACTATGTTCCTCAGCTGTATTCCCCTTTGACTACCAACCTGATTTCAACTCCTGTTTCAAGTGACAGGTAGAAGTAGTTGCACAGATTTGATCTTGCCTCTTACTTGGGACCAGATAATTGATCATATTTGATCTAGTGAGGGGTAGAGATTGGAAGGCAATGCAAAGGGTACTGCAGGATGAGCCTAATGGAGCTGATATGAGAGGAAATCATTTACATGCATCTCAATCTAGTTTATTTTCTCTTGGTTCTTCAGTTCTGTGGTTTAGTTATCTTAATATACGGCTTTGCTGTCAAAGTGACTGTACTCGGCTCGCGTGGGCCAGTATCACCTGAATTTTGGATTGTCACTTGCCATCCACAGCTGCTTAATTTTATTGTGGTAGCAGTTAGTAGCCCCAATCATGGACCAGTACCCCGCTGTGCTAGGTGCTGTACAAACACAGAACTTGTCAGTCCATGCCCCAAATACCTTGAAGTCTAAGTTAATCATTCTTGTCTCCAGACATTGATGTATCCCTAGAGGATAGAGTGAGCTTGTAATGCTTTTATACGTAGAAACGTTCTGTGCAAGAGAAAATGCGCTAGATAAACTAACCGCTATAAACCATGCGCCTTCTTAGCAAAGAACGTTAAACATCCAAGCTCTGTTTTGAAGGCTTGGAATTGCTACAGAGTAAACTTAGCAAAACTGAGTAACTGGCTGAGAGTCCTCAGTTCCAGTTTCAAAAGTGGTTTACGCTCTTATAGGTATAAGTCCCAATAACCATGAGTGATAATTAGATGCCACAGTGTCTTGCTCGTACTTGCAGTTAATGCATCTCAATCAGTCAGTGTTCTGTTTTTTTAATTCGCCTCTGACCTTTGACAACGTACTTTATCTCTCTGTGCCTCAGTTTTCCCAATACAAAGTAAGGTAATTATATGTCTCTACCTGAGAGAAGTGTAGGAGGAAAAACCCTTGTTGGAAGGGAAAATCCTCTGATGGAAGGCATGTTACAAATTGCTGAATAACAAGCGAGATGATATGAATACAGGTACGCTTTGCTAGCCTGACTACTAGGAACTAGAATTTAGGGGGTACTAAATGTTGCTAAATTTTATAGGCTACTTTTGAGAGATCAGGCAAATAGAAGTAAATAAGACATTTGGCTTGTCACTCGCTGGGGTGGGGAACCACATGCTGGGGGAATGCCATGTTATGGGAGAAGGGGATCCTATACTCTGAGCTGCCTTTTTCCTTTTCCTCTAGGTTTGTCACTGATGCCACGGTCGCTATCTTCGTTGCACTGTTACTGTTCATCGTTCCGGCAACTAAACCCAAGTTCCTTTGCTGTAATCGAGATAGCTTTGATCCTGAACAGAGGGAACGAGGTAATTGAAAGCGGGGTTGACAATATTTGTTTGACTTGGAGGACCCCTGCCCCCCGAGTCCAGTTCATGTTCTCATAGTGACATCGCCGCTGCCAATGCTGAGATTGAGGAACGGTTCCTCAGGTCCTGTTGGCTGTGCTGGAAGAAACACACTACTGCAATTTGCTTTGCAATGTATGCAGTCCCTAGGACCTAACTACCACATTGCTTTTGTGTATCCGAACTG
This sequence comes from Gavialis gangeticus, assembly GCF_001723915.1. Taxonomy (NCBI): domain Eukaryota; kingdom Metazoa; phylum Chordata; order Crocodylia; family Gavialidae; genus Gavialis; species Gavialis gangeticus. Next base: position 379,420 of record NW_017729012.1, read on the forward strand.
CACAGTTTTCTCACGATTCTGCCCCCCAGTGCACCTACACACTTTCACTGCTAATAAGAATTACAGATATGATCAGGGCAAGAATAGTACTATATATATG
>NW_017729012.1:379563-383368 GCF_001723915.1 Gavialis gangeticus
GTATCCGAACTGCACAGTTTTCTCACGATTCTGCCCCAGCCTGACCTGGCCTGTGGCTTTGACCATGTGTCACTGGGTGTTATCATTGTGTTAGCACAGCAGTAGCAGCTACGATAACAGCACGTACCCACACAGAGCACAGAACAAAGTGTTCGTCTCCTAATCGTATAGTGCTTTTGTTTGTTTCCACTTCAGCTATGAAAGAACCGTTCTTGCCAGCCCCATTGCTAGAGTGGAAGGTGGTTCAGAGAAGGCTGCCCTGGAGTATTGTGCTGCTGCTTGGAGGGGGCTTCGCCTTGGCCCGTGGAAGTGAAGTACGTCCTTGTTGTCACTGAGTCTAAGGATGACCCTTGGTCCCTTGTTATTAGGAATGGGCCCTATAATGAACCCTGGGATTGTAATAATACCTAAATGGTAGAGATGTTTAGATCCAGATCTAGGTACTGACATAGCAGGGACTCTTCTCTCTTCATTAATAGAATTGCTCTCTAGTTGTGGTCAGGGAGCTTCAGTGAATGGCCACCAAGAGCCTGGGTGCTTTTACCAAGTGTCTCTAACTCCCCAGAGCCCCTAGAGGGGACCTATTAGCCTGGAAATCTTCCTTGTTCTTTCCCTGGTTTGATATTCCAAGAGAGGAGGCTTTCTTTGTGTATATAATCCTTCCCCTGCCCCATCCGACACCTGGCCAGAAAAGAGCAGCTCAGATAATGCATCTCTGAGTTTCAGAACTGCTTGATTTGGTTTAAAAGGGATGTCAGTCTTCATATCATGGGGCATGAAGTGAAGTGGTCAGAAAGGAAACACTGTCTTTGTGGAAAGGTTTTTCCATAATCTTCTCCTGTGTTGTTTCTTGACCCTTCCTTTTGAGGGAAGTAAGTGGACCAGCAGGCTGATCCTGTGCTCCTGAATTCAGAGTTGAATTCAGCTCCAGAAATAAATGAAGGCTTGCCTCCCCCGCCACTGAGATGGGTCTGAACCAAAACCCTCAATCCCCAAACTGTCAATTTTTGCGGACTTTCCAATCCCAGTCCAAACTTTGTGGCTGGGTCATTTTTAAATAGTAGGCCAAACCAAAACCCTGGGTTTGTAATGTTCCCCAACCTCTGGCCCTGGATCCAAACAGTAGGCTTTATGAGCCAATCTAGTCAATCCTTGACAATATTCCTGTAACAAGATTGAGACAATATCTTGGAAGTCTTATTCAATGAGTCCTGCAAGTGATTCATTAACTCTCTGCGATTGCGTGGCTCCCTGGGTCTTGGGTGTAACTCTGCAACGTGCTTCAACTTGGCAAAGACGTTGGTACTTCTGACCAAAATGTGAGCAAATATTTGGATTCCGGGAGCACTGGGGTAGTGAGTCCCTGATGTAACTTCTGGCTGGCAGAGAGTTTCCTTTATTCAGGAAATGTCGCAGTGCTTTCTCTACCCGTGGCTTAATATTGTTTTGATGGATGAATGATCTAATATTGACGATGCATTTACATGCATAGTTTCAGCTTAACCATATGTTACAGACAATCGGAGGTAGTGTGCATGACAAAGACATTCTGTCTCTTATTGAAACACACCCCATGTTGTTACAGGCTTCCGGTCTTTCAAGATGGTTGGGTCAACAGATGTCACCACTAAACAGTGTTCCTGCCTGGGCCATTGCAGTGATACTTTCATTTGTTACTGCTGTCTTCACCGAATGCACCAGTAATGTAGCAACGGCCACCCTCTTCATGCCTATCTTTGCATCCTTGGTAAGAATGTCATTTTAGCTATTTGTCTCTGGGAGTCTGGAGAATTGAAATGGGAAAACTGATTAAAATCTCTAACCATAGGGCAATCCTGCATTTACTGTCATCTACAAGATATATGTGGTAAGCCAAAGGCCTCCATGTGAAAATAGGAATAGTCCACAAAGCAAATGGCCAGTAACCCACCAGGCAGGAAAGCTCAGTAGATAGTGATATGCTGAAATCTTTTTGGTTCTAGTACAGGTAGAAGGGATCAGACTGATAGGTCAGGGTGCTTAAATGTTTTCCTCAATAGGAATAGACTTAAGCATGTGCTTATGCTCCTCTGCTTCTGAAAGGGCAAGGTTAATACTAAAGGGTGGATTCTCCATTGCCCTGTATCTTTAATAGTCATTTGCAGCAGTACAAAGTGAGAACAAAATGAGCATGAAACACCAAGGTCCCGAGCTGGGAACATTTTACACACTTTGCAGTAGCATAAATGATGGCAGAAGATGCAGAACAGCAAATAGTCCGGCCTTGTAGAGGAACCACTTGTAGATATTTTGGGTTTATGAGTGCTCTATATGTTAAATATATATATATTTTTTCTGCTGAGATAACTTAGACTCAAGTTTTTCTTACTAGAACACAAAATCTGTCTCGCTCCATTTATTTCCTTGGGGTGTTTCCTCTGTTGTAGTCTTAATAGAACGCTGAAAGTAATGGGGTCTTAATTGGCCTGTATGTGAAAAATGTTCTCTTTCACAGAGTAAAATCCAACAAATTTATGCCATAGTGAAATTTATAAATAGTGAAATATAGTCCCTGCATTTTTTGCAGAGGAGCAGAGTTGATACCAGAGTCCAGATGAGAGTAGATCAGATCTTTTTTTTTTTTTTCATTTGGAAAGGATGAACAATTTATTTGAGTTCATTTTTTCCAAGTAAAATTACCCTGATCCAGGCTGCTTAGCTAGCAGTGACTTCAGCTGGCACTGACATTCGAAGAACCGGAGAATCCCACAAACTGTGCACAGTGTTTAAAATCCTACTCCAGGAGCCTAGTAATTACAATCACATTCCTGTGTCACTCTGACAAACCCTCCCAAAGCGTGGTCCGAGATCAAAAAAAGATCTCCGGATAAATTTGACCAGAATGCCAAATTATACCATGCAGCAAAAGCCAAAACTAACAAAAAGGGATCAAGTATCATTTTTAAGTATTACTGTACAGAGAAAAAAGAGAATAGCAAAGTGGAAGGGACCAGCTGAGTAACAAGCAGTGTTTAGGAGAAAAACCTTCCTGCATGTGAATGAAGAAGGCAATGGAAGTTTTTCAGTACTGGCAGCTCCATAGACACAGACCTAGAAGAAATCCTTAGAAGAGCGAAGAGGACAGAGCTGTTAGAGGAGTTTAATTTAGAAGACCAGAACAATAATACACTAAGAGTGGAAAAGAGGCATGGAAAATAATGATTTGTCAAGTATATAAAGCAGTTTTTTTAAGTATGATAGATGCTAAATGATGACATTGGTTACTTTTTTCAGGAGAAGACTGTACAGATAGGGTTACCATACATCCAGGTTTTCCTGGACATGTCACTTTTTTGAGTCCTCTGATCTCCATCCAGGCGTTTTTTTGAAATAAGAACCAATGTCCGGGTTTTGCTCTGCTCCGCTGGAGTGAGTGGGGGGAGGGCAATTGGAGGCAGGGGCGGGGCTGGGGGAAGATGTCCGAGTGCCAGGGTTGCAACAGCATGAGGGAGGTGCTACTGCCTCCCCTTTAGGGGCAAGGGGGCCCTTTGAGGACAGCAGGGAGCTCTGTGGCACTGCCAGGGGTGTAGGAGGAAGGGATGTGGCCAGGCAGCCTGCTGCAGAGCTGAAGCCCCAGCCCAGGGTGGGGGGTGCCACAAGCATCTTCCTTCCAGCTTACGCTGGGGCTGGACTCGCTCTGCCATCACCCGCACAAATTGGAGCTGCTGTGCTCCAGCCCAGTTGGGACAGGGGTAGTTGTGGGAGCCCCCTATGGCAGGGCTGGGGGGAGCAGGGGGCTGTGGGTTGGGAGCGAGGGGCACTGGCA
>NW_017729012.1:388368-401970 GCF_001723915.1 Gavialis gangeticus
ATGAGGGAGGGGCTACTGCCTCCCCTTTAGGGGCAAGGGGGCCCTTTGAGGACAGCAGGGAGCTCTGTGGCACTGCCAGGGGTGTAGGAGGAAGGGATGTGGCCAGGCAGCCTGCTGCAGAGCTGAAGCCCCAGCCCAGGGTGGGGGGTGCCACAAGCATCTTCCTTCCAGCTTACGCTGGGGCTGGACTCGCTCTGCCATCACCCGCACAAATTGGAGCTGCTGTGCTCCAGCCCAGTTGGGACAGGGGTAGTTGTGGGAGCCCCCTATGGCAGGGCTGGGGGGAGCAGGGGGCTGTGGGTTGGGAGCGAGGGGCACTGGCAGAGCTGGGGGGGTGGAAGCTGTGTGTCAGGAGTGCAGGGGGCTGCAACTTGGGAGCGAGTGAGCATGGCCAGAAGTGGGGTGCGAGGGACTGTGGGTCGGGAGTGAGGGCCACTTGCAGGGCCAGGAGTCTGCAGGTCAGGAGTGAGGGGCAATAGCAGGGATGGGGGGGTTCAGGTTGGAACTGAGAGGCACCAGCATAGCCTGAGGGCCGGCGAAGGACTGCGAGTAGGGAGTGAGGGCAGCAGCAGGAATGGGGGGCTGCAGGTCGGGAGTGAGGGGCACTGGCAGGGCCAGGGGGCTGTGAGTTGGGAGTGAGGTGTTGTCCAGACAGGTGTCGTCTTTTTTGAAACTGGAAATATGGCAACCTTAGTACAGAGCTAAGCCATGGTTAAGCCCATTTGAAAATCTCACTCTAAATAACTTGTCCTGAGGCACAGAATGAGTGCTAGGACCATGTTAGGAGTGTAAAATTCCTAACTTCTAGCCTTGTGTTCAGACCATGAAATAATGCCTTGCACTTAGGAAGGGTGATGGGAGCTTTGGTTTACTTTGGGATCTTGTAGCATGTGGCTTGCAGTTCTGGTTCAAATGACCTTTTCATTTTATTCAAGTTGTCCTTGGCTATGAGAGGATTCCAGTGTAAAGTGAATTTGCTTTTCAAAAACTCTACTTTGCTGATGTTTTGCTGGGGAATGAATTGACTCTCTGTACTTGTGGGATCTTCGATACTTTCTGCCTGCTTCTATTTTGGATCTCTTCCAGTGTTTTGATTCCATTCTTTTTTTTCCCCCAGGCACAGTCCATCAAGGTCAATCCTTTGTACATCATGATCCCAGGGACTCTCAGTGCCTCGTTTGCCTTCATGCTACCTGTGGCAACTCCGCCGAATGCGATAGTGTTTTCATATGGTCACCTCCGTGTTGCAGACATGGTAAGCTGATGATGATAATGGATGTCGAGTGTGTCACCCAAACCTTCCATTACCATCTGTCTTCATTATTTCAGATTCATCTTGGTTTGATCATCTGTATTTCCTTGGTTCTGTCATAGGGTGCGTGAAAACACCATCAGTGCCTAATCCTGCTTAGTCTGTTTGGGGGGTGACATTTTAATAGGTGCTTTTACATAAAAGGCAGTGAAGTTTTGCTTACAGAAGCGGGTGCACACAGAATCAAACTGATATTCAAACTAGGCTCGATCCTGCCTTGAGCGGGGCATGGACTAGATGACCTCCTGAGGGCTCTTCCAGCCCTACTTTTCTAGATTTGTTGAAAGATTCATGAGTCTCTCCAATCCACAAAGCCAGGCTTTCTGCTCATTTCAATCCCATTGTTTTCAAGGGAAGTTGGATCAGTGTATCTACAGGGCTGATCTTGCTCCCATGAGTCAAAGGTAATGCTCAGCATTAAGCTGATAATACAATCAGCCTGCTGCACCGGCAGCCATCTTTGGAGTCAGTAGTGAGGTTCTGACCAGGATGCACAGGCTCTTTCAGATGCATGATCTGATTCTGTGGGTGGTCGAATCTGGCCCTTAATCAATAAGTGTCTTGCTTTACAATTGTTAAAGAGCACAAATGAATAGAGATCTGAGCACACCGTGTTCCACGGCAAGAGCATTGAAGCAAGAGCATGGAACATCCAGCACCATGATTACCTGGCTTTAAGTTGCTCGCGTGTTGAAATTGCCCCTTCAAGTTTCTGCATTGTATTTATGCTAATGGGTTCTGGCAGGTCTCTGGACACTCATTGTGCTTGTGTGTATTTTGCCGCAGGCTAAAACAGGATTCATCATGAACATTCTTGGAGTCCTTTGTGTCACTTTGGCCATCAATACTTGGGGACGCCCCCTGTTTGACTTGGACACTTTTCCATCTTGGGCCAACATCACGTCTGGAAAGTGAGCATTGAAGAATGTATTGGAAAGATGAACTTGAATGCTGTTTTCTCATTGCCCCGAGACCTATGTAGTGCCTTATTGGCAGTGCGGATGCTGTGTTAGATGAATACAACATCGTGGGGCCCAAATTTCTGGTGAGGCACCAGCCAACTTGAAATCATTCCAGTCATGACTGAGCCATGAGGACAGCTTCTGTAGAGATCTCTGATGAGCTGTGATGGTAACACGTTTGTTGTGATGGACTGATTCATGTGCGTTTCCAAGCAAGTGGGACTGCAGTGCTAGATTTTATTTAACAATAATAAGAGAAGAAAGGCTGCTCTGTAAAAATGGATCAAACCATCAAGTTAGTAGCATTCACGTGTAAATCATTAGCATAGGACACTGCATACAGTCAAGGGCTTGCAATTCATTAACTTCCTCTTGTGTCCATAAATCACCAATTGTACCAAGTGTCCCTGCTGTCACTGGCAGCCTAATGGAAGAAGGATTTACTTAGAGTTGGGCTTAACAACGTGAAGAGAAACTCTTTCCAAGTACACATCCAGCAATGTTCACCCAGGCCTTGGCTTCACTCCCAAATCACATTAGAGCGACTGCGATGATGAACGAACACTGCGCTGGCCACGACTTTGGAATGCAGATAGGCAAGGAGGTGTTGTGGTTAGCTTTTACTTGCTATGTTGTGGTGCAGGCAGAAACAAGGAGGATACTGAGCCAAGTATTGCTTCACCAATGTACATGCCTTATTGTAGGCAACCTGGAAGTGAGACAGATAGACTGCACATAGACTTCCAGGTGTAATGAAACTTCTTAGCTTAACCTCTTACATGCCTTCCAGTTAGTTAACTCCTTAATGTGGGAGTGGAGACAAGGCCTAAAGGATGGGTTTTTGAAGGGGGAACATATTTATAACTCTAATTATGGACCAGGTTCTAAAAGTCTTAATCATTGTTCCCTTTGAGATTGGGCCAGCTGACTCCAGTAGGGGTTTTGTCAAAGTATTTTGCAATTTAAGGCCCTATGTGTCAAGTGTTTCACAGCACCTGGCTTATAACTGGAATAGCACCATGATTTCTCTCAATGTTTCTGAAGCAATAACGTCTTCAGAAGAGCTGGTGACAGGTGTCTAGAGGTATAGCTGGTCATGCTGTGGCTTCTTTGACAGTGAGACAAAAAAAGGGTTTTTATTTATTCTGTGGAGACTAAATTAATAGAAGCCAATGTGGCATTGTCTAGTGGGATGGCACCACCTGAGTGCTTTCGCAGTCTCACTGTGTGCGGCCGTAGGCAAGTCATTTAGGCTACAAACAGATGTTGCATTTATCCCGTGATATACCATATTATCCTGGGACCAAATACAGTCATTCAGATGTTTGTGTCCATTATCCTGGGATAAGCCCTAAAAAGGTTCAGGGGATAAGAAGTATTAATGGTTTATCCTGGTATATCACAAAGTGTGTCTGAATGGTTAATCTGGGATTACGTCGCTGCTTCAATGGCAGAAGAGCAGCAGTGCATTTAGCCGCTCAATAAACTCTTTCTGAAGGGTGATGTGTGTACATGCCAGTCCTGGAATATTTCTGTTCTGGGACAAACACACGCAGAAGTGGTCCAGGGACAAATGCAGCATCTGTTCCTAGCCTTAACTTTATAGTGCCTCATTTTCCCTGTGTGCCTAATGAGGAAAATGGTGCTGACCTACCTCACAAGGGTGTTGTGAGGGCTGAGGCCCTAAATCCTGCCACCCCGGTTCCAAAGCCTGAATAAGGGCTCAGGATCTGGCCTCTAATGAATCAATGGAAGTAAGATGTTTAATGTTGTTGTTGTTGTTAACATGACTTTTTTTTCTTTATAGAACTGGAAAAAAAGATTTTTTACTTTGCCTTTAAAAGCAAGGAAATATCTATAAAACACCTGGTGTTGGAGAAAGAAATGTTTCCTGTGTGGAAAACCTTTTAGCTATTGTTTGAATTCACTATGTAAGGGTTTGATTCTTCACGGTGCTGGACACCCTTAGGTCCACTGGCACTTGCTGTTAGCATCTCCTAAGGAGGTGTGCAGTGGCTCAGACCTGCTGTAGGGGTATCTATCTACACCACTACAAAGGGCCAAGGCAGCCTGGGCAGCTGCCTTACAACCACAGGGGGAAGACAGGAAATCAAATAGGAACAGGTGATAGTGGCTGGTGAACATCACCCAACAAACAAAACCTCTTCATCTATTAAGCAAGATGTCAGTTCCAATAAGAAATGCTATGATTGTGGGGATCTAGCTTTGCTGAAATACCTCTAGGAAAACTTGGTGAAATCACTGGAAGTTAGATGCTTAGGTGCTTTAAGGGATCTCATCTTTGGGAGTGCAAGTACTGTCTAAGCTGGAGCACAGGCTGCCTGGCTTTGAGACGCTGCGATTGCCCTCTACTTTCACTGATTTCACGGGGTTGGGTCCACGGATGGTTTTTGCTATAGGAGAGTCATTAGCAAAGCATCCCTGACTACTGGCTGTGATTTGTTAGTGCATAAATTCTGTGCTTGGTTCTCAGTTTTCCTTCCTGTCAAAACTGATTCTCCTGTGGAAAAGCATTTCTCTTATGAAGGAGGTTCCTGTTAAATGTCGTAACTCGGTCATTCCTCAGCTCCCCATGCAGAAGTGAGTGGAGGGGAGTTTTCTTAAGCAGGATGCATTTAAATTATTTGAATACTTTCCTTTTAGCCAAGGAAATTTTTTTTGGTTCCTGTGCTGCTGCAGGAGTGGAGGTTTAAACTTTCTATTCCACTATGAACACGTAAACGGTGTTATTTAAATTTCAGGGGGAACACAGAGAGGTGGAAAGAATGAAATATGGCTTCAGAAGTCTCAATCCCTTTTTACTGAGATAATTGAGTCCACTTTGTACGCCGTATGGCGCAGTCTTGTAAATATTGACACTTTCTTCCTTGCTGAAGCAACTTTGGTGATTTTTTTTTTTTCTACAATTGATTTGTTTTAATGTAAGTGGGCAAGTCACAGGACATGAACCTGCCGGACTCAATGGGGTAGAATTAATCTTTTCTTCAGCACAGATTACTTTTCTGGTTACTCAGAGGAAGGCTGGATTCTCCATCCCAGTTCACCCTGAATTCACTGGTGCTGGTGTCGCTCCATTGAAATTGCTTGAGGGACAAGTGGTAGAGAACCACCCCCAGGGTATTCTTTGCACCTAAGGGAAGGTGGTTGGAAAAGGAGTTTAGGATTTCAAGGTGTGTTGTAAAAATGTGTGAGTCAACACCTTCTAGGCCAGTGGTTCCCAACCTTTTTAGGCTCGAGGCATTCCCTGACAGCCCTTTGGAATTTGCCACCTTTCAGTTTTCACTCATTTTTTGACTACTGAATAATAATAAAGCAATTTTTCTGTTGCAAAGGGCTCAGAAAGAACACGTTGGGTCAGAATGGTTTTTTTAACACTATGGTTTTCTGCTTGAAATCTCTGGGTTTATCTTGTGAATCATGTTTGCACACCTAATGGTGCCAACTTTGTACACAGTGGTCTTGAAAGGATCTCAGGGCACTCCTGGATGCTGCAGCTCCCTGGCTGAGAAGCACTGTTCTAGGTGCTAGTGTAGACTGTAATATGTGATGAATTGGTCAAGTTTGAGCCTAGGTTTATAAAATGAAAGGGAAGAGTTGCCTTGTGTCAGTGAAGAACATTTATTGCTGAATGCAAACCTTAAGCGGATGTCCTGATTGTAAAGCATACATGTCAAGGCTTCCCACTTCCCAGCAGTGGGGTAGTTGATAATCCAAGCTCGCCTCGATCTCAGACTAACCCAAGTAGTTTTTACATAGACCAGGACCCTGGCACCATTGTTCATGTTGAGTAGAGCCCCACTCCCCAAGAAGCCCTGTTCATTTTAACGAGGTTTCCCTTGGGGCTGGGTACTATATATTAATAATAATGCAAGTCCTGGTATCAAAGACAGGCCCTCCAAGAAGACCAAGTGAAACACAATGTCCCCAGTGTAATGGAGACAAACAGGCTTTTCTTCAGTGTCAAGCATGCATGTCGTCTTGTTCCAATGCCTTGAATAAACATGTTTCTTAAAAAATTGGCAGTGCAAAGACAACTCTACTCTGTTTCTGACAGTGCTGAGCCACATTGCCTTCCTGCATTGCAGGGTAGAAATCAGGATGGCAACTTGGGGAAGATAGCCTTTCAGCCTTTCTTGGAAAGTGACTGCTGTAGATCAAGAGATGCCGTAAGCTTTGATGGCCTTATTCCTCGCTGCCATGGTCCTGGGGGTACAGAAACCAGGCTCCACCTCATGCAGTGTGTTCCTGGCCACAAAATATGATGCCAGCAGAGGACGTGGAAGCACAGCATTCACAAGTGGCAGCTTCAGGGCCAACAGGCCAGGCCCGTTCCCTCAATCATGCTGTGGCAACCACCAGTTCCTTTTTGCTGCATGATAGAGCCTGACTCTGTGGCTGAAGGCATGTTGAGTGTCCAGCTGGCATTGCAACTGGCAGTAGTGTTTCTGAGGAGCTAACCTACTTCTCTCCTCTTTTAAATCCATTTCATAATTGAATCCTTGGTTCGACCCTGTCTTTATGCTCAAGAAGCAGTGGTTCAGGATTCTGTCTGCTGAGCAGCAAATACAGCTTCTTTCTGCCTAGATCTCCAGGTTTTTGGTGTGGGAGCTCTTACTAAGGGTAGAAGTGCTAGAGAGATCTCCCAAATGGAGGACCAGAGCAAATAGCTTCACATTAGATAGTGTCTGCTATGTTAGCGCGTGTGCATTGTGATTCCCAACAATCCCACTAACTTCAATGAGACTACCAGTGAGAATGAAGATACTTGTGTGAGTAACTGCAGGATGGAGCCTGTCCAGGGGAAATGTATTTTCTGACTGGGCCATGTTGAATAGGGAGTAGGACCATTTGTTCTGTCTTTCCTCTTGCAATTAGATCTTGTTGGAAGATGTGCAAGTGGAAAAAATTGCACTTCAATAGAAAGAGACTTTGAGGAAAATCAGACCCAGACCTGAATCCATACAACACTCAAAGTAATGAAGCATTCTGCTTTGGTCCACAAGAAAATTAAGGCTTAGCCCAGAGGGTCAGCTAAAATGTGGTGGCTTGTGTTACAAAGGTTGTCACACTAAATGTTTATAGGAGTCCCTTCTGGCTTACACCTGTGAGCATGCTCTATGCTGTGAATTCACATGGCTTTGTTAAATTCAGAGTTATTCTGATTTGCACCAAAAGAAACGATGAATCCAAAAATTGGAGAATCCAGCCCTCTTTTTTAGTGACAAGAGCTCTGGCATATTCAGATCCTGCTTTCCGGCTCAGGCTTGTCTCTGCCCTGGAGAGGGAAATGCCAGAATATAGCTGAAATGATTCACTGGCAATGTTTTGGAGCTGGGACAGGGGTGGAAACCAGTGGAAGAAAACAGCCTACTGAATTTATTCTGATGTAAAAAATGAGACATTTTAAACCAAACAGCCTAGAGGTGTCCCTTACCCTTGTTTTGGAATTCTGCAGACAGATTGCATTTGTAATACCTTCCCTCTTGCTTTCTAAACGTTCGTGTTGCACATGGAAGGAAGTGTTCAATCACAACTCCTTAATGTTTGGGCTGTTCTGTTGGTTCCCTGAGGGTGATGGATTGTTTTGTATTCTAGTGTGTCTGTGCGAATAAACATGTGACTTTCCAACCTTGTCCAGTCTGGTCTGTGCCATTGTGAAGTCAGCGACAGCTTTGTGTGCTAAAACGATGCAATCTCACGCAACTGGTAATTGGACCGTCACCTGTTTTGTATCCACTATTGTAACGTGATGAACTAGGAACAGGCACTGACCTGCCTGTGATTTGCTTTCAGCAATGACAGCTCCCTTAGGGTGTCAGTAGCAGATCACATTGAATTGGCCTGCTTGGCTGCTTTCCCTACTCGCAGCAATGTATTGTATGAAGTTTCCTTCACAATGCGGTACGTGCTGTCACCTGCTTGTAACAAGAATGACTCGCTTGTCATGAGACTGACTGAACAGAATAAACTTATTTTATATTATTCCTTTAAAATTATACAAAAATTAAAGCAGGGAACTTTATGGCAGGGGCCTTGGATAAATGTACAGGTGCAAAGCAAAGTAAGTGTGCTGCTGAACACGCACCCTTCCCCTATAAAGCCCATTCGTTTCAAAACCCACCTCCAGTGCATGCTGAGCAAAAAAACAACAGTGTTGAAACACAGTCTGATTCACTGACATCAAGATACTCCAGAGCATAGGGAGACTGTCCAGCATCTGAGGGCCCCTGATGGAGAATGCTTTACTGCTGGGGTTCAGTCCTGGCATTATCATCACTATACTATGCAAATGTAGCAATCTGAAATTAGAAGGGAGCTGAGGGACAAATGTAACCCTCTTTCACAGCACTCCCAAAGCAGGTGGGAAGTGCCTGCTCATAGCAGAGCTGAATCTGTTCCCGTAGGCCTTGTCAAAAGCCAAAGTCACTTAGGTCTGACTCCCTTTTAAATCAATTCAGTTGAACAGGTGAGCTGCACCCTCTTCAGCTGGTGATTTACAGGTGCTGGGTAAAACCCTGTGAGCCAGATCTAAACTGAGCACAAACGCACGCAAACAGTGTCTCAAACTAATGAAGCTGGTGAAACTTCTCAGGGTGGATGAGGTCTTCCGGGGTTGAAAGCATTCAGACTTGTTCATGACCCAGGTGAGAGGACAGGAGAGGAAATCACTATAGGGAGAAGTCTGAACAGATTGATTACACAGCATGATGCCCCCTCCTACCTCTAGCGCTCGATGAGATGTTTTTAAATGAGACATTGGGCAGTGCAGAGGTTTGGCAGTCAGGTGTCCTGGGTAGTGTCCCAGGATTTGCAGTGACCAGCTGTGTGTCCTTGGGCAGGGCACTCTAACTTCTCTGTGCCCATTTCCCCTACTATAGAAGAAAGATGGACTATTTAATTATTTTCCTCCTTGAGAATGAACTAGTCAGTCTGTATGACACCCTGATGATGTGAAATGCCATGTAGGATTATCATTAACAACCGAACCAACAGGAATGACTAATTAATCACCATGTTGTTGTTCACACTCTAAAAATAGTGCCCTAGGAGAGGGATTTATAGTGTATTTTGGTCTAAACAAGCATGACAAATGTCTAGAAACGGGAAGAGAAGCTACCCAAAATTAGTATTTACAGGGTGGCCTATACCTTAGTTATATCATACCAGTGGAGCCTACAGTTCTCATTCTGTACTAAGGCAGATTTTAGGTTACATCTGTCTCTGGTGTGGCTCTGTTGAGATCAGTTAAAATTACACCAGGGGTGGGTATTATGCTGCCTATGTCATTATATTGTGGGATTTTCAGTAGTAATGCAAACAGGATTTTCATACATATTCATTTGAATGTGAGAGTCAACATGTGCTAGCAATGAAATGCCCACCCTAAAGCTCTGGAACTAGGTAAGGAATAGAAAAAGGAAGGTGACGGGATGCAACAGTGATAGAAACTATAGAAATGCTGAGAGCCAGACAGAGATCAGCTAAACTGAAATGAAAGCTTTTCTGGACTCAGTATTTTACAGCAGTGAGTTGTAACTAATGAGCTAGAAACTAGAAAATGAAATGACCCATTGGTGAACACCAGTGAAAGAGTGTGCGTTGCACTGGCAAAGGCATGTTTAAAGGATGCTTTTCCCCCTGTATATATGCTCATCTTAATTAGCAACCATCCCTTTTAATTTTAAAGATAATTAAGATAGCAAAAGGAATACAATAATCCAAAGCCCCTACTCATCTGAGTATGTGACAACAAGATAGTGAGGCACATAGTATGGCAATGGGACAGTCTGAGACTGGGAAAACTAGAGGTTTTATTATACTCCCTCAGCTATAGGCGTACTCTGCATATAAAAAGTAGAAGTTGATCTCAGGTGCATAGCAAAAATGGGTTCGGATGTGGATCCAGCTCCCTGAGGCTGGGGGGTAGAAGGGAGAGGTTGGATCTGGGGTTTTGACTCAGAGCCATTGGCAATATTCAGATTCTGGGCACCCTTGTATTTGGGGATGTTGGATCAGCACCTGGGGTTTTGGCTCATTTTTGTTTCCTGCCTTGGGGTTTTTTGTCTGACTTAATAACAGAGCACAAGAAGAGTCTTCTCTTGAAGCTGTGCAATGATGAGCATTCTCCAGGCCGAGTCAATTTTAAGGAAAAGCAAGCAAGACGATGCTCTTGGCTAGAGGCCACAGTGGCTAGATAGGCTGTGTTAATGCAAGTCATCCAGTGTGCAAGTGGGAGGGGAAGAGCCCATGTCTTCATTTCTGTCAAGCTCCCCCGAGTCTAAAGCTGGCTTTGCTAACAGGATTTGCCTCATTTGGAGAGAAACTTGCTAGGCATGCAAAGAAAGAAGATCGCGTTTGTCCCGCAGGATGCGAGACGGCAGGAAATAAGGGCTGGGATAGTGGGGCATCTGTCTGAAACCTTCCTTTTAGAAAAAAGGTATGTTAAATTATAAGTGCTCCCCTAGATGACAAACACTGGTTCAACTGTCAGGCAGAAGTGACCATGACCTTGGCAGGATTCTCCTTATGGCCCTGGATTTCTGCAGGCCAAACAGGGGAGGGGAGTCAGCAAATCAAAGGGTGATTGTAGCCCTACAGACCACATCTCTGTGGAATCACAAAGTGGGAGAGAAAAGCATCTCAGCTAAAACGTCTGCATCCATAACTCCTAATGACTGCATTGCAGGAAAGACCTGGAAAGTCTAATGCAGGGGCGGGCAATTATTTTGGGTGGAGGGCCACTTACTGAGTTTTGGCAAGCCATCGAGGGCTGCATGACAGGCAGCCCAGGGCAGACTAATATTAATTTTCGAATTGTTTTACAGGCCCCGCGGGCCGGATAGAATGGCTTGGCGGGCCGCATCCAGCCCATGGGCCACATTTTGCCCACCCTTGCGGCTGTTGCAAGTGAGCATGGGATTTGCATCAAGTATATGGAGACCCAAATAGGACCCAGTCAGATATTAGGGGGAGAAGTTGGTATCGGTATCTGTTGCCTGCCATCCTTAGAAACTATCGTGAGTGCCCAGAATCCAGAGTGTGACAATAATAGAGCTAAATATTGTATTGGAAACACTTCATGTTTGTTGAAAAGGACTCCACATCCAGGTCTCCTGAAGAATTTGACAGTTTTTAATAAAACGTCAGGATGCTTCTGTGCTTGGTAAGTATTATTACCTCCTATGAGGGACTAATATTTCTCTGCTAACTGTGTTCATGTTGGTGTACTGTTGCGTGCCTCAGTCTACCCAACTAGCTTTTACTCAGGAAAATAAGAGCTGATAGCTCTAACAGAGTGCCAGGTAAGACAGTAACAAAGGAATTGAATAGCTTTCTTGACGCATTAACAAAGGTGGGAGGTTGCAGAGGAGAATGAGATGAGCCAAGGGAAGTGGCTGGAAACCTCTTTCCTTGGGAGAGCAGAGGGAGGAGTTGGGAGACAGAGACCAGCAGAGGAGCTTTGGGGCTCAGGAGCTGGGTGGTCTGGAACAGGAACAGCTCCACTGAGTAATTTTGGGGTGCTCTGGGCTGTGTGGGCTGGATTGGAAATAGGAGGAACCCTTTGGACAGTGCAGAAAACATCTGGCTGGGTGGCCTTGTCCCCAGTCAATGCCCTTATTCAAGAGAACTTCTCTGTTTTGCTTCTTGGAACTCAGGGTTGTCCTCGTTCTCCCTGACGAGGGGTGAAGTAAGTCCCTTTCTCTGGAGTGAAACTGGAAATTCATTGCTTGAGTCAGGGCCACGAGAACCAGAAGTGGTGAGGGACTGGGAAGTCAGGGCCTTAGAGTGGCAGCCATGCTTGTGCTGGCTTTAAGGAACGCTCCGAGTGACCCAACACGGCCACAGTGGTCCCTAGCAAGCACCACCCTGAGGGGTCTCCAGGATGCATCCGTGTCACATAAGCAAGAGAAAAGGGCAAGGTTAAGTGACTTGCCTAATGTTACTGAGTAAGACAGTGCCAGGGTCAAGAGCGGCAGCCATGTGTCCTGGCTTCCAGTCCACTGCTCTAGCCATGTACCGGTAACAGCACTGCCCTATCCCTACATTGTGGGAAAATGCTATTATTGATGAAAACGTAGTTACTCAGCAAGATTTTGATTTATCTGGAAATGCAAGCATTAGAATTCCTCCCGTGACTCAGCTATTCTGCTTATATTGCAGCATCTTGAATTCCAAACTTGCTCCAGCGACCTTGCTCAAAATGTCAAACAGTCTTTAAAGCAGACGTAAAAATGCAGTCCTCCCCGCGAGTCATTATGTCAAAAAGGGAGCACGTGGGAGGAGGCAAGGGGAGAGCAGGCAGCTCCAGTGGACTTTAAAACGGCATGCCTCACCGCATCTGCTGACTTCCTTTCAAACAGAGTTGATTATGCTGCTATTCCAATACTAAATCTAGTTTTTTGGATCTTGGCTGCAAAAGCTGAATAGTGACCATTCATTACTGAATAACTGGACTGTAAATCCTTGTCATGAGATGGTGACCATGACTTTTACATAAAAAGGTGTTATCCTTCCCATGTTTACTTATGCACTTTATTTAACCATGCAGAATTACTGCCCAGCCTCTGGAAAGCAGCTCTTCGGTGAATCAGACAGCAATGTTTTCAAGCCAGACGTGTGAATCGTTCTGCTACCGCAGAGCAGCGATTCCTGTTGGCAACTATAGATCTCAAAAGGTGAGGAGAGACTTAACGTTCCTTGTAACAAAACGCACCTCCTGCAATGACTGTTTACCGAACAATCACACGGGCTTCGGTGAGGCCAGATTGAATATTTAGTAGGGAAGGTTGCAAAATTTCCACTAGAACTTAATTCTGAGGGAAAATTGGTTTGGGGATGAAATGTTGTCTTCTTTTTTTTGTGGAAAAGGTCTGTTTTCCTAGAATATTTTTCATGTCTGTTGGAAAGCCAGAAACCAGAAGCTTTTGGCCCAAATCCAGAACATTTTAGAAATGCCAGAAGACTGTTTGGTTTTTCTGCTGTGCTAGCTTGAAACCCTGTTACTGCAGAAGGCAAAGTATCGGGAAAGGGTCCCGATGTGGTATTCATAGTTTCATAGTTTCTAGGGTCAGAAGGGACCTGAGCAGATCATATAGTCCGACCCCCTGCCATGGCAGGAAGAGCACTGGGGTCAAATGACCCCAGCAAGGTGGTCATCCAACCTCCTCTTAAAAACCCCCAGGGTGGGAGCCTGCACCACCTCACATGGAAGCTGGTTCCAGACCCTAGCCGCCCTGACCGTGAAGTAGCGCCTCCTGATGTCCAACCTAAACCTTCCCTCTGCCAGCTTGTGACCATTGTTCCTGG
>NW_017729012.1:402442-409268 GCF_001723915.1 Gavialis gangeticus
TGAGCATGCCGCTCCCTGCTGGCCCCTCCTGGATGTGTGCCAGAATAATTTTCTCGAACAGCTTGCCCAGGATCGAGGTAAGGCTGACTGGCCTGTAGTTCCCCGGGTCCCCTTTCCTCCCCCTGTATTGGGGTGCAGGACTCAACCTTTCATCCACTCATGTACGCATTATATGATTAAGCATCTCCTGGGTGCCCTTCTAAACTATTCAGAAAACATATTTAGTTGGGTCATTCTGTAACTAGTAGAGTGCACAAAAAGCAACCTTTTCAGGGGGCAGAGTGTTGGAGATGTTGCAATAAAGTCCAGAGCCTCATACAGCTGAGACAACTGATTGGGGCAGACTGTTAACTCGTTAGGATATTAACCAAGGATTTGTACAGTGGCCGGACCACTTTGTGGCAGTCCCTGCTACACTATATTTGCTGGAGACTCTAAAGTTGCAGTGAGAAAGCAGGAGCTTCTCGAGTCCATGTGTGGCTTTGGCCTGAGGACAACGCTGCCCTCCCAGAGCTCAGAATACAACCCAGGAGTCCTGAGGTCTCTCCTAGCTGGTCTACCCATTTCTTCCTCCCCATTTCTCATTGCATCTGCTAAAATAAGCAGGCACGCTTCCAAAATGAAAACTGGCCTTGTTCTGTTTAGCAGCCTATATATCCTAATATCAGTCTATACAGCGGCAGATCCAGATGGGATGCATGGCTGCACTTGCACTCTTCTTCAATTTCTGGTCCATTCAAGGTTTAAAGCCATCTGCCTAGCAGTGGCAGCAGCACTTCTATTCAGGCCGCGGTGAGGGAGTCAGTTGACTTAATGGCTGATTATAATTTGCATCATTGCATCTAAACTCGTCATTCCACCTGTGTTAATGACCCTCTATCCTTTGAAACCATCTTTTGTGGTCCCATTACTCCAGCTAGCCTTACTTCTGCAATGCTGCTGTCTCTTAACTGCTCCTAGTACTGTAATGTAGCTCCCGTTTCACAGCCCTGCAAACTGTTTTTAACTTTAGCTAAAAACCTTAACTCAGGTATTGAAGTATGAACTCAAGTAAACATTAGCTTTGGTGCAGGAATCGCTTTCAATGAAGCATTGGAGGCACTGTCCAGATGTTTAAGAAGGCTTTTGTTTTATGAATCTGAAAAAGAGACATACATTTAGCTATAATGACTTCAGGACTAATGAAACATCTTTGGATTATTTTGCCTAGTTTTTTGTGTTTTATATATAATGTTTGATATAGCAAATGAATGCACTTTCCAATAAAGGGTTTTTTTCACTTCAATCTTAAATTGAGTAATATAGTTTTAGGCCCCTACTTATTAGGGAAGGTTCTCCTTTCTTTTTAACTGAAGAAAAATATGTTTTGCTTTATATGGGGATGCACCGCACGATCTGCACCCCCCTTTTCAAAATCCTAGATCTGCCCACGACTGTATATGAATGCAAGAGGACATCAAGCCACTGCTGTGGAGGCCCACGTGCCTCCAGTAGAGGGAGTGAGCAAGCCTGGCCGGGAATGCCAATGGCCTGTTCTGTGTCGGTCGGTGTATTCACCAGTTTCCTTTGCAGCCATGTCAGGAACGACCTGCCTGATAACACAGAAAGCTCGTGCATTGTTCTAGCATCTTTTGTAGAGGGATCATATAACACTGATTGTGAAACCCAGCAATACTCAGGCAGGACAGGAAAATACTGTTATCCCCATTTTACCAAAAAATAAAGCAACTCTCCTGACGACACACACTGAGTTAAACACGGATGTCCCGTTTGTCCTGAGATGAAACCATTTTACCCTGGGACAAAATGCAGTCATTCAGACATCTCTGACTAGAGTCCTGGGATAAATCCTAAAAAGATTCATGGGCTAAAAAGTACTAACAGTTTATCCTGGGCTATTGCAAAGAGCACCTGGCATCTGAACAGGTATCCTGGGATTGCATCATTGAATCAATGACGGAAAAGCAACGGTGCATTCAGCTGCTTACAAAACCCTGATTAAAGGGCAATGTGTGTACACACCAATTCCAGGATATTTCTGTTCCAGGACAAACACAGGCATACCTTGTCCAGGGACAAATGCAATGTCTGTTCCTAGCGTGAGTCAGTGGCAAAGCTGCCAGAGCACCCAAGAGCACCCTGGTCTGCACATTCCTGAATTGCAGGAGGAAAATGGGGGATAAGGAGCCTAAGGATAAGGAGCAGGGGTGGAGAGGAAACAGATACCTTCCTGATCTCGTATACGTGGGCTTAACCAGTGACCTCACCATGTGTACCTGACCCTCACCCCTCCAGTGTCTTCTGTAGGAGGGGAGGATGGTGAATCTGGCAGGAGTAAGAGACTTCATCCCTGACAGCACCAAGGCAGGGAGGCCTGCAAATGAACTACCGGACGAGCTGTGGCCACCTTCGCTCTGAGATCTCTGCCCTGCTGGGATGGGAAGGTAAGAGAAGATGGTATTTCACTGAATAAGGGGAGATGGGGCTGGGGGGATGATGTGTACTACACATGCCTATTAAACATTTGCTTTTTAAAGTTATGCCTCTGGTAAAGCACTGGTGCTCAGAGCTCCCCAGCAACTGGGAGGGTAGAATTTAGCCCATGTTACTTCAAAATCACAGGGCCTTGCAGCTGCAGAAACCCTGCCTGCAGCACAGGGCCCAGGGCAGTTTTTAATATTACAGTAGGATACAGTTGTACCGATTTTCTCATTATAGTAGTTTGCTCTTCTATAGGGCCTCTCATCCAAAGTACTTTTTTCCTGTGAGCTTCCAGTGAAGTAGTTATTATCTTCTTCATTTAACAGAGAAGGAAGCCCAGGGAGGGAGGCTAAGTGACAGGAAGTTACAAAACCAGTGAGAAAAACCCGAAATAGGAACCAGATCATATGACACCTACGTTCTTGTTCTGGCTACTACATCCCTGGCCCCAGATGCAGAACTAGAGGGACCTGGAAACTCAGAAGGAGCAGTGGGGTAGGGCTGGGGCTAATGGGGGAGGACACCTCCCATAACTGGGACAGGAGCTGGATGGGAAATGTCAAGCAGGTTGGATGGTCAGGGAGAGCTTTTACAACAATGTGCGTGACAGGCTCATGGGGAGTTAGTTACTCTTCATCTACTATGACAACTAGTCTAGACATCCAGTTGGTCTCTAATCTGCCCTGCCTCCCACCCTACTCAGACAAGAAGAGTCTGGAGGTGGTGGCGTGAGGGCATTTGACTAGAGCAGTGGTTTTCAACCTGTGGTTTGTGGACCCCTGGAAGTCTGCAGACTATGTCTAAGGGGTCTGGAAAAGATGACTACGATCGATCAAAAGTATGTGAATACCCACACTTACAATTCAAAGGGGTCTACACCTCCATTTGACATTTCCAAAAAGGTCCGCACCTCCGTTCAAAATTTTTTAGGGGTCTGTGAATGAAAAAAGGTTGACAACCATTGGGCTAGAGGAAATTCAGCCGACTGCTAGCATTGCAAGAAGGTGGAAAACAAAGGGGAAGGTGGTGGTTTTGATCTTAGCAGTTGGCACTGAAGAAGAAATGACCTCCTTTCCCTTGCTATAATTCTCCAGTTTCATGTTTTTCTTGTTCTTCCTTTTATAATAAATCTGTGGGGCAAGGGATGGGGAGCATTAACTCTTCCCATACTGAAATGGATTTGAATCACTTTCCATTCTTCTTTCTACCCTGGTTTGCTGGTAGTAGAGAGACCTCCACACCTGACCCCAGAGCTGAACAACCTGAACTTTGTGGATACTGTATGCCGAGTCCCATTTCCCAGGAAAACCAGATTGTCTCCCTTTGGCAAAGGGATCCTTTGGTCTCTGGGCATTGTATTCAGTTGTTTCTTCATGGCATAACTTAAGGAATAATGAATAAAGCATGAAACTGTGAAGGTATGAAGTTAAAGATCCTTAGGGAGATCACTTCCTAGCCAGTTAGTGAGTCTGACATGGTTTGTGGTGAAAGATTTCCATAGGAGAATGGCTCTCTTTGGCTCAGAAGGAGGCAGATTCTTTATTCATCCTTTCAAAATGCTGCTTTCCAAACTGCAGGGAGAGATTTGAAACTATAGGTCTTTGAAGAACTATAGACAAGTGGCATTTTAAAGTTTTATTAAGGATTTTTACCCTAGCATAAGGCCTTGTCTCTGGCTGATGTTGAGGACAGTGTTTCCCATACTGGGGTTTATGCACTCCTGGGAATCTGAGGTTGAGTTTGGCACAAGAGGAAGGATGGGAATGTGGGAGGAGAGAGGAAATCGAGGAAAAAGAAAAATGAAGAACAGCTCAAGAGCTTTTTGGGTGGTTGTAGTGACACGAAGCATGACTCAACCCATGGAATAACAGGGATAAGTTATTAACATCTTATAAAGAGCTGTCCCAAAGTGAAGAGCAGTGGTCTAGGAGGCATTCAGGACTTCCCCGCCCTCTCTAATATGTAACAATGCTCTCACATGCAGGAGTGCTGGAAAGAAGCTGTACTTTGTGTCCGACCTTTGTACTAGGTCAGGCTGACAGAAGTGTCAGTCGCAGCAATGGGATCAGTGTCATCACTCCAACAGCAGCCTTATGTCAAAGCAGCAGATAAATACATTCCTTAATAGATATTTTTATTAAGCGTCCCTGCAGCTTTCCAAGTCCCCAGCCCTAGGGTAGGTACAAAAGGGAATACAGGCACAGGCAAGCTTCTGTCCAAGCTGGGGTGTTTTCAGGTTCAATGAGCCATTATTTTCCAAGGAAACTTAAACTATCGGACCAACTCTAGAACAATATACAGCCATCACATGACTTCCAGGGGACAGCCGTGTCCGTCATGCTCCCATCAACATCATGCCAATCACCGTGCATCATAGTGTGAAGCAGAACAACCAAGCCAAGCCTGCACCTCCTCCAGCCCCTGCTCAGCAGAGAACTGATCTTTCTTGTTGGAGTGGTCACTTTGAGGTCAGGGTGAAGGCTTGTTGAGGACCATCTATCACAGCACCAGAGGAAAGAGCTGCTCTCTCCCAACCCTGTCTGTCCTGGGGTGGAGATGTGGATTGCAGAGAATCGAGGAGCCCTTTTTGCCCCACCCAACAATGGATGTTGGAGTCTGTGGGGGTCACTGGCTTTCTGCTTCCTTCTCACACTCAGGAGTTGCAGGGACAGAGCACATTTCCTTCCCCCATCCTGAGCAGCACCAGCTAATCTGGACCAAGGAGAAGCAATTCTCTGAGCCACTACAGTGCATTCACCATCACCAACAAATCCCAGGGCAGCCAGGCAGCACCCACTACCAACAAGGACATTGAAAGGCACAGCCTGTGGTGGCGGAAGGACATACTTACCTGCCAGGGGAAATGCCGTGACCACAATGGTGGCAGGGGGCAGTACCCTGACCAAATAGGTGCCTTACAAATGGCTTTGTGTAGTGGAGGGTGCGCCCTTGTCTGCTTGCGGACAGGACTCCCTACGAGAGCCTCATAGTTAGCTTTCCACTGAGCAGTTTCCAGCAGGAGGATCTCGGCTACACACCGACTTTATGCAAGTGGGAGACCCCTCCATAGTTTGCTCCTGTGGCCATATGCCTGAAGGCAAGCGAAACTCGGGGGCATCTGAACCCCAAATCTCCAGGCTTGGGCCTGCACGCAGGATGCATGCCAAAGGATTTGGAAGTATCTGAAGCCACAGGCTGGGCTGATGGTTCTTGGATGATTCAAACAGCTGATCTGGCTAATTTGACCTGGGACATGAAAAGTTTTCCATTAAAAAAAAAATGCCAAGGCCTGAGTAGACTTTTGAGGGGAAGATTCCTGCAGCCCTGGGCTGTAAACCCAACCTCTGGGAGAGATGCTGCCACCAAGGTTTGCCTAGGCTGTAAGGGCAGCACATGTTCTCTCCAGCTGCCAGACTCTGCCCTACCCCTATTTGGGGCTGGTCCAGTAACTCCACCTCTGGGGCCCCCCACAACTCAGGTTTCAGTGATGGGTCCCAAGTGAATCTAGCCCATTGTCTTTTCCATCTTTGCTCCTTTTTCATTCCTTTCTCCTGCCCACTGTCCTGGCAGCTGTAGGTGATAGCCTTATCAGCAGGGGCAGAAGGGTGTCACAGCTTAATCTGGCTACAGAGATACCTGAATACCTGATTAGAGGGCATAAGTTTGGTTCCAACTCTCTAGACAAAGTGCTTCTGCCCTTGAGTAGTGTCTACCCTCTCGTGCTGTCCCAGCTGGTTAGCCTGCCACCAGGTAATGACTGAGGGGCAGTGAGGATAGGGTACTTATGTAGAAAGAGAGGCCAGGAGTTATTTTTTAACAAGATAATTACTATGTACAATCACTAGTAAATAGTGCCAGCTCCTGAAGCAGACACATGGGCGAAGGCCCATAAGTGCTTTGAGGAAAACACTGCGAGCTTACTAGATAGGAGGGAGGCCACCACTTGCCAGACCAGGTGCTGAAGTCATTGGTCAGTGAAACCGTCACATAGAAGAGGCACTGCACTAGCAATGGGAGACAAGATGGGTTGCACCCTTGGGCTGCTCATAAAGATGTGAGGATAAGGAGATGGAGAAGCAAGTTGGACACTGCTAGATCTCCAAGATAGGCAACAATGGGCATCTCTGGTGACTAGACAGCAGCTCATCTTCAACCCAATGAGGGCTGTTCCATAGAGATCGGGCAATTTACTTAAGGCTGCTCTGGGAGAGCCTGGATGGGCATCATTAATCCAACTTGAGCTGTTTGAGGATGGGAGTGTAGTGCCTTAAGCTAGTTCTGCTGCAAAGATCATCTCTTGATTTTTTTTTTTTTTTTTTTGGGGGGGTTTAGGGCTGCCCTTGTC
>NW_017729012.1:409456-417740 GCF_001723915.1 Gavialis gangeticus
TTTTTTTTTTTTTTTTTTGGGAGGGTTTAGTGCTGCCCTTGTCATGTGCCAATTTTTAGTAATAATGGGATATTTAAGAGTGAACTGGGCATGAGCCTGGGGTATAACAGTGGCAACCAATGAGCTAAACATGAACTAAATTAAAATAATTCCTCTGCGTTCCAACTGCTAACACTCAGAAGCACCAGACACAGGGACTAACAGGCACAGACACAGGTGTGCAGGGAGTAACAGGCACTGCTCCTTACACATCCCTTCTGTGACGATTTCTTGGTCTCTCTCTGCTTCAGTCTTCAAATACAAGTCAAGATTGTTTCAGAGGATGGAGCTATTTGCCTTTGATTTACTTATTTTGGCTTACTGATCACTCCAAACACTGCCTGGATTGCATTTGGTCCTAAAGTCAAACAAGTGATGTTTAATCAAACTACTGATTTAATCTATAATCCCAAATCTTCTTGTCCACCACTTGGGTTCCCTTATCCGTGGGGTCAGTGTGAATCCTGGAGCAGGTTGCTGACTGACAAATTCCTGCTCCAACGCCTACTGAAGTACATAGGGAGGCACTGATTAATAACCATTGCCATAGGCCCATGATGTCTGCATGTTAAGAGAAATTGAAAAAAACCCTCAATGCACTCATGAAACTGCAGCATTTATTCTTCTTTCAAGAGTAAAGTGGTGAGACTGCAGAATCAGCAGCCTCAGAAATTATAATGATGGTTTCAAATTTCTTTTAGTTGTAGTATTCTACAAAAGCATACAGAGATGTATATATAACAATCAAATGCTTTTTAAAGGAAAAATGGTCTAAGAAAAGACAGAGGTTCAAACAACGATGCACTATTTTCACTCAGCTAAAAAAGTCCAGTGATCCTGTTGAGAGGTGAGTATATTTAGAAATATCTGCTCAGAACTTCAGAGGTTCAGTCAAGATTATATGGCATTCGAGCAAACAATAAGCACAGACAGGTTGGCTAGAGTGCATTTAAAGAGAGGGTTTCTACTTTTCCCAAATATTTATTTAGGCATCCGTGAAACTGTAACTATTTGTGCCTCACCTTTGCAAGCACCGAGAATTAAAGTTATTTTCATCCTATGTGGGTAAATCTGTGGGTGCTGTTTAGAACTACTCACTAGCAGAAAGTACGCTTGCTTAATCCTCCCATTTTCTTTACCTCTCCCCACCTCTCCCTTTACCAGGATAATTGGCTACAACAATATTCCCCGAAAGGCAAAGTTTGCCTCTACTGTATTGCACTAGCAAATTTAAATAGCAGCAGAGAAGCTAGAAAGTCACTGCTTTGCCATCCCCATCCATCATGCTTTGATCTACTAATATTATTAATTTTCACATTTTGCATCTGCTTACAGGGAGCAGAGTTACAGACATGAAGAGGGAAGGAAAAGATTTATAAACCTGAAGTCCCCTTTTCTTTATTAGAAAGAGGACGAATGTGCCTATGTTGCATTGTGTATGCTATTCAGCAGTAACCATACATTTCAGACTTAATTTCCACATTCTCAGCTTGCGGCAGGTCAGTCATTCAGCACTGTTGTGTGCTCTTTACTTGCTAATCTAGATTTCAATGATATTCAGCCGATGTAAACTGGTGAAACTGCCCTGGCTTCAGTTATTCCTGCAGTTTACAGCGCTGAAGATCTGGTTTGGTATACATAAGTAGATCTTCACATCAATAAAGGCAGCTAAAATCTATGTTCATCTCCTATTACCTGTACTAGCGCCGTAACAGTGTGGGAACTGCTATAAGCATCAGTTAAATTATGTTGTTATGTATACTGCAAGATCACTTAAAGACCCCAATTGAGTTCAAGCTACAGATTTAGATTTAGATTTCAAAGCCATTTAGATCTGGGCCTGCAGCTCTGGTTCCAGTAGTTTTGCCCATTCTGTACTATAGGGGTGAACCAGGGAAGTGGGACCCCCCTGCTTATCTATCATCTGCTTTCCTTCAGTTGCCCACTTCACAAGCCCACCTTCTGCATTATAAATCTTTGGGGCAGGCTTGGGGGTTATGCTGTCTTCACTTGACAAGGCCTTAGTCAGGTTCTGGGCAGTCATGGAGGCCCGGTATCCCACAGTGCAGTAGCAGATAACGCGTTTATGTTGATTATGCTCTGAGAGAAAAGAAACAATAAACAAACAAAAATTGAATTAAAAGCTATGTCTAAACTGCTAGGATTTGCTCATTATCTTGGTATAGGCAACTCCAAATGAGGAAACCTCAAGCCTTCCGAAATCATGAGGTTGGCTTAAAAGGTATCAAGGATGCTTAAAATTGAATTGACTTTTTGGTTTTGAACCTTTAGGGTGAACCAGTGTCACATTTTCTCAGCCAGGATGGCTAGAAACTAAAAAAAAAAATAACTAAAAGTTCAGATTCTTTTGTGTTCACTTGACTCCAGGAACTGGGGCTTTATGGAAAGCATTCATTCCTATGAGTTGGCAAAACTGTTGTTACTATGAATATCTTGTAAACAATCATGACATACGCAAAGACGTAGACCAGGGCCTCTATCCTATAGTTTAAGCTGAAAACGTAGATGGGTCACTCGCACACAGTAGCATAACTAGGGGTGGCAAGCAGAGCACTGACTTAGAGGGCCCAGTGAGTCCATGCAACAGGCAGATGTAGGGACCCTTTTACACCCTCATACTACAGCTGATCCTTCTCTTGCTGCTGAATTCTCTGCTGCCCTCTCGCTGCTGGCAACAGCAATGCGCAGCACTTGGTAGTGCCAGAAGTGATGGCAGCGGCTGCAGTAGTAGGGTATGAGGGTGCCCTCCAGGTTTGGGCAATGCTTTTGTGCTCCCCCACTCTGGGCTGGCTAAGCTTTGACAAGCTTGTCTGGTATCTCCGCCATCCAACAAGCTAAGCACTTCTGAAAATCTGTCCCGTGTTACTGTTGCTCATTTGAATTTTCTGCCCTTAAAGTAGCTTAAAACCTGCTTGCGACAACAGAGAGAAGTTTCTGCTGAGACGGTGCATATACCTTGAGAGAGCTGCTTCTGCAGAAGTTCTTGTGGAGCATTAGTCTGAGGGTCAATTAGGATTGCCCCTGGCAGATGGCTGACTTCATATTCAGCTGGACTCCGGGTGTCCTAAAAACAGAACACTGATTAATCTTTAATCAGCCATTACTCATTAAAAGAAAACCTAAGATACCTGATAAGTAATATCTGCTTTGTCAATAATCCCATTTTAGAGAAGGGGTGTAGTTATGGAGTAGTGGTCTATATGACGGGGAGTAAAGGTGGCTGAATCAGGCTACTTTAATGTAGTGCCACCAAATGCAGCCACCTTTTGAGTATGAAGGCAGCACCCCACCATCTACTGTCCACTGAGTAGAATGGAAAATTTGACTAAGTGTAGTAAAACATTACTTTTATGCAGTGTGCCATTAGATCTGCAACATCTATCATCCTAGAGAAAAAAGGATGTTACGTAAGATCTCATCTACAAGATCTTAACACAGTTCATCTACCTCAGAAGCTGCTAAAGAACACTGCTGTCATTCACACCGGCGATCCCAGGGACTGTAAGTATTTATTACACAGTTCTTGGATCTCAGCTCATCCTGTTAATTGAAGCATCTTCACTGTCTCTCCACGTGATCACCTAAAAACTCAGACTTGTCATTATCTATGTTAATCGGTCCTGAAACATTTTATCCATACAATGTCAGACAGATTTTGTGCAGACTGTAGAACATCCTGCTTCAAATATGGTTAAATAATAGAGAACAGGGTATATATTATGGTATATTTATAACAAGCCAGCACAAAGTCTGCAATTTTTTACTCCAGCTCTATAATTGTAACTCAATAGAAGCAAGATCATAGTTATCACTGACTGACACGATTGTTAGAGCATATTTAATTAAAGACTTAACTGTTCACTTGAGTTCTATTTTTGAGGTCAAGGAACTGGCAGGTAACATGCATTTCAAAAGCCCATCCTGTGATAGCCTTTGCTAAAACAATTTTCATCTGGAGCTTATTAGACCCAGTTCTGAGGAAGCTTCAAGTCTGGTCGCAAAGACAGGGATTTTGTGGCTTTTTTTCAAACATGGGGACATGCGCTCATATAACTGGTACTTTCCAATTTCAGAAAACTAAGGGGAATGAGAAGAGATTCTGAGATTAAAGATGCTGCATTTTTTAAGGTAGGGGCCTAAGATATTTTAGGTTTTCTTTTAATGAGTTATAAATTGATTGTTCCCTCCATCTTGTTGAAAACAACAGAAACAGCTTTCCCTAATGCTTATCCATTCCAAAGTAATTTCTTAGCATGTTTTTTTATGAAATAGGGACAGAAATCACTGCCTTCCAGCTTAATGAAATCAGACTGTAAGACCACTCCACTGTCTTTCATAGTGAATGCAATTTCCACTTCTATAGGTTTGAATCTCTACACAGCACTGAACTTATCTTTCTACCTGTTTGATAAATACCTGGCACAGAGAAGGCACTCTAGGACCAAAAATTCAAAACAGTATTTAGCACCTTCGAAGGGTTTGAAGCACCCAGTTCTGCAGCCTCTACTTACATAAATCTGGCGTGAGCAACAACAGAGGCACTGGATTTCAAATGATAAGACTGATATAGGGTACATATGTAGATGGAAAAACTGAATTAAATTTATCTTTTAAAGTCATATGGAGTCTCCGTGTCAGCACTTAAAATTCCTGGTTCACAGTCGCATGTTCAGCCGTCTCACATACCTATATAGTTATACTGATTTTCATTTCAAAATCTTTTCCCAGAACATGTGACCTTTGTTCTTTTCCTGTGACTTTTTTATTTGTTCCCAGCTTTGATGGCCCAAAATTGAGGTGCATGACTCAATTTGGGCAAAACTACATGGTAATTTCATTCCTCTGACCAACCCATCTGAAGGGTCTTCTTCTCTGAAGTCATTCCTGGGAGAGGAATCACATTTCAGAATAGAAAAGCAGACACGTGGGATCTGTCTGATCTCTGCTTTTAGCCCAGAGTCTGTGTTTACCGGGGAGTAACTTTGTACTTTTTGATGTGATAATGGTAGTATTCCACAAGTGCTGAAACCTCATCTGAAAAAAGCAACTCTACTGTATTAACAAAAGCTAAGAGCAAGTCATTTTTGGCCACTTTCATAATCCAATTCCCAGGAGGAAGAAAAAAATCCATGTTACATAGAAACAGATGAGATTATAGAAAATTGCTAGCTAAGAAACTTAACATATTTTAACATACAAAATTAGCAATGTGAAATCAGTTACAGGTTCTAGGTGAGTCTGTAAATAGCTTTGTTGCTGTGGAGGCATCCAATACAATGACAGTGGGACTCATGAAATCAAAGTAGCGTGACAGCAGTATGCCATGGAGGCTGATTTTTGCCCAGACATGAAGGACACGCATGGCAATACTAGGCAGAACTGTAACTTTTGGAACAAGTGTGCAACCTCAGAAGCTGGGCTCCTGCCCAAGGTGCTGATGCAACTGTGCAGCTCCATCCTGCTTTTTCAGAGAATTTCATATATTAATGGTCTGCCTATGACAAAGCGCTGAGGAATGCAGCATTCGCTGCAGAGACTGATTGACCTTCACCCTTCATGTTCATTTAGGAACAGGCTGGAGGACCTGGCTGCTTTTAAACTGGGATTTACAGCTACTTGAGATCCCACCCTTTCTCTCCTCTTACTTCCAAACTGGACGCTGTCAATGGCTGGTGCAGCATCAGCTTGTAATAATAAATTGATGTGTTGCAAGTGCTAGATAAATCTTCCATCCACCTACAAACACATCTGTCTGGGAAACCGGGCCTAGAACCCTGATCTCATAAATCCAAAGATACAGGTCACCTTATCTGGCCTCAGTTTCCATCCAGGGACTGAATATACACCTTTGTAACTCTACTTTTTTTTCCGGAAAACAATCTGCTGATACTATGCATCATTAAATCTCAGATACTAAGTTTGTGCTGGGTAGGATCTGGGCTATGAGATCTCCAAGAAAAATCCAGATGTTACAAAAAGTGGTGTTTTGCCAGTGCCCACAATGCTAGAAGTATTAGTGGAAATTTAAACGCCACTTGCAGAAATAATCACACCCAGGCTATCCCACCACTTATCTAGCACTGATGCTGCTTCTGTGGTAAAATGGTGTGAAAAATCAAAGTGTACTCTCACACATAGTGGCCACTGACATATACCAGAAATGAGGTTAAGTAGGTGCTGCTTTTCTACAGTAGTAAACACCCTGAAATACCTTTATGTAAGAGACTTGTTTTCTCAAAGAATCCCAATGCAAAAAGCTGAAGCAAAGGACAAAAATTCTACATGGACAATGAGGTTATGCAAAATTTGTTAAACACACATGTTTTGTGGGTGTTGGTTGTAGCTGTGTTGGTCTAAGGACATAGACGAGGTTCTTTGGGTAAATATGATATCTTTTATTAGACCAACTCAATAATTGGAAAAAAATGTTCCTTGCAAGCCTTTGGGCGCACACCCCCTTCTTCAGGTACAGGGAGAGTTTGCTGAGTATTTTTGCCTTTGACACCATTCCCCCCGACCTCCCGTCTTGCACCTACTGTCTCCCATTCCCTTGGATCCTCACTGCCATGAATTTGCATTGCACAGACCTACATTTTGCATATTGGCTTCTATTCTACCAGGAGAGTGCGCACAACACCAGCAGATCCTCCCTATGCCTGAAGAAGGCTGTCTGTACCTGAAAGCTTGCAAAGAACAATTTTCCCAGCTATTTAGTTCATCTAATAAAAGATGTTGCATCTACCCAAAGAACCTCGTCTGCCTTACACACACACACATGCACACGCACACACTGACATCTTAAAATTAACCAGAAGAGAGACCAGGACACTAACGCATCTGTTGATTTTAATTGCAGACAACTTGCTTTTAGGCAATGAAATCAATCACTTACCAGAATGAGCAATTCCTCTGGGTTGTTTTCTATCCAACTTCGTAAAGTCTCTGTGGAAACAGTTTCAACTTCTGGAAATGATTCATGGACCCACTCGGTGGCTAAGCTCCTCATTTCTTTGGGATCGCTTACGTGACCCACTTTTTTCAGAAATTTTTCTGTCATTGTCCTTGTGGCTCTAAACAGCTGGAAAGAAAATGCTAACTAAAATCTCTTAGTTTATTTAGCAGATACTGGGTCACGTGGTACATTTTTATATGAGTAAACATGGGGCAGAACTTTTACCCTTCTAATCAGTCACGAGTGGTAGAAGTAATCATGTAGTATTTTTTATGTTTCTTAAAAAATATATAATATCAAAATCTGCCCCTATAATTCGTAACTGTGAAACAAATGTTTCGCCTAGCCATGGGGTTGTTGTTTTTTTTTCTTTCCTTACAGAAAATGTCTCAAATGTTTGGCAAGCCCATTTGAAAGCATACAAGTCAAGTCCATTATGTGCAAAGAGAGGCTGTTGAAATAAAGCTGAACTTTGATCGCTGAAAATATGCTACGGATGTGTTTCTCAACCCGCAGATCGCAACCCCAGAGCGGGTTGCAACAATAGACGAAAGGGTTGCGAACAAATTTTAAAGCAGAATCTGTTTTGAAAGGAGAAAAACATGGGAAACCATAGGTTTTCCCTGGCAGAGCTGCAGCCTGCAAGGGGCTGCTTGGGGGCCCCCGTGCCCCACGCACCCATCCCCTGCTTCACATACTGGGGGGCTGGCGCCTGGACACAGGGGGCAGCGGGTCGGGAGCAAGGGGCACTGGGTCGGGACCGGCCATTGATGTTTATAAATGGGTCTTGGCACAAAAACTGGTCTAGAGTTTGTGCTTTACCAGCTGACAGCAACCTCGATACAAAGCAAAGGGTCAACAAGGGATGTGGACTCGTAAAGCAGGGAGGATTTCGGCACTGTTTATGCAAATGGATGTCGCTTGCTTGCAGCATAGATCAACACATTGCTGCTCCCTGCACACTCGCTTGTAACATATATTAACACGCTACTGCTCCCTGCACTTGCATGTACACAATGAGCCGGTTTATTCTCTTTTCGAGCGAACTGGAGCTTTGCCCCGACCAAAGTCCAGCTGTCTGACACCTGTTTTATTGTAGCGTGTCTTACTTATTTTATAGCCTCACTCTTGATCTTTTCCTGGGATAACGGGGGAAAGGACGTTGCTTCCTGCATACGACGGATTTCTCTAGGGACTGGAAACTCTTCAAAATGACAAACAGCTTTTACAAAGGATTGCTGTCTTGGAAGTTTTAAAAACCGCGTTGGCTTG
>NW_017729012.1:422740-436048 GCF_001723915.1 Gavialis gangeticus
TTTCTCTAGGGACTGGAAACTCTTCAAAATGACAAACAGCTTTTACAAAGGATTGCTGTCTTGGAAGTTTTAAAAACCGCGTTGGCTTGCAAAGCCCGCACCACTCCCACCAGGAGCGCTGTGACGAAACATAACCAGGAGACCCTTTGTCATTGCCATTGGGAAGGATTCATTTAGGGATAAGAGAAACGTCATAACAGAGCGCGGGTGACGTCACGGGCCGGGCGAACCCGGCGGCGGGCTCTTAGGGGCGGAGCAGGGCTCTGTTACCCGGGCAACCGCGCGGGGCCGCGTCTGCGCCAGCGCGGTTCCCACCATGCACCGCGGGCGGGCCGGCGGGTGGCTTCCGGCTGGGGCGGGGCGACGCCATCTTGGGTCCGCGGGGCCTGATCCGCCGGGGTCGCCATGGAGACAGGTGAGGCTCGGGCCCCGCCGCTCGCATCCCAACCCCAATTCCGCCGGCGGCGGCTGCCGCAGGACCCTACCTGGCGGCGGGAGCGGGGGCCTCCGCCTTGCTTTTACGCTGCTGCGGCGGGAGCCCTGGAGGGTCCCCGGGGAGTGGGGCGGTGGGGCTCGGCCCTCGCGGGGAGAAGTGGATCCAGGGGGACCTCGGCCTGCAACGGCTTGTGCTGCGGGGGTGGGTGGGGCGGTGTGTGAGTGTGCGCACAGGCATGCACCCTTATATGGATGCACAGGGCCTGTGCACCCCTATTTATAGCTACGCGCAGGCGTGCGCATCCCCAAATATAGGTGTACGCCTCGTATGCAGATACACCCCCCATGTACAGATATATACACATGCACACAACCCCTACATAAAGATGGATACACCCCCCCCACACGTACAGATAGATACACCCCCCATACAGAAACACCTACACCCCACCCCACATACAGATAGATACACCCCCTGCTTCCCACCCCACACCCCCCCACATACAGATACACACGCACACCTCCCCATACAGATAGATACATGCGCACGCACATACACACCTACAGACAGATACCCTGCTATATGCAGACCCCCCCACGTACAGGTAGATACACCCCCATACATACAGACACCCCCTACATACAGATAGATACACATACACCCTCTCCCACATACAGATAGATATGCATGCACCCACATGCCCCCACATACAGATAGATACACACACATCAGGTGCTGTGAAATGAGCCTCAGCTTCCAAAAGCCAGTGCTGTGTGTCTGCTTTGCTCTGTGTGTATAGATGTGCATGCACATGCCTTGGTTAGTCTGGGATGTTCAAGGCTACCCTTGGTTTTCTGACTCATGACGGGGCTGCGGGGTGGGCATCAGTGGTACTGGGGAGGGGGTGGCTATGTGGTAGCTATTGTGGATTTTGGGGTGGCTGTAGCCCACCCCTCCCAGTGCTGCCACTGCCCACCCCACCCCAAGTGCAGTGCCCCTCCTTGCTCCCCCAAAGAGGCTGGTACAGCCCCTGGCCCGGAGCCTGCCCTCACCCCACACACAAATCGAGGGGACCACATGCCCCCCCACTCCCCCCCAGTTGAGCCATCTGTGGCTCCACCCCAATCCTAAGGTTGCATTCACTGTCCTGGCTGGGCAGCGCCTGCACCTGCCCCACTCCTTCCCTCACTGTGGGGACCTTGATATCCCCCTCCCCCCCCGACTTACTGTCAGTATCGGGTTGGTATTGGTCGATATGGCTGGGTAATAATCGGCCATTGGTACCAGCCAAAAAAATCTTTATCGGTGCAGCCCTACTCAATTTGTTTAGTGTATCTTGGAGAAGGTTAAGAGCTGATATGATTGTGGTTTGTGCCAGTCCGGCAGAAAGAGACCTAGAGTTTTGTCAGGCAAAGCTAGGTAAATTAGACTCGTAGTAAAGTGTACCCTTTATTAATTAATTGTTGCTATAGTTAACATAAGGGTTCCCTATTGGTTGAGGTCTTTAAATTGGTGCTTTTCAACCTTTCTAGACTCAAGGTACCCTTCCATAACTTTTGTGAATTGTGCTGCACCCCATTTCAAAAACTAAGTTATTTCAGGTCTTATCTCCGTGCAGAGGGACGTGGCAGTGGGGGTTTCAAAGCGAAAACTAAGTGCAGCTTTCATTAGCCCCTGGTTCTGCAATGTGGTGTCTTCAGTAGTAATTTTTCCCTTTCGATTTCAAGGCCACACGCAATTCTTTTGACATACAACTTTTAAAAACTGGTAAGAGCCATTTTTCAAAATGAATCTGAATCTTTTTGGGGAATACATTGCTTGTTTCTTACTGTCTCAGATAGTTGAGCAGCATAATCTGACATCAGGTCCTTAATAGCTTTTTCCTAGTTATGGTCTTCATAGATTGAGCTTCCTTTTTCTGATCTACTTCCTCTGTTTCAGATGATACTGGAAATCGACTTCGCTTCCAGCTGGAGTTAGAATTTGTCCAGTGTCTGGCAAACCCAAATTACCTCAACTGTAAGTAGTTGAAATTTCAACTGTGGGTACCTGAAAATTTAATATTACAGTAAAAGCCCAGTTATCCATTATTTTACTAACCAGAATACTCTATTAACCGGAATTTCGGCCGGCCAGCCAGACACGGTGCGGGGGTGGGGAGGGAAGCTCGCATGTGGTGGCCGCCACCGCTACTGCCACCACCCAGTGCTACCAGCACTTTGCATTCGGTCAAAACATCCACCCTGTGCTGCCGCCACTGTGGCCACCGCTACCTCCTCCCTGCTTTGTATCCAGCCAAAATGTCCACACTGTGCTGCTGCCACCCTTACTGACACCCCGCCCAAAAACCATTGGCCTCAGGTAACCAGAATTTTTAGATACTCAGCACCTCCCTATTCCCCACTTGTGCTGGATAACAGGGCTTTTACTGTTGTTACTTGTGTTCCCTATTCCTGGAATGCATAATAGAGAGATGGGGAACAATACAAAAAAAGGGCGCTGAATTATTTAACCTAGTGATAATATGAAGTTTGCTTAATTTGTAAAATTCCTTTGTTTGGCCAAGTAGGAATGGGTTTTCTATTAATAGGCAATGTTCTATTTTGTGTAATAATTATTTTCATTTATGAATTGCATGCCAGGTGCCTTGGCAATAGGTGCCAATATGAATATCTAAGTAAATTGCTAAAAGCCATGGAAACATATCATGGAGACATTTTAAATATATCCATGGGGATAGTGTCAACTTGAAATTTTGATCATTTAAAAATAGATTCAGGTGCAGATACTATACCCACCCTGAAGCTCTTTGCCAGAATTTTATTATTTTACAATCAGTATTTCCTATTTTTAAAACATTGCACATGGTTTTATTGCTAGGTAAATGACATGCACCAAAAGGGGAAAGTATTAAATTCCCTGTGCCCGGAGTGCTAGCCATATGCAGAATAAACTTACCAGAAACAAGGAATACCTGTTGAGCTTTTCATTACAATTCTGATTTTTGTAACAGGAGTTGATTTAAAAAAAAATAGAAGTACTCTTTTAACAACAGATGCTTCTTCTGGGTGGCATGTAAATTTGTTTGTGACACTTTAGCGGCCATTTCCTTTTTACATGTAGCGTTGCTACATTTTTATTTGTTTCTTGTTTCAGTTCTTGCACAGAGAGGATACTTCAAAGATAAAGCTTTTGTAAATTATCTTAAATATTTACTTTACTGGAAGGAGCCTGAATATGCCAAATACCTTAAGTAAGTGTTTATATTATTTTGCGTTATGCCATGTAATAATGTGATAGATACCTTACAATGTGCGCTATATAACAGTACACTGATATTTGATTTTCATGTGTAGTTTTAATTCATGTTTTGTTTCTCCTGTAATCCAGGCATCAGAACAGCTTGTATATATAATTTTCTGGACAAATGGGTAGGACTTGTCTCCCAGTAGTCCTGCCCTTACTTTGGTATCTTGTATGAACTGCCTTAGCATTTGCTGATAGCTAATATTATTCTTGAACATTTTGGTGCTGTAAAGCATGAGACAGTCTCAAAAAACACATTTGCAGAGTTATTAAGCAACACCAAAAAAAGTATGAGATTTTTTGCATACTTCTTAATAGCCTTCTCTAAGAATAACAGCCTTAACAACTTTCTCTAAGATTTTGTGAAAGCTGATCTTTCTAGTTCTGTTTTTACGCACACAGTTCAGAAACTGAATAGTTATTGGCTGGATCCAGATGTGCAGGCATGTGTGGTTTGTGGCACTGCAAGCCTCTTTGCAACGCCACAAACTGCATGAGTTGCACATTAATTTCCAGTGCCAGGGCAAACTTTGCTACTGGGATTTCCCAGTAGCAAAAAAAAAAAAAAATCCTGGAAAAAACCAGTGCAACCTGTGCCAAAGTGGCAAGCACTCTAAGCTGCCTACTCCCCTGTTTCTGCCCACTGTGGAGCCCCTGTGCTGAGGCACTCTGTGTCCCAGCCAGCCACTCCCCAGGGAAGCAGGCAGTCCTGGGCTGGCTTCTGTCCTGTCTCCGCGTGCCTCAGTGTGGGGGCTCCACTGCACAGAGGCATGTGGAGCCTCTGCACTGAGGTACACTGTGCCGTGATGGGGAGCAGGCAGCCTTTAGCTTGCTGGTTCTGTCTCCACATGCCTCAGCATGGGCGGCACCCTCGCACTGAGGCACATGGATCCCCCAGGCTGAAGCACACTGTGTCCCAGCCAGCTTCTGCCTGCTCCCCTGCCTTAAGGCACGCTGTGCCCCAGCCAGGTGGGGAGTGGCTGGCTGGGGTGCAGGGTGCCTCAGTGCGGGTACTCCACAGTGCATGCAAATTGGGGAGCCTTGGGCTGCCTGCTCCCCCATCCTTGCTCCCTGGCTGGTTGGGGCACAGGATGCCTCAGCACAGGGGATGGCTAGCCCCTGCTGAGGCACT
The DNA here is from genome assembly GCF_001723915.1 of Gavialis gangeticus. Taxonomy (NCBI): domain Eukaryota; kingdom Metazoa; phylum Chordata; order Crocodylia; family Gavialidae; genus Gavialis; species Gavialis gangeticus. The sequence goes on from NW_017729012.1 coordinate 427,615, forward strand.
CTGTACCCCAGCCAGCCCTCCCATGCAGCACATGGAACAGCGGGATAATGTGGCCTGCTGCAAAGCATACGGGTAGGGGCATGCACTGTGGCACAAACTATTTGTGGGCACATCCCTGTTTGTGTGTGCTGGGCCATAGAGTTGATACATAGCAGCTTACAGGAAAACTGTCTACCCATACAAGTGTAATGCCCAAAGTGAAAATTGTATTGGTATAAAGGTTTGATTGGACTTCTTGTTTCTCAATCTGGAGGATGAAAGTATTGGCAGCATAACTGATATGGTTAGTGTGGTGTGGTTTATAAGAAATGTAAATAAACAGATAAACCTAGAAGCCCTGTATTTGATGATGGCGCTACATTTCTTCTGTAAAATAATTCATGTTATCTTAATTCATGCTATCATTATGAATACCTTGAATTCTAATGAGCAGAAGCACCTCAGATTTTGTAAATGTCTGTGTTGGTGGTGGTTTACAACCTTTTTATTTGCGGACCCCTAAAAATGTAATTGTAAGTTTGGGTATTTGCACACTTTTGATTGTAGTCATCTTTTGCAGACCCCTTACGCATAGTCTTTGGACCTCCAGGGGTCTACTGACCACAGGCCAAAAACCATTGATCTACATATTAAAATTGTAAAATAATACATTGCAACTATGTTATTAAAATGACATATTAGATCTAGCAGTGGTCTACCATGTAAAAGTTTGAATTAAAATACACCATTTGTTTTTAAACTAGGTATCCTCAGTGTTTACACATGTTAGAGCTGCTTCAGTATGAACACTTTCGTAAAGAACTGGTAAATGCCCAGTGTGCTAAATTTATTGATGAACAACAGATTCTTCACTGGCAACATTATTCACGGAAAAGAATGCGTCTTCAGCAGGCACTAGCAGAGCAGCAACAACAGAACAACACTTCAGTCAAATGAAAATTCTGGATAACCTGTGGCAGCATGAACTTCACATCGGTTTAGTTTGAAGAAAAATAGACTGAATTTTGTAGGTTTGGTCTTAGTGATGTACATAACTTAATGTGTGTATGTGAATAGAAAACATCTTTTTTTGGTTATTAAGTGACCTTTTTCTGGGAGCAACTTGTATCCATTTCAGCGCGGTGTAGCTGATGTGTATTTTGTAGTAAGGACAAAGTCTTAAGATTAACTGCAGACTTACATCTCTGTTGATGGATCTGTTTTGAAAATTCAATACAGTTATTTAAGCACCTGTCACATGAGTATCAAAGCCATGTAATTGCATGTGTTACAGAAAATCTTAATTGTGCACATGCCCATCTTGAAGCAAGGCTGTGGCTATGACTGCTGCTGTACTTTTGTTAACGATTCCTTGTCTAGTGCTGCTTTTTTTGCCAACATTTTAGCAGAGGAAACCAAATTTACAACAGCTAAAATATTTGTGGGGGGAAGGGAGGTTTCTGAAAATATTAAGTGTAAAATTTATCAGTGGAAAAGAGGTGGTGCAGCTACAAAAGAACCCTAATTCTATTCCAGGAAAATTAATGTATTAATTTAGACTGCTAAGGGTTGGCAGAATTCTAGCTAATTTATAAAGGCTGCTCTCAGGTAGCTGCTTCTCTGAAGTATGTTGCTGGTATTTCAGAAGGTAGAGAAGCATTTATCTTTAATAAAACTGGTTTGGGAGCCTTTCAGCTTCTTGTAGGTCCAAAGGAGGCAGGCAATTATTACAAATAATTGTACATAATAACCCAACTACTGAAGGCAGCTGTGAGGGTTTTTATCCTTTTTACCCTGATGGAAGGCATATTTGATGACAAGAATGGGAAGAAACTGGTCTTAATCTTAAGAGATTTCTCTGTGATGTGATAGAAGCTAGGATGATTCATGGCAAAAGGTGTGACAGTATTTTGTCTTGCCTAAACTTCTAATGTGTTTGTGCTGTACAGAACTGATGGAGCTTCGTTTTGAAGGCAAGGTTAAATGCAGGGTGGATACTTTCCAGTGTCTGACTGACTGTCCTCAGTAACACTCTTACAAAGCCAGAGCAAAATCATGACAACCCATTCTTACATTAGCAATTAACTGAACGAATTTTCAGATTCAGTGTGCTTATAATGCATGTTCCTGTTGTATAGGGCTACCACTGTGGCTCTGTGAAGTGATTTTTGCACCAAAGAGCGGCTTGATGTTCTAGTTTTCTATTCTTTATTATTCCGCATCATGGAATAACTTTATTTTTAATCTTTCAAAATATTAGTGACCACAGTATGTAGAATGAGATTGCTGGTCTTACGTAAGCAGCTTTCTGTGCACTAGTAAAACAAGCATCCAGTTGTTTCTAGAATAGTGGTGCTCAACCACCAGTCTACAGATCTGCATCGGTTTGTGCACTCCTCCTCACCAGTCCAGAAATTTGGGGGCAGAGTAGTGGCAGCATTACTTGCTGCTGCTCTGCTGCCAAACTTCTGGACCTGTGAGGAGCCCTACAGGCTGGCTAATGTCACCCTGCACATGGGGTTGGGCTGGTCACACCTACAGGTCAATCCCGTGTGGGATCTGGCTCGTGGGCCAACCCCAGGTCATTTGTCTGGACTGCACAGCTATTAAGTTGAGTACCACTATTCTAGAAAACTTGGGCTAGAGCACTAGAGAGAAAAAGTCTGATGGGATAAAAAGTCATCAGTTGACTTTGAGTGAGCTGTCACTTCCTTTATCTATCATGATTCAGGCATAAGCTTATTAACAGTCCAGGTTCACAGTCTTGCTGGTTATTTGTTTTTTAATTTCAAATAGTTATATTGTGCTCTCCAGTTGTATCTAGGAACCCTGAATATTTCAATAAATTAATCTTGAGTGTACAACTATAGTATGTTTTCATGATGCAGGGTAGTATCATTCTTAGTACCATGGAATGAATTCTAGAGGAGCTATGCAGTGTTTCTGCAGAGTAAGCTGCTCTCGCCTTGGGCATTCTGACTTAAAAAATTAAGTTACAGTTACTAAAGGAAAGGAATACAATTAAGTACCGAATCCATAAGCAAGTTTGTAGAGTTACTGCATTTGTGTATATTACTGCTTAATGTAACTGTTCTTGTAAAAGAATGAGCTACAGTTTGACTTTTACTCCAAAACAGCTAGTATCTGACTATGGTCAGGAGTCTTATTAACTAGGCTGATTAACTCCTTGGTTAAAAGCTATTTGCATGTCATTACACTGAACAGAGGAAAAATAGTTAATTTTGTACATTCACCATTTGGGAAGTGAAACCATATGGGGTTAAGTGTTTTCTGCATATTTCTCAGACACATCTTATATATATACACCAAGCCATATAATTAAAATTACTTTTTCCAAAGAAATTGATACACAGGTTGTTGCAAATGAGTTTAATTCAGCAAAAGCATAGATTACAGTTCCTTAGTGTTTCACATTCCCCTCACATGATCTGCACCCAGAATTTCATGATATGTGTTTTGGCCAGCAGATGAAATTGACTCTGTAAAATCTAACTACAGTCAGAAGATACAAACATCCAGTTTCTAGATAAATGATTGACTACTGAAGAGTCCAGACTTAATCTTCAGTAAACAACATGCGAACAAGGTCTGCCTTAAAACATTCCTCTTCTACCAGCTTCTGAGGCTGCAAAAGAGAATTCAAATTTATCTTTCCAGGAAAGGTAAATTAAAAACATTTTGAACAAGTTCCTTGCACAAAAGAGGTATTTACTAGCTACGCATGAAGACTACTGTAGCATTCCATAAGCTGGGTTTCCTTCCACTTTGTCTAAACTATACAGGGCATGCAGAGATCCTTTCCTTACAAAGTTAAAATACCTTCAGCTTTTCTATTCACCAGTTTCCCTGCTAGTCTGTTTTTAAATATGCTGGTTTACAAAGTACAAATGTTCAAGATGCCTTTCCCTCAGATTTGCACAATTTAGAATTAAAGTTCAACTTGTCGGAGAATGATCTTGTTGGTTTACTGTGCTGGCATTTTAGCTCTGGAGATCACTTTTAATCAGCTTTGGTCAGAAATAGTAATTGTGTTATCCCTTGTTCTACTTCAAGAGAATCTAGTGGTTTATCTTGTCTAAAGAGGAGGAACTGAACTGCATATTATAGATTGGAAAGCTACCTTAATTCTTCAGCTGCATTCAAAACGCTTCTGAAAATCTGGCCACAATTGTGGATGCTCAGCTACACTGCCTATGAGCTTTAGTAGTTTCTCCATGATCACTAGTACAAGCAGAACTGCAGAAAGAGGAACAGTCTGTACTGACGGACAGTGAAACAGTGAATTAGCCACAGGGGAGGAGGTTAAAGACAGCTCCACAGAACACCAGAAGTGTTGTGTGCAGAACACATAGAAACCTGTTAGATCTCGTCAGTTTGAACTCATTTAAACATGGCATAAATTCAACCATGTAAGGGAAAGTACTTACAGTCCCATATTTAAGTAGTGTAGGTACTCCAGTTAATTTCAGATTCTTTCTGAACTCGTTGTTAGGATCTTTCCAGCTGTTTAGAAAAAGAACAGTTAGCTAAAGTTTTCTAACTTTCCACCTGCCATTTAAACAAAAGGAGTTCCTGTTTTCTTGGCACATGGCTGATTTGTATATTGCTAGCATGCAGAACTAGCCAGGAAGACTGCAGTGGAGCACCCTCTGCAGGTTTAAACTATCGTGAAGTCCAAAGCTCATACAGGCAGTCCTCGACTTATACAATGTTTATAAATTGACATGCTGTTCCAACTTTATGACGTCAGTTTTGACTTTACAATGCTTGATCTGACGCAACACCATGCCGGTCAACAAATTTGCTGCGTCACTCATCTCCCTGGAGAACATCTGTCCAAACGTCCTTGGACACTTTCTTTAAAAAAACAGACGAGACTCCAGAAAAACCTGCAGCCAAGACTCCTGAGAAGACTCCAGCCAAGAGCCCTTCAAAACGTCCAGCAAAGTCACTTCAGAGAAGTCCTTCCAAATCAATATGACTGCTATTTACAAGATAAACGCATTAATGTAGCTATATTACTCATCAATCCTTTATTGAGTACAACATTCTGGGGTATTTTTGGTGAAAATAGGGTATCGGGCCTTGGTTCAGGAACCAATCCCCCATTTATAACGTTGTTTCTTATGGGAAAATTGGTTCCAAGTTACGCTGTTTTGACTTATGACACGGTTTTCAGGAACCAATTGCGTCGAAAGTCCGAGGACTGCCTGTGCTTCTATTAAGAGGATAAAAAAGGCTGTGTTTAGCCAAGAAGGCGTAACTTTCCAAGTTGGATTGCGTTACATTACTTTAGAGGTACGATCCTACATTATAAAAGGAAATGTTTTTTTGCAGTTTGTCATGACGAAGATGCAGATGGTCAACTCAAGGCCTATACCAACCCAGGACTTGGGAGAAGAATCTCTCAGTTCAAACAGGTTTGGATCATGGCACTGCCGGCCTAACTCCCTAGTTATCTGGCACAAAGCAGCACAAGCAGTTAGCAGGAAACACGTGTTGTGAACACCCTTACTTACTAGGCTCTGTCTCCCACTTGACAGTAGATGAATATGGATCCTTCCGGCATGTTGTGCAGTTCGCTCCGTATCACCGGTTCAGCTAAACAGTATCATCATCGAGAGCATTAATATCCTACCTCGGCACCTTAAGATAAAATCACTTCTATCGCCAGCGAGCCTGTCTGTCCGCCTCCCGCCCCAGCCAAACCGTTCCCCAGAAGATGCGCTTTTGCCGGCAGTGACCAGAGCGGGGACCCCGCCCGCCGTCCCCCCGGTTCTGGTGGTCTTCTCCATGTCACCTAAGGCCCCTCTAAACCCTCAGGTGCGATCTGATGCACATCACGGCAACCCCCGCCCACGCTGCGTGTACAAGGACCCGGCATCCCCTCCCCTCCCGCCTTATTGCTGGCGCAGGGGGCGAGTCCCCCGGGGGCTCCCTGCAAGAGCCGGGCGGGCCTCACCCGTGACGCAGTCCGGGCACCAGCTGTGGCCCGCGGCGTCCTTGTCGCCGCTGAAGAGCACGAAGATGGGCCGGCCGTGGTGCTGCTGCGCCGTCCGCGCGAACTCCGCGTAGCCGCGCACCGGCTTCTCTTCCCAGCCCATGGTTCCCGACTACCCGCGCCTACGGCGGCCGACAGGACCCCACGCCGGATTTGGCCGCCCGCGGCACCCGTAGCTGCCGCTCCCGATAGCCCCTACGGTGGCGGTTGCCCTGCCTACGCGCCTCGTTCCGGCGCGCTGCGTCACCTACGGGAGCGCGGAGGGGTCAGGAGCGCGCAGTCCCCCCCCCCTCCCTGTTTCTCGGGGGTGAGTGGAACCCGGGGTGTCTCCATGGCAACCCCACTTCCTGTCCGCAGCCCTGCAAGGCCTGCCCGCCCCGCACGCCCATGGGGGCTGAGGGCAGGGGGTCAGCGCGAGTTACCCACGTTTACAGCTGGTAGGAAAAGAGCTGAGACCCGCTGAGTCTCTTCTCAATGAGAAACGGCATCCTTCTTTTTCATGTCTCAAACAAAGGGGGAGTCCCCGCCAGCCAGGTAAAAGGGGCCGTTCTCAAAGCTGCTTCGTTTCCTGTCTGTTACAGAGATGATGTGCGTTTAAAGACAAGAACTGGCACCCGCTCCTCGTCCGCTCGTTATCGAAGCGAAGGGCAAATGACCGTGGACGTTCGGGACCCGAGCGTCTGATGGGACCAAGCCAACCGGCCGCGTCCTGTGCGCGACCCGACAAGGACAGAGCAAAGACGCAGGTATTCGTGAGGCGTGACACGATGCGGCCATCGTCGCCCTTGTCCTGAGAGGCCCCAGGGGCAGCTTCCAATGACATCATATCGTCTAATGACATCATATTCACTCCTTCCGTACGGGCCCCGATCTTCAGATCAAAAGGGCGTGCGTACGTATGTTTGCACCGTAGCTCTGGGCACTTTTAAAAGAGCCCGGCACCGCGCCGCATATGATTGTATAAGTGGCAACCGGAGCAAAAGGCAGCGTGCTTTTGAATGAAAACACGTCGGAGGTGTTTGAGTTCAACAGCGCGCTGCTGCTGTTTTCTGCCTGGCGACGTGCGTTTCGCCACGTGTATGACGGCGTGCGAAGCAGCACAGTGCGCATCGGGTCACGCGTGGAGCAGACTCAATTCATCGAGTCTGCTCCGACCTGCCAGACCTCCGGTGTGTTGTGGGACGAAAAGGTATGTGTGTAAATGCCCAATAATGCTAGTCCTTCCCATTTTGATGCGCCACCTAAATGCTTGGTCCTGGTCCCACTTCTGAATCTTCCATTTCTTCTTACTTTCGTGCAGCTTTCCCCTCATTTCCGTAGTTTAAAAAATCAATATTATTTTGTTTTAATAACATTCTAAGTAGAGACATTATCCACTTCCCAGCCTCTTTGGGCCAGATTTCTAAAAACATTTACACACCAAAAGGTGCAGGCCGGTCCCTCCTGAGATTTTTTTGAAAGTATCTAGGTGCTAAAACATGCATTTGATTTCAAATAAATTTAAAATCTTGCTGCTGTTCGGAGTAGGGGGAATGCTTTTTGAACAAAAATGACACGGGACAAGTACCGTGATGATATAATAAATTCTAACATGAAAGGAGTTGTCCTTGCCCTTGTTACTTCATATCAGATCTGCGTCATCTGTGCAATAAACTGCATCATGTTGCCTCATGTTTTTGTTTCATCTTTGGAACAGCTCCAGTTCAATAGGAATGTTCCTGCAGTTCCAGAGAACTTGGCTGTCAGATTCTCTAGTCCTCGTCCAATTATAATAGAAAAGGTGAAGGAGCCTGATAATCAGAGAGATCTAGGTGGTGGAGATGGCCCCAGCTTTACAAGCTCTAGCATATTTTCGGTTGTATCAGAAGAGAAACTCAAATTGGCCATCCAGCTAGCCAAAAGGGATGTAAAACGAAGGCACCTAGAAGAACAAGTGAAACGGCATGTGCTCGGAGATGCTGAGGGTAAATCATTGCTGCTCCAGAAGCCTGAACAGCGTCCATTTGGCATATCTGAAAGGGTCGAGGGGAGGCATGCTTTGAAGTCTCGGACACGCTTAAGACAGCAGCAGCAACTTGGTCAGCCATCCAAAACAGAGATCACAAATTCTGGGGCAAAAGTGTACGTCTACACACCAAATCAGAACAAGTTAATGCCAGCTCTTCCAGATTCTCCGCCCACCCATGATCCAGGGCCAGGGCCAAAGTCAAACCACAAAAATAATGAAGATAAGAGTACACAGGAAGTCAGAAGGCTGCAAAGAGAACTGAAAAGTTGCATCCATAAAATTGAAGAACTGGCTAAAAAGGGTAAAAGATTCATTATTTTGAGTAGAATTGCAGTAGCTTGTTTTGCTTTTCCTCTGTCTTTGGGTTGGGATTTGAATCTGTGGAATGTTTGGGTTTTTAATTTTTTTTTTTTTTTTTTTTTTTT
>NW_017729012.1:436184-438409 GCF_001723915.1 Gavialis gangeticus
TTTTTTTTTTTTTTTTTTTTTTTTAAACACATCTATTTTTCTAAAAAGACTGAGTGGAAATTGATATGTGGTACTGACAGCAAACAAAAATATTGTTAGCTTGTATGAAAGGCTTTGGGGCTCTTAGTCCTGTTTTTATTGGCTAGATGTTGAGATTACAAAAGAAACATCATAATTAAGACTATTGTTAGTACCTGTAGGAAAGGGGCCAGCAGCTGCCAGAATTCTGTTTGTTTAAAGTGGCCAGCGTACATTAGGGCTGAGTTGGAAGGTGGCATCTCAAAATTTGATGCTATGTTGGCCCTTCTATAATCTTCAGCAAGAAGTTTAAATTCTTAAAACACTCAATATTTCATCCACAATTTTTTATGATTCAGTATGGGGATAGCTTCACAGTTGTCAGCAAGATGTCTCTGAACAGCATTAGATGAGAGTATCCAAGCAGGTAGAGGGAGCACTGATAAAATGGTGTATCCAGATTAATACAGGACAACAGTTTGTAGGATTAACTGTGTGCTATGCATTGGTTTGGCATTAAGGAAACTCCCTTGCCAGGTAACATTTGTTTTCTTGGCTCACTTAAGATTTTCACAGGTATGTTCGTTGTCAAGACTTGTAACTGTGTTTTGCAAAACCAACACTTTTCAGGGAGATGTGAAGAAATTCTGGACCCTGAGAAAGAGCAGCGAGTTCGCCTTAGGAGGCAGGAGCAAGCTGCTCGGTCCACTCGGATGCTGTATGTGCTTCAGCAACAGGTAATAACAAATAATTAAAAAATGGGTTTGTGTAGACACTTCAGTGTTCTTTATGGGATATGTTTGGAGTGAAAGAGAAAGACTTCATCAAAACACCTCTGAATTTCATGCCTGATCTCTACCATTGTATCTGGCTATAGAGTTCATTCTAACCTCTCTCTGAACTGAGAAATGTAGCTCTTGATTCAAGCTTCACCGTGCAAGTCTGTCTTTAATTTACTAATATGCTGCTAGTTCTGACTAATATCTTTTCCCCTCTCAATAAACAGGTAAAAGAAATTCAGGAAGATTTAGAGAAGTTGAGTCCCCATAAAATCAAACACACTAAGAAGGTAAGATTTATTAGAGTTAAATTAAAACTTCCTGGAAAAAAGTTGGTTTCCATCAGAATTGATCAAAAGTAAAATAGTTTTACTGAAGCATTAATTACTGTTGTTTTTCTAATATTTCTTTGAATAACACTGGCTTTCGAAAAGCCCTGAATTGCATATTTAACCATCTAGGTCTTTCCTTTTGTTATTCAGTCTCGAGCAATGTCCAGACTAGCAGCTGCCCACAGAGGAGCTATCCGTGCCTTGCAGATGTTTGCCACTCAGTTTACTGATCAATCGGAGCAACAGGTCCCTGCCCACTACAAGGAATTAGGCAATCTCATTCGACAGTTATCTCTCTGCTCTGCCAAATTAGACATGGATTCTTCTATTCCTGACACTATCATCGACATCCTACTACAAATCCAGGTATGGAAAAAGTTTCCTTTTATCTTCACAGCTCTGATGATGAAAAGGCTGGATGAAATATTTCAGTTTTGGGTACAAACCATACCAGAGATGATAGCTTTTATTAAAAAAGTATGACTTGTCTGCATCTTGCAGTCATCAGGGTTTGTGGCTAAGGTAGGCATTCAGACATGTCTGTGACAGGTGTGGAATAAGGACTGATATAAAGATAAAGCAACAAAATTTACTTCATCGGTGTGTTCTCACGCCTCTCATGTTTGTGATTTTTCTGTCACATGTATGATGGTTACATAAAGCTTATTGGGGAGGATAAGATCGCTCTTAATTTAAAATATATTTATTGCTATATAATACAGAAGGTGTCAGAATAAGACTTTCTGCTGTGGTCACTAATTCTAGTTGATTTTCTGAAATGGATTAAGAATCCGTTGGCTACATGAGATTTCATCTTTTTTTGAGACTTTTAGGTGTAAAAGTACTACCATAGGAGGCTTGAGAGACATTTTTGAAAAAAGGAACTATTCAAACAAGACAGGATAGGCTTTTTGTGTAAGGGTGCCAATGTTTATTATATAAAGTTTTTGGATGGGCAAGCCATCATGAATGGTAATATGAAAAATGAATTACATAGAAACTCTTTAACTTTGCATCTCCTGACTCTAGTAAAATTAATTAAGTTTGATTAGAAAATAATTTAAATGGACAACAAAATTGTTTCAGGATTTGGATT
>NW_017729012.1:443409-453646 GCF_001723915.1 Gavialis gangeticus
GTTTATTATATAAAAAGTTTTTGGATGGGCAAGCCATCATGAATGGTAATATGAAAAATGAATTACATAGAAACTCTTTAACTTTGCATCTCCTGACTCTAGTAAAATTAATTAAGTTTGATTAGAAAATAATTTAAATGGACAACAAAATTGTTTCAGGATTTGGATTCTGTACTGGAAAAAAAGCAATTGCCCAAGAAAGTGAAGAAATGCCTCTCAGCATCTCAGGGCAAATCTCCAGTGAACAATGAAATATTTCCAGCTAAAGAGCAGATCCCATCTCCAAGGAAACAGAAAAAACCACCTGTCTCAAAGGAGCGACTTGGACAAGAACAGAGAAAACTTCCAGTAGCCAGGAAACTTTTGACTGGTTTGTGTTCTAAATGTTTGATTAAAGGGATTTTCTTGGTTAATGTACTCAGACCATAGTGATTTGCAGTGAAACTTTAATTGTTGAAATCTGAGGTTCAGGATGGCCCATTTATGATTTGAAAGTGTCTTCTAACTCATCCTTTGGTTGTCAGTCCTCTATAGTCCTTTCAAAGCTTCAGATGAGGAGACAGCATTCTGACTTGATTTTTTTTAAAGGCCCTGCACAGATCTATATTGTATATATAAAAAGTATAATGTTGGGGCGATTCTTTACTATTGCAGTCAGCTAGTGTATGCAGTATACCTATACCTATCTACCTGTCTTACATTGACTTTATATATCTAGCCCAGGAGACTGTAAAATTACCAACATGTGAAATTGATACCATATATGTTGCAAATATGTATATAGATTAGGGCCATGCAAAGCTTTGGGTGCTGATTCGATTTGGAGGAGGTTCAGCCCGATTCGGCGGCCAAATCTCTAAATCCAAACCAAATTTGGAGACCAATAAAAAGGTCCAAATTGATTTGAAGTTCTCTGAATCGATTCAGAGAGCTTCGGAGATTCGGGCAGTCCCCACTTACTGTTGCAGAGAGCTGGACCCAGACCCCGTGCTGGTAAGTAGGGGGTGGGGGAGCAGGGGGCTAGAGAAGTGGGGAAAGGGGACCATGGCCCTGCCAGGCCCCATCCCCTGGCCTCTCACCCAGCCCCAGCTCCCAGTTCTTTAAAACAAAAAAAAGCCCCGCACTCGCCAGCTGTTGCAGTGGCTGTCAGGGCTTATGGGGGCTCATAGCAGAGCCCCCCACGCAGCACAAGGCAGTGGGGGGCAATGGAGATCATCCCCTCCACCTGGCAGCAGCTGGTGAATGTAGGGCTTTTTTCTTTTTTTCTTCTTCTTCTTCTTATTTTTTTTAAAAGAGCTGGGATGCTGGGGGATGGGGACTCATGACAGAGCCCCCCACACAGTGGGGGGCAGCAGCTGGTGTGTGCCAGGCTCTTTTTTTAAAGAGCCAGGAGGCTGGGGCCAGGTGGGGCAGCCACTGATGGGGCTGGAAGAGCGGGCAGAGGATGGGGCTGATTTGTAGATTTGGCCAGTTTGGCGGCAGCCAAATCTCCGAATCAGATTTGGCTGAATCAGTTTGGGACAGTGATTTGAATCACTGAATCAAATCACTGTCCCCTGAATCGGCCAAATCTGAATCCAAAGTGAATACTAGCTGCTTTGCACACGCGTGGTGTGTGTGTGTGTGCGCGCGCAAGTAACCCCCCCCCCAAACACACACCCCCACACCTGGATTGAAGAATAAGTAGTAATGAATCCTTAACCCAGAATTTCCTTATCCTTGTGTAGGTTTCTAAATTTTTGAGGAAGAAGTTCCAAGCTTGCTTTGTGTGCCTTTTACTTTTAGGCCATTTTCCTCTTACATCATAGCTTTTTAACTTCCTACCCTCCCCCTCCAGTTTCAATGCATGGAGAGGGAGCATTGGCTGATAGAGCACAGGACTGGGAGTCTTTAGTTTTGGCTTCTGTGCCTGGTTTTGCTGTGTTGTAAGGTTTAGTTAATCAGTGGAGCATTTTGATACAACCATGGAAGCTATTATAGAAGTCTGATTTATTATATGAAAACTAATGCTGCTATTAGATGGGGAGTTCTCCTTATACCATTGTCTACTAAAGTAACGTACTCCAAATTCCTTTATTTCCATTTTGGGAGAATTATTTCTGCATAAACCGAAACACAGAGTAGGTCCCCAAGTATTTGATGAATTTTGTCTCATACTGCCTAGAAACATGTTTTATCATTGTCTAGTCCTCAAATGACAGTTTCTTGCTATGGGCCCTTGAAACATATAGAGCCTGTTTATTGAAACAGTATAGAGACATAGTTGTATAATATTTGGCAGGAAGTCTGCTTGGATTGTGGTTTATTTGTGTGATGAATAAGGACCCCACTGGGCTGTGTACTTCATAGATACACAATGAAGGTGTTTTCTGCTTAAGGAGCTTACCATTTAAGGTTTATTTTTAATTATTTGTATAGATGATCATGTGGCAGATATTTCAGTGACACAGAAATTAAGCAGTGAGGTTGAGGTGTCGCATGAAAAATCACAGCGAGATCAGGACCCACCTACACCAGAGAGGAATGCGGTTTTAAAAGCAAGTCTGGATGCATTAGTTAGAGCTGGAGCAATGAAAAAAGGATCTGTACTGGAAAGTGGACCTTTGAAGAAGAAAGGAGTATTGCTACCTGCCAAACCACAGGTAGGACATGTCAGATAACTGGTTCCATCTTCTTTTGCTCAGGGAGTTGTAAATTAATGTAAGGTACAGTCAAAGGGATCCCAGCATGAAACCTACTAACCTGAAATGCTGAATTACTAGTAGTTTACAGCTCCTGACTCCCACATGTACCAAGTGTTATCAAATGCCCTAAATAAATGTTTGGAGAAAAATAGATAGTTTTGTATTTATTTAACTGCTTTCATTTCTAACAATAGTAGGCAGTTTATGTAATGGTAAACAGCAAAACACTTTCAGGCAGAAGTAAAACATTTTCTTCCAGTTAATGGACTTTTTTAATAGACAGAGTTATTAGGAGTAATATACTTGTGATGTGGATGTTAGTTTCACCAGTGCAAATCTTCTGTTCATTTAGGTGGGAGTCAAAAGCACTCGGCATCCTGCAGGGTGAGACTTGTAAGAGCTTGAGCTAACGGCCACTGAAATTGGGGAAAGCTTTTAATTGATTGCAGTGGCCATTGAATCAAATCATTTGTTCTCTACCTACGTCCCAAACCCTGAAAGATTTACCTCCTTACTCCTCTAAGCATAACTGGGCATTCTTAGTTTAAGTGCCAATACTGCCTGTGGACGAATCAAGAACGCGGCTCTATTTTGGTAGGCATTGCACAAACTGAACCCCTGGTTCTGACCCTGAAGATCTTATTATCTAAACAGTCAAGTCAGACACATGGACAGAGCATAGGAAAGGAATATTGCACAAAGCAGAGTGAAAATGTGATGACAAAGAATATATTAGTTTTTCCAAACTTCTTTTTTGGTTAGGGAAAAGCTACTTAGCAAATTCCTAAGGGGGGAGGGGGAATATGGCAGAAAAGAAAAGGATAGGAGAAGGAGATGCATAGCCTCCTGCTATCTTAAATCTCTAGCTAGCTTTTCTATGCAGTTTTTACCCAAGGCTTCATGGTTGTGGGGGGAGGGGAGTCCTGCCTGAGTGTCTAGAGTTCAGGGGATGCTGGGAGAAGGAGAAAGCCTGCTCCATTTCCACTTGGTTGATTTGGTGGTATTGCCATCATTTGATAAAGGGTCTCACCAGAAAAGTAACATGACCACCATTCAGAAACATGGTCTATAGCTAGCAACAATGCATAGTGGTTTTGCAAAAACTTTAGTGGGAAGAAAAGTATGCGTTTTGAATCCCATTTTAAATTAGTTCAGTTGTTTTTCAGCCTAGAGTTGAAGCTGAACTTTTCTTTTACTAATTTATAATACTTAATATGCAATCACTTGATAGAGAGCCTTGAAGTTGTGGCAAAGGCCGTTTTCAACCAGCAGAGGGCTTCCTTGGTACAAGCAAATTTCATTCCTTATGTTTTCTCTGTTACTGATGTTTCCACCTTTTAAATGGTCAAACACTGAAAATAGATATTTGTTTGTGCATTGATTTTCTTTCTCCTATTCTCATCGTTAAATCTGAAAAATAAAGCCATTTTGGTGTATTATTATATATTAGGGGAATAACAAATGTGTATGTCGGGCTTGCAGAAAGCTAGGCTGAACGTTTTAATAATCTACTATGTAGTGGCTCACTTCACATTTTTCACTCGCACGTCAGAACAGTTCCTATCTGAGAGTGAAAAATGACTTTAAAATTTCTCACTGTGGAGCAGTCTGTAGTCTCCCATGTTGTAAATATAAACCTTATAATCTTCCATCTGAAGGGAGTTTTGTGAACTGAATACCTGTGTGTGTGTGTGTGCGCGCGTGCGCATGTGCATATTTTATTCGCTAAAAGCTCACACATGCACGCACGTGCGCGCGCGCGCGCACACGTTTTATTCGCTAAAATTTTATGTAAGGTCCAATCCAACAAGCTTTCCTCATCTAAGAATTCCTTATTCCTGTGGATGCTGACACTGAAAATAATGGAACCAGCTGCAAAATAAATGGGTGCAAGCTTGGGCCCATACGTTATGAGGGCACAGTTTTACTCTCTTTCAAGTCAGGTTCATAAAGCCAAGTGCTAAAACCTCCCTTGACCTGACACCAAGACAGAAATTCCAATTCAGAGTACAAAACATTTATTTTCATTAAAGTCTAACAATGAATATGTTGTAATGCTAACATGTACCTTAAAGGGAGCCCAGAAGACTCAGAAATCGCGACCTGTGCCACCTCAAGCAAAACACGCCCGATTTCAAGAAACAACGTTAGCGTTCAGGCTAAAAGAGAGCAAGAGACTTGTTAAGGAGAACAGAATACCCTGGGTGCCTCCAAACCCCACATCCCCACCAGCTTCCCTTAAACGGTACGTTCATAGATAGGTTTATATTTGAAGCGTACATGTTGTCTATTATTAATCTGTAATAATTGTTGGGATAAATGCTTGAACAATTAATCCTACACAGGAGAAGAATGTCTGCTAACACTGAAGTTATGTGTTTCTTTTACAATCAGTTTTTTATTGGATACAAGTTAAATTATTCAGTACTTAATTGAGTATTGAGTAACAAACTAGAGTGGAGATAAACTTTTCAAAAGTAGATTCTGGTATGTCAGAGCAAGTATGTTTGCAGTATGAATCTGATCCTCTATTTTCATTTATGTTTCTCTTCCCCCTCTAAAAAGAGTTTAGTAGCAAGATTACTGGTAAATAAGCTGAGACACAGTAAAATAGCTAGGGCTCAGGTCTTTCAATAAGCAAAACTTGGATGGAGGTTCTGTACCTTTCTGTAGCCCCACTGCAGGATCACGTGGGAAGACATTTTGGAGAAGAAGAGATCCTTTTAATTCTCCATTTGGCAGTTAATGTCGTAATTTTGCAAACATTTTCACACATGCTTAATTTTCAGCATGCACCGAGGTTCCTTTATGTCAGTGGGTTTACTTAAATGAGTAAAGTTAGATATGTCTGGAAGTTTTGCAGGACTGAGGCCTAACTGAGTCTTGATTTAGCGTAGTCAGCTGGTCTGTTCTGAATAGAAAACTTTTAAGATACAAAAGTGGATAATAGTAATGCTGTTTTCATCTATTTGTAGCACTCACAGGGGACCCACAAATGTTAGTCCCAAAGGTCTTAGCAAAGACCAGACAACTCTGCAGAAGGAGAAATCAGAAGACAGAGGACTAGGAGCCATAGAAAAAGAAGCCCTCAGGTTGGTATGCATTTTTGGTCTACAAATACAATTCATGGGGTTTTTTTTAAATGTCTTTTAAAACTTAAATTGTCTCTTTATTTTATGGAATTAATCACATTTTGAGGGTAGATGATCACTGCTTCTTAGGCAAGCAAAAGCCAAACCAAAGCTACGTCTGTGCAAAGAACTAAATCGCTGATTCTCCGCCAGGGTATTGTGACACCCTGGAGTGCTTGGAGATCCTTTTAAGAATGCTTCGGGATACCACATAATGTCAGCACTCATAGGTGTGCAGACATGATTCACGGGGTGAACCCAGAGATTTGAAGTAGGTATTCATAGTGTCCAAAATGTTCTGACCGGTTGTGGTCTTTCTGAATTGTTTGCAACAGAAGAATTGCTCTGTTATTTCTCTTGGGTCAGAAAATGAGTGAAAACAAAGAGCTGGCATTTTCAGAGGGGTGCCTTGAGTCTAAAAAGTTTTTGAGAACCACGGGAGTAACCCATGGCTGTGCAGCCAGTCTCCTCCCCTTTACATGGAACCATGGAGGTAACTCCTTGTGAGAGATTGGGAGGAGCTTCTCTTATTTTCTACCCCACGAAGGAGTAAAACTAGGCTTACAGTTTATTTCTTTCCCAGCTGAGGACTTCTACCACTCTTACATTATTTCTCTTTGGAGCCTTTTCTGGTTGTGAGGAGGCACTTTGTTTTCTTCTCCTGTTCTTCCAGTGACTGGAAGGAACCTGGTCATTTCTATACAGACTGTCTAGTAACAGTCCATTTCCCAGGACTGCTTCTGTGAATAGCAGTGAGCAACAGGCATGCGAGTAGAGACAGAAAACTGGCTGAACAACCAAAAGCATCAGAAATCATTCCTATAAGCCAGGGGAGGTTTGGTGGCAGACAAGGAAAACGTAAATCAAATATATCTTATTGAACAAAACTAGGCAGATCACCCTTTATAACAGGCTCCTTTTTTTTCTCCTTTCATAGTTTTATATTGAATTCCACCTTCTAGTGATGTTTATACAATACCCACCCAAATTCTTCCTCCAAAGAAGATGCTTATTGTTTCTGTTGTGTAACAGAACTACCTTTTCATTACACACCAAGTTCTTTTTTATAAACCCAGACAGGGCTTAGCCTGCCTGGTAACAAATGACATCTATTAATATGCAGATCTTCAAATGAATGTGTGCATCTGCTTAATTTTGCTGAAGCTAATGAGGCCAGAATATTCAGGCAGATGTTAGGAAGCTGTCAAATATCATTGGAGGCACAATAATTCCTGCTTGATGTTGTTCTGAATTGTTGGATAGTGGATGGGTTTCTCTGCCATAAATAAGGGCAGAAAGAATCCAAAGTAGCAGGGTTTTGCCTTAACATGGCAACAAAGTTAAAATAATCCCCAGGACATGAATGTGGAAATTCAGGCCCAGGTTTTCAAATATGGTAGGTTTTATGTGCTTGACTTGTGACATCTTAAAAAGATCTGGCTCTTCTCTGATGATTGCATGTCTTTATTTTATCTCTCATTGGCCATCTGAAAGTTGAGGCAGCTGAAATCACTTGTCCCTTTTGAACATGCAATCTAAAAGTTGAAATTTCCAATCTGTTCTTCCCATACATAGCTGTTGTCTCTGCCAGGACAGAATCTTAGGTGCAATATTTGCTGTAATAATTATCCAAAGAGCGTTTTAGGAAACTACAGAATGTGTACGGATGAAAGAAGATGCAGCCTTATGCACTGGAAAGCACAGCTCCTCCTCCTCCTCCCTCGTTCTGTCATCTCTAGAATTCCTTGGTGCCCAGATCTTTTCTGTCAAGGATGTATTTTCCCCATTGCTGGTAATTCACATCAAGAGCTTTCAGGTCTATTCAGTGTTACCCTCCATCATCCCCTTGATATCTCCTGAAGGTGAACACAAAAGGAATGGCTTACCAAGAGACCTGACTGATCTATCTTTTGTCATCCTAGCTATGTGCCCAGCTCACTGAAGTTATTGGGATCTCACTACATTTGTGGTACCTAGGTCTTCCTAGACTTCCTTATTAGATCATCTTCATGTGCCTTAATTTCTATCTGCATCACATTGTTATTGGTAGTTAGTGCTCTTAGATGTTTAAACTTCTTGATTTGTTGATATGCCTGCCACTTAGATTCTGTCTCGAGAACTCATTGTTTTGCAAACATGAGTTGATTAAGTCTCAGGGTTAGGTAAATATTATCCTCCTTTTGCAGGGTACCAACGCAGTACCAAAGGTCATACACTGGCACTGTCATTTTGAGCATAAAATCCAGCTTTCCTGATTTTAGCTCTGTCATGCATCAACTAGACAATTCTGTCTCTGAAACAAGCGCCACTTTAGGACATTCTGAGACAATGAACAAAGAATTTCCTGGCTTATTATGATTCAGGCCTGGGACTTAATATTATATTTGACTTTTCGTAACAAACCTTATTCAGCCTTTATGGAGTTCTTTACGTTTCATTTTATAGTTCCTGGAAATGCGCATTTTCCTTTTTTTACACGTACTTCTCTTGTGTTTCATTTCTGAAGGCTAGCTTGGCTTGATGCAGAAACCTCACGGAGAATGGAAGAACTAACTAATCTCAGTAGAGAAGAAATGGAGAAGATCCAAAAATTGAGGTAATTGCCTGGTTGTGCTGCACAGAAGTGGATTTGGTATCAGGTTTTTGACACACCCTTTTTTCTCGAGCATGGATTTATGTTCTTCCCTTTGTCATATCCCATTTTCACTGCAGCTTGTTTCTCACTTGTTTTGTTTTGTTTTTTTGTTTGTTCAGGTCAGAAGGCGCATCTCCAACGCAGCTGGCAGACCGGGTTGAGAAAGCAGTACGGGATCGTTTGGAACCCCTCTTGGAAAAAGCACAGGTAATCCTGTCAGAGCTCATGTCGACAGGTTAAGAGCCACTTTTAGATTTATGGCTCATGTTAAAGAGGAGAGCAGATTGCACATACCTAATTTATTTACAAGGTAATTAGCACATTTGAAGAGCTATGTCTAGTCTAGAATTGTTTGTCTTGGCTAAGCAAGACATTCAGTTAAGGAATATTCTCTTCTTCCTGCTGTCCTTGACATATCAGGATAAGTTTGCCACATCTGTAATAAATAAGTGCTTTTCATTTAGTGTCTGGCAAACAGATAAATGGTTGTGGATAGTCATCAGAATTCCATGTTGAATATTGTTGGAGTTGATCAGAGTATGTTAACACTTCAAATATTACCTTTCATAACAAAATGTAATTTGTACTAATATAAGTAAAAAGTATTCAGTAGTCATTAACATACTCTTCTTCTGTTAGAAGGTCAATCGTTCTCTGGAAACAAACACTCATTTGAAGGATTCTTCATTTATAAGCAAACTGTCATCCCAGGCTGCTGAAAAAGTACGTTCTGTTCATATATAATGCAGTAAAGCTGTTTGAAACGCAAGAAGGTGTTTTCTTGTGAGCTTGGCAAAAAAAGGATATGAAATTAGATTTGATTTTCTAAATTGTAGCCTATTCCTGTGGAAACTAAAAAGAATGACCTTGTTATTTTTTAATTAGTTTGATCATTATGTAAAACACATTTCTCTGTAGAAGTGTTGTCATACTTTTAACATACAAAGTGTGAATTCATTAAACATGAAGTAAGTTGATATTTTCAATTAAAACCACGGAAATCATTTTCTGAAATTAGCATGGAAAGCTATGGCAGACATCCTTTGTGTGTGCTTTGTTTCATGCTTTTTAAGTCCAAGGTAAAAAAGCAAATATGAAAGATACTGGTAGGCAAAGAGTCATGTTACAGCATAGTTATCTAGTTAAATGCTCAAATTCAAGAAAATGCCATTGGAAGTTATTCTGGCCATGATCCTATATCTACGCACAGGCTTATCTCTATACATGTTATTCATTATACTCAGATGTAAAATTTCTCACCTACATTAGTTATGTAGGTATGGTTCTATAGCTGTATTTCTGTTGATCCCCAGGGGATCCCTGAATTGAGTGTGGGGACAACACTGTTTTAAGCATTAAGGGCATAATGCAGTGATACGTGGAGCTCTTTTTACTCCAGTTATTTCTGTGATACTTTTTAGACAGTGCCTGCACATGCTAATTTTCACTAAATTGGTTCACTGCACGAGTGAAATTAAGATAAGCATCTGTCTGGATCTATTTTGAAGGACGAGGTCGAAATGGCAGGGCCGTCTATTTCTAAAAATTTCTGCTTTTAATTTTTTTTTTTTTAATTGACTTCCCAATGTTTTTTGGCCTTGTTTTCCTCTTTTTCTAAACAACAGGCTGCAGCCAATGCAGACATCCTGAGTAACAAGTTATTGGATGATCTTTTGGAAGACACAGCCCAGGAACTATGGAAGATAGAGCGACATGAGAAGGTGCAAGCCCAGGCTGTAGCCATGCTTGACAGTGACAGCCTGGAGACTATGCTACAAAGAATGGAA
>NW_017729012.1:458646-459938 GCF_001723915.1 Gavialis gangeticus
TTTTTTTTTTTAATTGACTTCCCAATGTTTTTTGGCCTTGTTTTCCTCTTTTTCTAAACAACAGGCTGCAGCCAATGCAGACATCCTGAGTAACAAGTTATTGGATGATCTTTTGGAAGACACAGCCCAGGAACTATGGAAGATAGAGCGACATGAGAAGGTGCAAGCCCAGGCTGTAGCCATGCTTGACAGTGACAGCCTGGAGACTATGCTACAAAGAATGGAAGAAATCGAAGTAAGCAGCCTTTTGGTCACTGTCAACATTGTCAGCTTGTCTGTGCCTGTAGATGTGAGTCTGTAAATTTCCAGCTTAAGCAAAGTCTAGGTATGTCAGTATTTAGTGTGGTGGACTTTAAAGGAGCAGAAATTCTGCCTTCAGCAGAAATTGGCACTGATTCCCTCTGCATCCAAGCTGAACTAGGGAGGTAGGAGTATGGTTATGTGCCCAGTAGATCTGGGTTTGATTTCCTGCTCTATCAGAAACTCCTTGAGCAATTTATTCACTCGAATCCAAGACTACTTTGAATTTAAGATGATCCCCTAATAATTAGATTCTAGACATGGGAAAACTTATACATTTGTTATAATTTTCCATGTCTAGAATTTAGTTATTGGAGGGTTGTCTTCATTCCCTCACCACTGCAGGGGAGCAGGCAGCCGTGGAGTCAGGTGGTCTGACCCTTGCTTCTTGCTTTTTTATCCCCTGCACCACTTGCCTCCCCTGCCACCTACCCCTCTATGATGCCTGTGTCTTTCCCCTCTCTTCCTCCCCGCTTCTATGTGCCTTCTCTCCCCCATCTCCGTTCCTTTCTGCCACTTGTCCTGCTAAGCCTGTGCCCCCTGACACCTGCCCGTGTCTGTGATGCTTGTACCCCCTGGTGCCTGTCCCACCTGCACACTGCTTGTGTCCCCTTGGTGCTTGGTCCCCTCTCATGCCTACACTCCCCTGCTACCTTCCCCGCATCCCCCCCTGCCACATCTGCTTACTTTCCCATGGCAACTCTGACTGGGGCCTCACTTCAGCCCAGGGCACAGAGCACATGCTCTCTCTGGCCCCCGCCCGGCCACACAGCCACAGTTGCGATGGTGGCAGCTCCAGTTGTGGAGCTGGGGCCAGAACTACTACTGCTGCTGCCAATGTGTGGCCAGGTGGGGTCAGAGGCAGCACGTGCTCCGTTCTCTAGGTCAGAGCAGGACCCTGCCAGAATTGCAACAGGAAGATAAGTGGTGGGAGTGGCAGCAGGGAGCAGAGGCGGTGGGGGGGCAGGCTGGGGCGGGGAGGGCTGTGGTTT
>NW_017729012.1:460204-473079 GCF_001723915.1 Gavialis gangeticus
GGGCTGTGGTTTGGACTCTGATCCTGAGCTCTGGGGTTGGGGTCCAAGTCAGAGCCACAACTTCTGTGCCCCCTCAACTGCCTGCACGCAAGACAAGGGCAAATACGGTAGTCCCTCATGGATCAATTCTCTGTCTGTGAGAGAGGGATAATAGTATCACTGAACAGTATCCCGTGAAGGTAATCATGTTCATGCTGTGGGACATGGAAGGTACATGGTAAAGTCTATAATAGAATGTCTCTGAATGGAGCTAATTGTGCTTTGAGGTGTCACCCTGGAACGAAGCATGTAACAGGCCTGTAGTACCAGTAATGACTAAAAATTTGTCCTAGTAAGGGCTTGTTTCTAAGGTTTGTAAAGACTTGGCATCCTGGTCTTATTCTACTCTAGTTGGTTTAATTATGCTTTTACTTACATTACCTGTATAGTTTTGTCTGGATGCAAGGTTGTTCACCCTTTACTTTTGCTAGTGACCAGCGCTTCCTAGAAATAGGTCGTCTTGCTTCCGTAGGCCCTCTCCCATAAGGAACAGTTTACCAGCTGGGTTTATGGGGCTAATGGTACCCAGCATTTGGACATCTACAGGGTCAGAAAACTTAGACACACTTTTAAATGTATTGTCAGTGGTGTGTATTTCAGATTATTTGTGGTAAGTAAGCTAGGTACGTAAGTGCATGCACAATAGCAGGACTTAGTCCCTAGGCTCTCTGGTCTGCAGTTGGTCTGTTAACTGCTACAGATCACTCCAAGGGAGGTTTGCCAGCCTACTGCCAGCGTGCTGACTGAGACTTACAGTGCTGCACTTTGATCAAGATATTTCTCTAACATTTTTCTCACTTTTTCTCTATCATGTTAACTGGGGGGAAAATGTATACCTTGATCAAAGGAATCACTGCCTGTATTCCCCTAAGATCATCACTAGTACAGCTGAACTGATTAAATATTTGTTGATTGATGAATTTTGTATATTTTATTAAAAAAGAAATACCAGGAGGCAGTACGCAGGCGATTCACTCAGATTGTCTATGCTGATTCAGAGTTCTGGGCAGAGGAAGACAAAAAAGGTAAGTGGTTTATATGTTGTTGTTTTTTTAATGCAATCTATCTTAAAATTTTAACTTTTGCAAACCAGGTTACACGCGGATGTTACATTTGATAACATTGATTCATTTGGACCTTGGTATGAGAGACTATCCAAAGGAATCTTTAGGAAGTTTTGCTTTAAATTAATATCTAAAGGTAGGTGAGGCATCACTGAGAACTTTGCAAGCTAGAGGTCTGGCCCTCATTTGCCTCTGTTTGAATAAAGTTAGTGGAGAGGCATGTGGACACACATCTCTTGCCCATGTGATCCAGTTGGAGGTTCATGGTCTCAGTCTTTTAACAGGTAACATTTGATATTGATATAAGTCACATCTGGTTTCTTTATTCCTTTTCCTAATCCTTTGATAAAATAGGATTTTTTTTCCTTAGCAACTCTGATACAATTTCTCATTCTCCATGTGGGTGACACATCATAAATGTCGTGCACAAGAAACTAAAAATATATTGTTCCTCCATCCCCCAGTTCTGCAACTGCTACTAGCTTTTCTGTGCTAACACTGGGCGTGTTCCCCTACACTCTGTCCCAACATTTGTTTCCATGCCTGCTTATTTAGATCAAGACCAGATCCCACTGACTGGTGAGTAGAAAACCCTTTATGGTGACTGCTTTTCTAGGCTCGTTTTCTCCATCTCTCACATGCAGTGTATTTTAGTTTCTTACTGAAAAAAAAATTGGTGGCCTTCACATGGTGGAGAAGGGAGGAAATCAGCAACTTACTTGGTTAATTCTATTCCCCTGTGAGCAATTTTGGAAATCCCACCTTGACTTTGTAGCTGAAGAGCTCAGCACTGCTAACATTTATCTTCTCAAAGGCCTTACCTTTGGGATGGAACCGTGCTCAAACTGAGGATTCTCCTACTTTAAATGAACTTTTCTGATTCAGGGAAGCCTTTTAATGTTGTTTTCTTCCTTTTAGATAGAGAACATGCATCAATAGATAAAAGGCCTGTGTCGCCTCACCCGATCCAGATAACCAGGTTGATGGGGCACAAAGAGCCAGAAGTGGACATTGTATTGGAAAAACCTTTTGATAGCAAGTGAGTAGAAAAGCCTAAAACATGTCCACATGTTTGCACTGTGTGTGCATATATTTTTCCCGTGAAGAGTCAATGTACTAGTGTTTGTTATTTAAGGAGAATTTTGCTAGCGTCTGTAAGGGCATTCTGATGTATTGAATATTTGTGCTCTCAGTGCTGTTGATGAAGATATGGAGATGGAGGAGAAGTCAAAGTCTGGAAATGACCTTCTGCAGCTTTTGATTCCAAATGCGTCCTGGCAGAAGGAAGGCTGCACTTTCCTCTCTATTCCAAGACACATGCTCCAGAGCATTCTTGATTATAACAACAGATATGACCAGCACCTAAAGCTTATTTCCCACGAGGCAGTTGGAAGCTTCAATCCGTGGCATATTGCTGAGAGGTATGTGAGCTACTGATGTGTTTGCTTTTTGTTTAGTAAATGTGCCAGGTTATAGACCTGCCTCTCTAGTCTGATTTTAGAAATGGAGAGGGGAAAAGTAGGCTGTTTTTACATGCCAAAGAGAAAGCCAGAAGGCTTAGGCCAGTGGCTGATGGGCTGCTTCTTAATTGATCATTGACATTCATGGATCATTAAAGAGAAAATTAAATGACCTGGTAGCAGAATATCTTGGAAGAGTAATTATATTTCACATCTTTGTACAGCATCCAGCAACACCACAGAGCCAGCTCTGTCAGGTGTGTGAAATATAGATTGTCTCAGTCTATCTCAGGGAGTCTAAATCAGGGGTGTGTAATTCTCAGTTTTCATTTTAACTCATTTTGTGAAAATCCGCTTTTATTGCTGGAGGAAATCGCAAGTTTCCTGGCCCAGTGGAGAACCTGCCTTGAAGCCTTAGCTGGAAACTGTTTGACACCATGGTCGTGCTTTGGTTTTTATTTAACAAGTGAAATGGACAGTTGCACTGTCATCTGAAAAATATCAGCCAGGCCAGTGACAGGTGAAATGAAGCAATAAGCTTTAATCTTTTTTTTTCTGTGTTTAAGAAAAAATAAACAAAGGTATTGAAAGAAACAGAGAATAAGTTTGCAACCTTTATTTTTCACAGTGGAGGGGTTGTGAAGTTGCACTATGGAGCAGAATGCTTTTAAAAGAGTGGCTGGCTTTAGGGCAAGTTTTATTGTAAGAGGAAATTTGGAAAAAAACAGCCTTTTAATTGGAATGTCGCCAGGTGAGCAGCCTATGGCTTGGTTTAGCCCACAGTCCTTTGCAATGCAAATGTTAGAGTTAAAGTGACACGCATCTAACTGCTGCTTATTTCTTAGCAAGAAAAAAAATGCCCTGTTTTTTCTCATATACAACATGCACCTTTCAATAAACAGCTGCTGGAAACTGGAGTGAGCGTTATATTTGAAAAATACAGTAAGAGCAGTTTCTGCTGCTTGTTGGGCAAAAGCAAAAGTGAAGTCTGCACTGATCCACAGGGGGAGGACAGTGAGTAGGTTTGGCTCCCTAGCTGCTGCTAACCAGCTGCTTTACTATAGGGAAAGATCTTTTTTTTTTTCATTCTGCCATTCAGAAGCAAGATACATATCTTATTCCAGGGCACATTGTGCATGAGAAAATACAGTACTGGTTTTCTGTCCTCAACTTTGATAAGCAGTCAGGGAAGTAAAAACTGAAAAATCCCACTAATAAAAAATTAGCCAGCCTAACAGGTTTGAATTAAGTTTTTTGGTTCTCTCAGCGTAAGGAACAGTAAATAAACAAGGTAATCTCTCCTAAGACTTTCTTTTTCTGGAAGTGTCTCAGTAAATGTCCAAGACAAAGTTAATTTTCAATTTGTGAATGGTGTCATTGAAAAATCAGCCTTGCTTAGTTGCTGGTGGTCTGAGTCAGGTCTCAGCCCAGGAAAGCACATGAGCGTGGGATCAATTTTATGCTTGTAAGTGGACCTGTCCTTGGAGAATTAGTTGTCATGATCTTGCAAACGATAGCACAAGATCAAATGGATATAATCTGGCCAGGGATAAATTTAGCAGAGGAAGGTTTCTGACTACCAGAGGACTGAGGGGGCAAACAGCTACCTAGTTTTAAGGTGGAATCTGCTCAGTTAATGAAAGGGGTGTTACATTTATTGAACCCAGAGGTCTCCTTCAGTCCTGTATTCCAGAAGCTTACATGCAGGTGTAATGTTATTGCTGAGTAGTCCCATTGAAGTCAGTGCCTTAGTCACTGGAGTAATATTTAGCTTTTGAACCAGTGTTTGTCAGATCAGGCATGTTCAGCTTGTGGAAAAGGTGCCTAAGAGGGGACACAATAGCAGCCTTTAAATACCTGAAGGGCTGCCATAAAGAAAAGGGAAAACACCTTTACTTATTTGCTGCAGAAAGCAGGATGCAGACTAATGGCTTGAAGTTGCAGCAAAGTAGGTTTAGATTGGATATCAGGAAAAGTGTCTTCACTGGTAGAATAGTGAAGTAGTGGTATAGGCTGGCTTCATCACTGGAGGTGTTCAAGAAGAGGTTGGACAGCCACTGGTTGGGGATGATCTAGGTGTAGCTATGCCTGTCTTCTATGAGTATTTCCATGCTTCTGGGCTTTGCTGGTTGCCAGATGGAGCTGGGAGGAATTCTGCCCCTCCCTGTCCCCTTGCTGCTACATGTCAGGGATTTTTTTAAAGCCTCCCTTGGAGGCATTGGGCGTTGGCTGCAGCCAAGGCTGGAGATCTTGACTGACGTGTGCCAGTGCCCCTGCTGGGACTTAAAACTGGAGGTTCCTGGCTAGAGGGTCTTGCCCCCTCCACTCAGGGGCAGACTGATTGCCAGATTTGGGGTCAGGAAGGAATTTGACCCCATGGTCAGGTTGGTCCAGGGGCAGGAGTTTGCCACCTTCTGTAGCAGGGAGTGTCCCCCTCTACCTGGGATCTCTTGGATGTATAGTAACAACCTTTTACCAAAGCAGGACATTGGCTGCCATAGTCCCCCTGCTTTACCTCTGGCAGGTTAGAGTGTTATGTGTTGTGTTGTGTTGTGTTGTGTCAGGGTTGAATGTAGCTTTGCAAAGGGGCTCGATTATGGATTTGTATAGGATGGTTTGGATAGGGATGATCCTGCCTCAGGCAGGGGCTGAACTAGATGACCTCTGGAGGTCCTTTCCAGCCCTGCCTCTTTCTGGTTCTGAGCCCTCTGGTGTTAATGGGATGGATCATGTGCTTAAAGCATGTTTTAGTGATTTGCTGGATTGGGCCTAAGGGCTCTGGTGACCTTGAATTGCCTGCTGTACCGGAGTCAGGTAAAAATGAGCCGCTAAAACATCCTGTTTTATGCCTGTCACGTTCCAGCACTGTCACCATAGACTGCTGGTAATTGGCACTGGGGGGAGCTTGTGTACCTCAAAGACTTCAGCACCCTCCTCTGGATCAGAGAAAGGATTAAATGAAAGTGAGCGTCACTCCTTCTGGCAGCTGAATCCCAACACTGTTTGCCTCTGTTATGCATAGTGTTATTTGAAATCAGAATCAAAATGCAATGCAGTATGAGAGCCTCCTTGCTGATGTTTTCACCACGAGGGGGTGCTGTGCATCTTGTCTCTCATTGCACGTACCAGTAAATGTTGCAAAGAATCCAGCCTCATCTGCATTCTCGAGCAGGGGTTTTCAGCCTTTTTTCATTTGCGGACCCCCTAAAAACTTTCGACTGGAGGTGCAGATCCCTTTGAATTGTAAGTGTGGGGGTAGTCACATACTTTTGATTGATCATAGCCATCTTTCGTGGACCCCTTAGACGCATAGTCTGTGGACCCCCACGGGTCTGCAGACCACAGGTTGAAAACCACTGTTCTAGAGATCCTAGGATAACACCCAAAGGTGAGTTTTGTACAGTGAACGTAAAATTATTGAGAAGGAGAAATTTTGAACTAAGGCAGTCAAGAGCTGCATACTCAAATGCAGAAATCCTCTGTTCTATTCTGTGAGGTCTTCTGTAGTTCTGGGCTCTCTTCAGACAAATACCCCAACCCCGCTTCTCTCCTGAGAACATCCTTGCCTTCACAAGGGCCTCCTCCAATGACCGCTGAATTAAGTTGGGAGTCTTTCAGTTTACTTCAGTGAGCTTTGGAACATGCCCACGGGATGTGAAATCTCTCTACTGGAAGCACTGTGGCTGTATCCATCATTCAGAAGAAGAAAATGATCGCAGACCTTCCAGTGCTCAACGTATTACTTGTTTATTTGGAAGCTGGGCAAAGCTGAACAGTTCAGATGCTTCCCTTCCTTCCCCTCACCCCCCGCACCCTCTGTAAAGGAAACCCTTTGGTATTTGAACAGGATGGTTCTGCGGCATGGGCTTTTACAGTGTATATTGCACCAGTGAAGTACAAACCATTATTTTTTAAGCATTGCTATATGTGAAAGGAGCGAATGATGCCTACTTGAATTTGCCTGGGTTACTCCCAGGAATCTGACCTGTGCTCTTAAGCTTTCTTTTCCTTCCTTTAGCCTCGCAGAGGAACTGACAGAAGAAGCCTTGTGCGACGTGGCGGCAGAGTTGCAGGATGTCTGTGAGGATTACGCAGAAGCCGTGTTCACGTCGGAGTTCTTGCAGCCCACCGAGTAAATGATTTGAAACCTGCCCTGTCGGCCAGTGGAGTGCCCAATGCCAGCCTCAGAAGCATATGGGCTCCTCATGTGAGATCCCTTTGTCCCGCCTTCATTTTAAGGCACACAAAATCCTGCTCATTTTATGAATGAAATTTGGAAGGGATTAATTTCAAGGTCTTTAAAAAAAAATTATGCCTGTACTTCCATTTTCAGATTTCAGTTTTATCAGGGGGCTGATGAGTGGCTTTGATTATAATGAAGCAAACCGCTGAGGGCACAGTTTACATATAACGGCAGGGCTGTTAATCCTTTCCTGTATCTGTGATTTAGTTTTATATCAGTCTTTTTTATGTGTGCAGTAGAGTGGCTGGAGCAAGGCCCTGGCACTGACTTGGACTTATCCAGTCTGTCCCCATTTCTTCCTTTGTAAAATGGGGATAGTACTACTTACCTACCTCACAAGAAGACTGTGGGGCTTATTTTTAGTTGACAAATAACTGTTTGTAAAGCACTTTGAGCACCTCCAGGAGGTGTGTAGGAAATCAGGAGTCTTATTTATCAGTCTAGGACCCAATGGAAAATTTTAATTGAGGCAGAGAATGCCACTGGGTTTGTCTTTAATTTTTACAGCATCACATAAAAAGACATAATTGGTTTGTCTGACCAGCTGGGTTAACATTCTCCAGTCCTGTTAGCGAGCTTTTGAAGCTAGAGGCAGTAATCCAAAGGGGTGATTCTCATGGCACATCATGCAGCCGGTGCAAACCTTCTGAACAAAAGCTGGAAGGGGCAGGTTCAGTTTGCCTTGCTGTTGCAGTTCAGCCCTCAGCATAGAGCTCCTTCTGGCTATGTATTAATGCTTCCTCAAAGTGTTTTCAATCCAATATGCGTATTTGGATTAACATTCAACAGCCCATGCAAACAAGAGTTTCTAATGACAGAGGATTTGTTTCTTTAATGTTAGCCTGAAAGAATATCATTCTCTTAGGACTTAACGGCCAGTCCTGCATTCCTTTGTTATTTCAAGCACCACTGAAATTGGTGAGCATTAGGGGTGAACAGGGGATGTGGGATTAGCACCTAAGGCCGTCAGACAAACCATTCAGCATATTCTTTCCAGTGATAGTCACGTCTCAGTTCTGTGATCGGGTGGGTATTTACCCTGAATATGTAAGCACAGTAGTAACTTGGGGATGGCACGTGAGACTTATCAGTGTCCATTTGTGCCAACACCTTTTTGTGCCACGTGATATCTGTGTGTAGCAAAATACAAAGAAACCAAAAACCCCACATTCCTGGTTCTGGGAAGCCTACGTCAGGAGCACAAAAAATGAACAAGTAAAATGGGATTTATGACAAAACATAATGGCTAAAACTTGGGTCCAAACCTTCAGTTCACCTCTAAAAAGAAACAGAGAACTCCTACTGTGAAGAATTCCTTTTGTGCAATAAGGCCTCACTCATTACCACATGCTTCCCAGCTTGAGATGGTTTTGTATTCCATAAAATGAACCCTACATTTTTCTAAAGCGTAACCCAACTTGTTTTTATTAAAGCCTGTATTGTAATACTTTGTGCTCTGTTTTGTTGTGGAATATTTATTTGGTGCTAGACACTGGGTGGTTTTATAATTCAAAGCAAAAAAAACACTAGACTGCCTAAGACTGCAGTTTATTTTTCCAAATGTATTGAGGTAAGTTTATTTTTTTTTTAAATCTAGCCTAACTAAAATACTGCTGTGTGTGTGAAGATATTTTGAAGTACTTGCATTGTTTTTGAATAAACGTTTGTGTTTTTAAGAGGACTTGTTTATTTTTAATGTTAATTAGAATAACATGGCTCGAAATCCCATTTGTAGCATAAACAATGAATAAGAGATTTCTGAATTCCCTCTTAGTGAAGGGCTCTTTACTTCTGCTGTCCTCAGCAAAGCTAATAGGGAGGCTAGAACATTACATTTTGATCTAACCAAAATGGAAGGGCAGTACGCTGTTTGTCGCACTGCCCCTGCAGCAGCATGAGAACGTGGCACAGGCACCGTCTCTCCTTGTTGGTACCCACACTATTCCAGGGATGAAATAATCTGTGGTAGGGCTATATGTGTTGCCTGTTGTATCCGTGATGTATCAGCTGTCTGCTAGGTACATTGAGAACATAGAAGCCGCTTCTCTTCTCCTCTCCTCTCCTCTCACATTGCTACCTGCACAGTGGGCAGTGCCTTTTGCTACTGGATCAGTCAGGTCACAGTTTGGCTCTTGAGTAATGGGAAATAATCTGGGCAATAAATAAAGAGTAACATTATTTTCTCCCTGCATAAATTCCTACCAGGCTTTCAGTCATGCCAGCCAGCTTTGAGATGATGCTAAACTGAACTCTGATCCCAGGGGTGATGGTGGTTTGCGCTGCCTCCGAGTGGGATCAGGGCCATGGGGGGGATTCATGAGAGGACGCTCCTGCCTTTTTCCTAAGGAACATAAGGACTGACAGGTGCTACAGTCCAGAGCATTGTTTATTCAAGTCATCGTGGATTACAGGCTAGACACTTCACAGACATGGCGGGGGGCCCTGCCTGGAAGCTCTTGTGATCCTATGACCAAGCTGCATAAATAATTCCCATCATATTACTGGGTCTTGCAAAGACCCAGCCTGGAAGCTCATCCTCTGACCATGCTGCATAAATAATTCCCATCATATTACTGGGTCTTGCAAAGACTTTAGCTCTTCTGAAGTCAATGGGAAAGCCCATAGCTTTTCAGTCTATGTAGGTTTTGCAGAGTCAGAGTCTTAGATGGGATGCATGGGGGGGGAAAAAGCATGGATCTGAACAGCTCCATTCTAAAAGTAACATCTTGTTTAATTAGGGCAGGGTTGAGGGAGAACTGAAGTGTACAGGGCCCTGCTGGAGAAAAGGGGGTTTAAAACAGTGACTCTGATGCAAGCAGTATGGGGGAGAGGCTGCTGGTTGCATGAACTGGGGTGAAGAAAGGGGCTGCTCTTCAGGAACTTGGAGAGAGGACCCCAAAGCCAGGCCTGCTCAGTTGGGTTCCAGAAGTGCCTTCCGTAACCCTTGAACATGTACACTAGGTACTCAGTAAATATTTAACTGTAGAAATTAAAGAGGTGAGCTGCTGGGTGTGAGGTAGTTATGGTAACGGGGCTTGTTCTATCAGGGCTTTGGAGAGCTCCTTTTTCCTTGGAAGCTGGGCCCAATTTTAATAGTCAGCGAGGAGGTGTGGGGGGACTGCCTGCTGGAGGAGCAAGACTGGGCTCCTTAATTCCTAGGATGCCAGTTACTCTTGAGCAGTGCCTGATCGTTTACCTTGATCCTCTTGTGCCTTTTGATCTTTTTGATTTAACTAGTTGACAGAAGTGCTTCTTTTTGTTAGATATTTTGGTGGTACCTGGAAGAGACGCCCTGTGGCTGTTCCTAAAGCATTATACATGCCTTAGAAACCGTCAGCTCGATAGAAATCTTCAGTGAAGATTTCATTGAAGCCATCAAGTCTTAGGTAAGGCCGAACAGTTGCATAACGTGTTCTTCCACCAAGACCAACCTCACTCCTGGCAACCTGTCCTGGGTGCTAGAGGCCACTTGCATGTGGCAATCTGCTCTGGGAGTGCAGAGCTAAAGGAGCTGCTGTGAGATCAGAGGAGCTCAGTTATTGTCTCATTATTTCCTCACATTCTCCGTGTCCTCCATCTCCACCTGGTGTCTCTTGTTTTGTGTAGATTGCTAGTTCTTGGCAGGGAGTACCCTTGAATATGTGTGTATAGCTCGTCCTCTAGATGGTACGCCGCCATCAAGTCCTGTCCATCTCAGGCTTCACCACACTACCACTAATACGTAGCAGCAGCCATTGGGAATGGTGGCCTATAGATCCCTGCCTTGCAGGTCTGAACACCAGCATGACAGCTAGTACTAGAATGGATTTCAAACCTAGATCTAACCAGATTTAGAGAGAGCCATGGGGCAGGGGCTACCTTACTTAGAAATAAAAGTAACTTAAACTTGGGTGTTCAGAGTTCAGCACTTTGTCCCATTAATTTCAATGCTGACAGTATCCTCTTTCCCTCCTGTGTCTGTCTTCCTTGGTGCTCACGGGAAGAAGGCTGCCCCCACGGGACAAACTCGGGCATATGCCCAGCAGCAGGGCGTGCGACACTTCGGAGAGCTAGATCTAAAATGGGTGTTCTAATATATTTTTATGTTTATGATCAGCTCCCGGACGCAGCAGGGTGCTTACAGAGATGCGTGATGCGTAAGTATGGGCTTGGAAGGATTCATATATTTAAGGCTGCCGAATTGGGGTTAATTTAATTGGTCTGCATCTATGCAATTCTGGAATTTACCTTCAACAAAGTGTTTGCTGTTAACATACCTTAAGTATTTTTTTTTTTTAGCTGTAGTCCTGGCAGTGCAGCAGATCCCTATTGTATAGCGTGGACCTACAGCATTTAATTACCTCTAAATTCTTTCCCTTCACTGCCTTCATTCTTCATTTATTGGCTATACAGACTCAAGAGCCAGGACAGTCTGTGCCAGGAAGAATTTACAAGCCTCAAGCAAATGTATTCCACCAGCTCATCTGAGGACCATCCTTGACAGGGCATTTGTATTGTGATTTTGTCTATGAGAGAGAGCGGGTACCATGTTCTTTTAGCGCATGGCAGAGAGAGGATTAACTCCACCTAAGGGGTAGTATGCCCACAGCTGCACTGTATTTGCTGAGGGAATCATTCCTTAGGAGCAGGCCAGGCTCAGCCCAGACAAGGTGAATTTGTCATGATCAAAGGCCTTGAGGTCAGTTTGCAGTATAGGAGATTTGAATCTGTGGGAGCAGATCAGGTAAGGTGAGCCCAAGCAGTCCACTTGTTGACTTGGCACAGCGGCCTCAAGCCCTCTTGGAGCTGCCACTTTAAACTTTTGGCTGTGAGAAGCTTTTTCTTTCCTGCCTTATGTGATGTAGGAAAGCTGCCTGCGCACCTGACCTGATGTGGAGAGTCTGCTTGGACAGCAGGGTACATGCAGGTGGTTTCAGCTGTTACGTTACTGCTGAGATCTGGCTCCCCACTGGCTTCACTGGAGCAGCACTTGAGCCAGCCAGCAGAGCTGCACAGGTGAGACTTCTGGCAGAAGAAAGGCTAATGGGGAAAAAGGAGATGTCAAAATAAATACGAGGGAGATGGGATACAAGCCAAAGAAGATGCTTTACAGTGGAAGCAGTCTACAAGTATCTAAGGGCTGGGCCTGTAAGGCAGACGGGAGCACCTCTCCTAGTTTTGTGTAACAACATGGATTCATTTTCTTCTAATAGCTCTTCGCTTTACTCCATTAGGCAGGGAGCAACAGCAGTTACTCAGTACGCGCTGTGTTAAGGGTTTCATCCTGAGAACTGCTGAGACACCTACCAACTGCCTGGGGTTCTTGCGACCAGGAGCAGAAGGTAAAACTAAGATTGTCAAACCCTCCAACTCTCTGACACAGGTTCATGTTGACGTCCTTGGGACTGACTGGCTTCCTTGGCAGCTTCAAACATCTCAGCCCTTTCTGCTTTGTTTCAAAGTGGTCTCTTGAAACTCCAGCCTGCTACAGTGGTTGTCACACTTCTCTTGTTACCTGGTATCAATAAGCTTTGTGCAGGGAGGAGATGTTAGGCTTTTATAAGGAACCCAGGCTTTCTGCAGAAAACTTTTTCTGCGAAGTGTGACCTGATCAGAAAGGCTTTGTTGTGGTCCCCTCTTTCTGATTGAAAAGGAGGAACAAGCTTAGACCATCTTTGCTCAAGCCACAGGTCTCAGAGGGTTAGAAAGCGGTAAGGTTTTGTAAGACTTGGAGACCAAGAAGAGACACGTATCTGTTGATGGTGAGTGAAACCAGTCCAACTTTTTAGCAGCTCTTGTAAATCTTGTAAAGCAGGTCTTTGTACCTCTGTGGTAGCCTTGTAATCCTAGGAATCTTTCCAGGGGGGACTACTTGGGATCAGCCCTTTTGTTTATGGCTGCATGTCAACTGGGAATCCTGCGTGCCATTGTTGTCCAGCTGCTCCACAGCCCAAACTACAGTGGGTGCCGGGGTCTGTTCTGTGGGGCAGAATTGTCTAGCAGGTGGCTTGTTTGGATCAGTTCGCAGCTGTGGCCAAGGTTGCGACTAGAAGGCTTTCCTTGCTGTGGTCCTCATGCCACAAGTAGCAG